>NC_092040.1:104865758-105465758 GCF_003086295.3 Arachis hypogaea
TCAGTGGGTCCTTCTGAGTCAGAAAATGTGTTTTCTGTGAAAAACTGTGAAAAACCGCAAATCGGCAGTTGAACCGGTTGAATCGGTTCAAGTCTGTCCGGTACCGCACGAGAAAAAGTGAAAACCGTCAAAAACTTTAGAAAAATATTAGAAATGAAAAATCGGGCGTTAATTTTAAAGGTTTGGCCCGAAGTTGGACCAAACGGGCTAAAAACACTAACGAGTTGGACCGGTCTCAAGTTGGGCCCAAACCCAACATATAAAAGGTTTATTAATGAACCCTTTACCTCACAAACACACATACCCAGCTGAAAGAGAAAGGGAAGAAGAGAAACCCTTGAACACTATTCACCCATCTCTTCTCTTCGCGATATCTTGAGCTACGGTGCTCTGATTTGCGTGCCGTCAGCGGCTACGCGTTTCTTGCGACGAGCTCTACAAAACCCATGTAAAAAACTGGTAAGGAAAGCTCTCCACAGTTTCTCTCTTGAAAATTTTGGGTTTACTAGGGCTTTGGGTTAAATGAGTTTTGTGATTTTGGATGTTTAGGTTTGCTCTAATCCTTGCTTAGCATTGGGTTTTGACATCCAAATCTGTTGAAAAAGGTAAGAGCCATTAAACCCTTGTGAATTTATGTTTAATTGAAACCTTAGGTTTATTTGAGGTGATTTGTATGTATATAGTTTGATTTTTGTGGCTTTGGGAGCTATTAGAACTTAATTGTGCTTATTGGAGTGGAATTGAAAGCTTGGATTGTGGTTGGAAGCTTGTTTGTGCTAATTTAGAGGTTTGGTACATATAGGAAATCGGCCAAGGTATGGTTTCGGTTTCCTCTATGTAGTATATAATATTCATGGACACTTAGACTAGTGACCCATGGGATATAGGATTGAATTTAATTGGTTGTTGAGTTGTTAAATGATGGTATGTGGTGATTTATGAGAAATTAATGATTGATGATTTTGATTTTGATGGATGATGGTAATATGATAATGATGATTGATTTGTGTAACTTGAAAAGGAGTAATGATGATGTAAGTGATGTTGAATTTGATGATTTGGCATTGTGGTTATAAAAGTGTGATATATTGGTGTTGATGTTGAGGATGATGAAATGTGGAGGAGAATGTGGTGATGTTGGTGTATTATGGTATAACAAGTAAATTTTGATGAAATATGAGGTTTTTAAATGGTTTGGTATGATTTAGAATGTGTATGGTAAGAAATTGTGTAAATGGTGAAGTTGGTAAAATTGGGTTTTTGGTGAACTTTGTTCGATCATAACTTTTTCTCGGTTTTTGAAATTGATTGAAATTTATCTAGAATTAAAGATCTTTGAAAACCTTTTAAATCGATATAAAGTTTGCAAAATTTATAATTTTGTAGAGGAAGTTATGATCATTCAAAGTTGGTGTTAAAAATCTGAATTTCTGCAAAGTTGCAGAATTTCATGCTTTCTGATATGTACGGGCGCACACTCTTGTGTGGATGCACAACCTGCGAAAATTTTGATATGTGTGAACGCACACTTGTGCGCACGCACAGGCAGGGAAGTGCGTTTTGTTTGCCGCGCTAGCACAGCTTGTGCGCGCACATATCTAAGGGAAAATTTCAACCTGTGCGGACGCACAGGTCTGTGCGAACGCACACGTCGGGAAGGCCAATCTATTAGGGGCGCTGGCACAGGTTGTGCGAGTGAACAGATTCTGTAAGTTTTGCCACCTGTGCGTACGCACACCCCTGTGCCTACGTACACATTTTGAAATTTTCTGGGCGTGCGCACGCACAGACCCTTGTTCGGCCTCACACGTCCTGTTTCTCAAATTTTACTTGTTTTTCAACTATCTTACCTTCCCAACAAGGTTGTAAGCTTCTATAACACCATTTTAAGACTTTTGGTCTTGGTTTTGAGTATTAGAAAACGGAGGCCTAGGTTTTGACGTACTGAGGATGGTTTGACGTTATGTGATGAATGGTTGATGTATGAGATGAGGATCGAGGAACTATTGAGTTCAGAACTGAGATGTGAAATTACAGTGGTTGAGATGAGTCCTCGACTCCGATTGAGATGATGGATCTTTGTATACTAAAAATGCTTTTTGAAAACCACTGAAATGATGTTTTTACTGGGATTATGAGACGCTATGCGTCTGGCAGGGACGATGGTTAATCCTGCCTGTCGAGGTAGCGACAGCGGCGTAAGGACGGAGGTTAATCCTGCTTACGTTGAGATGTGAGGTCTGAGACAAGAGTATCCCACTCGCATCCCTTCGAATCTATAGAGTGTGCAGGCGCCGGTACCTAGACAGTGATCTAAGCACTATATCTCGGGGGTTCCCATATGAGAAATCCGAAGGGCAACGTCTCCATGGAGATGTGTCGGGTTGGCAGTTGAACCGACAATGTGATATCACAGCCAGTAGGGCCGGCATTCATCATGTGCATTTTCTATCTGTTTGTATGCTTTATTTACTTGTAATGGCTTGCCTAATTGAATAACATGCTTACTTGCTATTTAAATTATTTGCCTTATATACTTCTACTTGTGCCTTACTTGCATTGTATATTATCTGTGTTTTCTACTGGGATTGAGGAGGTTCAAAAGGCGGTGGCGATGGGATCGCAGGGAGGATAGGTTGGTGAAGGCTGTGGGACAGCAGTGCTTGGCTAGAATAGAAATCCCTTAAGATAGATTACCCGGTTTATTTATGTTAAGGTTTATGTTATGCTCATCTGTTTTAAAATGCTTTAAGTTTGAATCTTGTGATGGATATGGAGCTTAGGATTGCCTTTGGCGTCCCGGGGTCTTATATCCTACATCACTGGGCACTGTTACCATACTGAGAACCTCCGATTCTCATACCATATTTCTGTTGTGTTTTTCAGATGCAGGTCGCAACCCACCTCGGTGAGTTGTTTTGGATGGTGACAGGAGCGGAGGATCTTGGATTCTTTTGGAGTCTTTTGTTTATTTTGTTTACACATTTCTCACTTTTGTATTTTGTTTTGCCTAGAGGCTTGTATATGAGAGAACAAAACTTGTATAAGCTGTTTTCAAATTGTCAAGTTTCTGTATGGTCTGTATATGGCTAGCTGGCTTAAACTCCGCAAGCTGTGGCTAGTTTCTTATCATATTATACACTTACTTTTTGTTATATTACCTTTGTATCGTGTGCGTTAGGTTAGTAGCTTCGATAGTACGTTTGCGCTTTTGAAATCCTATTTTTGAGCTATATCTTTCATCGGACTTCTAGACTATACTATTCTTTATATATATATATATATATATATATATATATATATATATATATATATATATTATGTATGAGCTTAGAACTATCATAATCTCTGATTAATCTTTGCTTTACGACGCGAGGTAAAGCTTAGGCTAATTAGGGTGTTACAATAACACAATATTTAACTAATCAAAATTAGTTAACTATGTATAATATAAAACCAGAAGCACTACAACAATATTCTATGGCCTAATTACACCAAATACAGGACAAAAGCACCGACCAATTGTACCTCAATTCAGTTAAAAAGCACCGAAAGTACATAGTGATTACTTGCCACAAACTTAGTTCAAAAGATGCAAATCACTCAAACATGCACAAAAATGCATAAAAATCACTCAAACATGCACAAAATTACAATAGAATCACTGCAGAAATAATCTATGGCCTAATTACACCAAATGCAGGACAAAAAAACCAATTGCACTGATGACACATCATCTTAAGCAATTTTTAGGGTTCTTTTTCATTCATTTTCTAGGGTTTTAATCAAATTTCTTATGTTTTCTAATAGAATTTCATAAATAATCAAATATTTAGAGCCGAGATAGTGTTTCTGTTTAAGAGACTTTGGCTCAAAAACAAGAAATAATTAGATATTTTTCACAAAGAAAACACAAGTACATAAAAAGCGTGACCTAAGAAACAAAACCATGCCCTAAGAAAGAGAAGAAATGGAGCCAAAGCACGCAAGAACACACGCCCGGCAGACAGCTCTGATGCCCAGGGGACCGCTCCCACACTCGGTAGATGTGACACATGCCCAACGAACCTTCCCAAGGCCTCCTACACGCCCAGCAGCCACTCTTGCATGCCCAGTGGACCCTCCTTTCTTCCTCGTTCCGCCAAGCGTCCTCCGAGCCCTCTATACACACGCCCAATGTATGCGTGACCCTGGAAGGTGATTTTTGGGCTTTTTGCTCAATTTTCTCTTGATGCATAAGCATCTTTAGTTGTTTTCTTTATTATTTCCTTGAATAAAGTTAGTGATTTCCTTGTTATAATTGAGATTTTTTGTGTTTTAATCAATGTTTCTTAGAGTTTCTTTGAATTCTTTTGTTATAGGAGATTTTGAAAGAAATCTAGTAAGAACAAGTATGGGGAGAAGTAAGCAACCATAGCACTAAAGAGCAAGGCATGGAGGAAGCAAGTAGAGGAGCTCTTGAACCAAGCAAAGCATCATGCGTACAATGCATAGCATCATACATTCAATGCATGCAAAATTATTGAAGCCCCTAGAGTGCCAAGAAAGCCAAACGTATAACGCATGGACCATGCGTATATACGCACAAGCCAAGAAGCACCTCCAGGAGCCGAAGCCAAACCATGCGTACTACTTGAGAACCATGGATTCTACTTGTCTCCTCATATGTACAATGCATAAGCAAATTGCACTTCCAGTAGCAAGCCTCCAACCTTACGTTATACTTGAGATACCATGCATTATACTTGAGACAACATGCATATAACGCATGGGCTTGGAACACCTCCAGTGGCCACTTCTCAAGTCATGCGCTCTACTTGCTTCCCTTACGTATAACGCATGGCTTAGGCTATCATCCAAGGACTTCACAATCCTTCATTAATCTCTCCAACTTCAAGTATTTTGTTGGCCCAAGATTGAAATTGCAAGCCCAAGATTTCAACAAAGTAAGACACCAAGTTCTGAAGTTCAATTACAAGGAAGATCATTTGCTAATTAAGAGTTATTAAGAAAAGTTTTTATTTGAATTAGATTTGGTTCTGTTTTGATTTAGTTTGAATTTAAATTCTAGGTTATTGTTTAGGTTTTAAATAAGTCCTTATCCACGGACAGAGGGGGAACCATTTTTTATACCATACTTTACAATTCCTTGTTTTGACCATGAGCAACTAATCTCCTTTGTTTAAGTTAGGAGCTATGTTCATTTTTTAATGAGTTATTAATCTAAGTGTTTTACTTTATTTGAAGTTTATGCTTTGATCTATTTCATGATTAAGTATCCTGAATAATGTTTCGTCTTCTCTTTCTGTATTTCTTGGTGAAGATTTGGAACGTGGCTTCGAATTTTCCTTCAGTTTTGGGAAATATTTTGAGCGTCATTTGAAATTTCTTTGTTTCCATTTTGACCGAGAGAGACGAAGCATTTTTTATATTAATGTTCGTGCTAGTGAACAGTTGCACGAGTGCGTGTTTACAGATTCTATATTTTGAAATTAGTTTTTGTTGAGTTTGGACTAACTTTATTAGACTTGGATACCAACAAAATTTGTATATATAGCACAACGGAATAGTCTAATAGTTATTTTCAATAGACTAAAGTACATTTAAAAAAATGACTTCAAATACTTTCCAAAAAGAAAAAGTAAAATTATTTTACAAAAAAATGTAATTTTAAAAACAAAACTAATATGTTTTAACATCTCTAGACAAATCTTTTACAAAATTTGACTTCTCCTACTCTTATTAAATTAAATTAAATTATAGTTTCCTTTTTTAAATATTATAATTTAACTTAATTATAGTTGTAATGCTTAGTTTTTGTATTTCTCTGTTAACTTAGTTGTTTAGATTCAAGTATACTTTGTTAAAATGACTAAATTTTGAATATTAATAAAAAGTTAGTATAATCTTAGAGATAATACTCAATTTTAGTTTCTCAATTTGCACGGGAGTCTCACTTTAGTCTCTGAAATTTCAATTGTCTCTATTTAGTCTTCAAACTTTGTGAATGTAATTCATGTTAGTCTCTGGCATAATTTGCGACGCACAAATGTTAACCGAACATTGACGTAGATAGCTAGATGCCACGTGGACTCTGTAAAACGAAGTCGTTTTGTTTTGGCACTCAAATAGCCAAAAATAAATTGAAACTTTTCTTCCTAAAGCAAGTGATCCGGAGTCCTTTTTGGGTTATTTGAGCGCCAAAACCAAAATGACATCATTTTACAAATTTCAGTATGGCATTTGGTTGTTGATGTCATCCCTTCATTAATGTTTTTGTATCAGAAATTGTTTTTTGAGACGTTTGTAAAATTTGGAGACTAAAAAAAGAGAATTAAAATTTTAGGAACTAAATTAAAATTTGCATGAAGTTCGAGCACCAAATTGAGTATTAATTCTAAAAAAAATAAATGGTAAAAATAATTCAAGTAAACGAGATAGTTTTAATTAGGTTAATTACTCTGCAGGTCCCTATAGTTTCACCGAATTTTCAATTAGGTCCCTAGCTATACTTTTTTCTTTTCAATTGGGTCCTTAGATGTTAATTTTTTTTCAATTTAGCCCCTGCCATGACAAAATTATTTAAGATAACAGAATATTCTGTTAAAAAATCAAATATTCTTACAATTGGGTTAAAAAAGCAAACTGAACCTACCTCCAATTTTTCAAAATTCTAAAACTACTCTTGACATTTTGTAGAACCCTAGCCAGCGCTTGTCCTCTGAAGTCGGTGGCGTTTCTCCTCTGTTCGCTGGTGTCATCGTCCATCTGTTTTGTCGTCGTCTTTGGTGGCGTGAGCATCTATCGTCGTCCGTCGTCCTTGGTCTGTGCTGCACTGCTCTGCGCTATTAGTGGCAACTCCATAACACAGACGTCACTATCGAAGTCTTGGTTACCTCCACAGCTTTGGAGGAAGCTCTTCATTTTCTCTTAAACTGAATTCATTGAACTGAAGAATTCAAGAAAAAAAAGAAGAAATAAATAAAAAATGGGTAATCAGAAGCATATTCTCAAAGATCCCCAATTCGCACCCTTTCTCACTTCACGTTCCAACATCAACCTCAAGGTGAAAATTCTCCTAATTAACCTTTTCAATTTTTGTGTCTTATCTCAATTTAGGGTTTTAAATTTCACCGCAATATGTCTAATTCCCCTTCATGTATTTCATTTTCTGGATAAGTGGTGAAATTTGAGTTTGAGAAAACTGAGTAAGGGTTTTAGAATTTTTAATTCTTGTTCTTTTGTGATAATTCAGGATAAGTGACGAAATTTGAGCAATGGCACTCAAGGATCCAAAGAAAAATCTAGGATTTCTAGAATAAAGCTGCGGCCCTGCTGCTACCGCAGTTGCTGCTGGTAATGCCATTGTTGTTTCTGAGAAAGATGCTACCCCTGTCACGACTATGATTTATCATCAACCTGATCCTTTTATTGCTGTGGGTGATTCCTCTCAAAATGACGAATATGCTAAGAATCCTCTGCGGCATGCGAATTGATGTCACTAATTTTATATGGATTATTGTAATTAAATGATGTGGATTAAGATTGTAATTCTGATTAAAACGGTTGTATGCCTCAACAAAATAAGAAAGGTATTTTGTGACTTTTGAATTATTCTGAGACTTGGTTGCTTTTGTTTATCTTCTCTCCAGATACAATGCAATAATTTTAGAAGCGCTGTCAACTCTGAAAGATACTAAATCTGACCTGAATTTTATTGTAATGGTTTAAGGTTTACAATATATATATATATATATATATATATATATATATATATATATATATATATATATATATATATATTAGTGAGGAAAAGATTGAGCTGAGAAAATCCCATTTGAGTTTGGTTGGTAATGAGAAAATAGTTATGGAGACTCTGAATAAGGAGATTAAAGATGATCCTTTTTTGTTTGACCAGGAACCACTCTTGAGTGGAAGCTATATGAAAAAAGTCTAAGGATAATGTGGCAAAGATGAAGGCTTAGATTGTTAAGGATGTTCTGCCATTCAATTTCTTGACGCCAATGAGGATCATAAGAATGCAATTTTTGGAGTCGGAAGTCAGCTCCGGTAATGGTGTCCGAGGGTGCAAACACCATGAATGTAGGTAGGGCTGTGTTGGCTCGGACAGAGCACATGACTAGGTTGGATGCAGGGACTTAGGGGACCATAAGGGTTGGCCTCGATTATTGCATTGCGGCTGCAGTAGCTTGTCCCCATTGACTTGTTGCAGTTGAAGGGAATTTTGGATTCGGATTTAGTGTGATTGAAGTTAAGGTAGATACTGCTGAACCCATGCTTATGTTTATCTATTTAATTGCCCTTCCATTTTGTTATGTGAATTGATGCCCTTAGCTTTAGTTATATTTTCATCCTCATATAATGGAATGGTTCTTATTTTAATCTATACATGAAATTGTTACTACCATTGTTTTGAACTAGGATCTTCCGTGAACTCTTTTATGTTTCTCTGTCCATAGCTAGTAGTTCTATGATAGAGAGGATTACATAAGCTAGTGTAATTTCTATTAAAATCCCAAATTTTAGACTGTTGCCTTATATGTCTTATCTTTTGTCGATACTTGAAAAATATGTATTGCCTTATGTCTTATCTTTTTTTTTTCAATCCAGACATTAGTTCAGTAATAGTTACTTATGGTAGTGAATATTTTCAACAATGGAGGGGTATATGGTGGTGACCGGAGAATTCCCGAAGAGATAATGGACCTCACAAAGATGATCCTGCTCCGATTTTCTTTGTTTTGAAAGCAGGCTACCATGCTTTGATTGAAATTTTTAGTGAAAAAGACTATCTTATTGGAACACCTGATGAACTCAAGTCTGCTCTTTATTGTTGATCCCTATGCTGGTTGTGGGAGGTTGCAACACAAGAACTGATTTCTAGATTATCTGTATAACACTCAAATTACGTTTTATATGGTTTTCGTTTTTAAATTTCAAATTTCAATAACACAAATTATATAGCCTTGTGATTCTTTATGGTGTACCATGATATGATAAAGACACAAACTATATTCTATAAATCCACACAAATATAAAATGTTACATGATCATAATAAATACTTGAATGATGAAACTGAATTTTATACTACTATTTTTGCTTCATTTTATCCATTCTTTTTTTGTATGTTCTTAAGATAAAGTAATTTAAAAGTAAAAAAAAAAAAGAGAAGGTATCTTTGATACAATTTGTATATAAATAAGCAAAGAAATGATAGTAACAAAATAAAAAGGATTATAGAAATATCTTTCATGTCGTAAAATAATTGAATAGGGATTATAGGAATATCTTTTATTGAATAGTTATAGTTTCATCGAATTTTCAATTAGGTTCTTATATTTTTTTCTTTTTAATTGGATCCTAAGGGTATACAAGTAATTTCACAATTTACTAACATTTTTTTGATGTTTAACGTTAATAAGGACTAAATTAAAAAAAATTAATGTATAAAGACCCAATTGAAAAAAAAAATATAGGAACTTAATTGAAAATTCGATAAAACTAAAGGTCTTGCAGAGTAATTAAACCTTTTAATTAAATCAATTATATTCTTCTATTGATTTAATTTGTGTGTTTTGGTAGCCCAAAGGCCCAAATCACCTATAATCTTCTTTTGTCAAAAATGAATAAAAGCAATCTAATTTTAATTTTAAACCGAAGCAGAGTTTGAATAAATTTAAATTCATACAAGGGTTATGAATCAAGAGTGTTTTTAGATTTTAAATGTTGATGTTGATTGTAGATATTTAATAACTAATTAGTTGATTCTGGAACTGCAACCGCAAGAAACTCAAGAATGGCAGCAGCAGCAATACTTTACCACTACCCATGTCCGGACGGTGCTTTTGCTGCTCTGGCGGCACACCTCTATTTCAAGGCAACTTGTCTCCCTTCACTCTTCTTCCCCAACACCGTCTACCGCCCTCTCACCCCCCACGATCTTCCTCTCACTCAAATCTCCCATCTCTACCTTCTCGATTTCGTTGGCCCTCCTCATTTTCTTCAAGATATCTCCGCCAAAGTTCAAAGGTACTAACTCCTCTCTTCAATAATATTCTTGTGATTTTAATTTGACGTGAGTGTATCGAATTGTATGTAGAGTGATCGTTTTGGACCATCACAAAACTGCACTTGAGATGCTAGGGAGTGAGAATTTGGGGGCTAAGAATGTTGATAAAGTGATTGATATGGAGAGGAGTGGGGCTACTATCGCCTTGGATTACTTCAAAGAGAAGCTTATGAATCATGATGCTGTTAAGCACCAGTATGTGCTCGATGAATTTGAGCGTGTTCGGCAACTCTTTCGCTACATTGAAGATGGGGACCTTTGGAGGTGGAAACTGCATAACAGCAAAGCTTTTAGCAGTGGATTGAAGGATTTGAACATTGAGTTTGATGTTAGAAAAAACCCTTCCATGTTTGATCAAGTAAGTATTTGATTACATTTTCTTTCCTAACTTCAGCAAGTTTCTTTTTGCACTCTGTGTTGTCTTAGTTATTATGCATATGGGTTTTTGTCTTGTTTGATAAGTTTCTAGTTGCATGAAGATGTTATCCTTTCTTTTAACTTAAAATTTGTGTGCAAGTTCAGTGAAGACTGAAGCAAATTTGGAATTCAAAATTGGCTATATGCTAATGTTATCTAAGCAAGTCTTTTTTGCTACATTGAAGGATTTGTGGTGAAGCACCAAAAATATCTTTATTGAACAATTAATATATGATATAAATGAGACTATTGGATGCTTGAAATAAGTGACAAAATTTTATTTTTATTTTTTTTTTCTGAATAATGGCAGTTGCTTTCTTTGGACTTGGATTGTGTTATTAGTCAAGGCATGAAGAGCTTATCACACAAACAAAAACTAATGGATGATTGTATCTCCAAGTCATATGAGATAGCCCTCGGTAACGGTGCATTTGGTTGTTGCCTGGTATGCTTGATGTTTCCTCTTCATAACTTACATTTGCGAATTACTTCATGTTGCTCTTGGGTCTATTAATTTGTACCGTGAAGTTGTGTGCTGGTATCTTTCTTTTCTCCTGGTATCTGGATATAAGTTTTGTAGATTTCCTTATACGCTTTTCTTTTGCTTCTTAAAAGGAGATGGCAAAAGGTTACGAAAATCTTTTTGCTAACAACACCTTTATCTTTATGTAATTGGAGGCTGTTGATGCAGATACAACACTTTCAGAGTTAAGGAGTGAATTGGGACATCAACTAGCTATGAAAAGCCAAAAAATGAAGTTGAGGTTCGTTCATTTCATTTTTGGTTGTTCCTATCCTAAGTATATTATAGTTGCAGCAAATAGTGTAGAGGTTTTATGGAAAACTTGAAAGGACATGGGTTTGTCTGTATTTTATTGTTACATGACATACTTGGAAGTTGAGAAATAGTTATTTTTTGACAAACATAAACCTGATTGGAATATGAAAATTATAAACTTGAAATTGGCTTTGAGATACTAGGTTAAATAACTATCCATTCTCTCCCCAACAAAATTAATGGAATGTAAAAGTGGCTCAGATTTCATGCTAGATGAGTTGGTTTGAGAAATCAATGAGTTGATGAACCATAACTGGTTCCATGAAATGCCTTGCCGCACCTTGTCCTCTTGATGGACAGAAGAAGTTAGGAAGCAAAGTTTATGGTTCGTAGAATCTGAGAAGTAATAGGAACTCAATTGCAAAGAGATGATAGGGTGCAAGACATGTGAAGGCACGATTGAGGCAAAAGAGGATATCTGTCATTGAAGGTGGTAATTTTGCATGTGGCATAAGGTATAACTGATAAAGTAGATAGAATGAGTTTTTTGTGTGGCATGAAGAGGTTTTGGTGTAAGTGGTTAATCCACGAACTCGCATGTTTTTTCCCCAAATATAAACTATCATAGAGGTTGTAAGATAGGAAGCTTCACTCTGTTTGTAGTCTTAACTCTCACATGTGTTTATACTTCAAACCCTTTTCCTTTAAACAAATACACCCTTAAGAAGCATAGTGACTTGAGGATAATTTCATGGTTTGTTCTTTGAGTTCAACATTCTGTAACAAACCACAAACAAAGAGAATAGAAGGAGTAGTATGATTCTGTTATTCAGCCTACATTCTTGATGATGGTTAGGAAATTATAGAACTGATTGCAGGATCTGAAACTTGTTTCGCAAGTTTATTTAATTTCATATTCTCGTTATCTTTTGTCGACCCAAAATAAATGTCATTACTTTTTACTCTTTTCGATAATTCATATCTCATGTTTGTGATCCACTTCTAATTTTAGGGGTATCGGAGCTATTGTATATAAAGTACCAGAGCTTGAAAATGATCACAAGTTTAAAATAAGCCTGAGAAGTGTGGAAAATGAAGATACAACGCCAATCTCACAGGTTAATTATTCTTTTACCAGGTTTGTTCATGTTACTTGCTGTAGGACTCAAACTTGTAGCTAATGTGCTTTTGGTCTCTCTGTTTAGGAATTTGGAGGCGGCGGACATCGAAACGCAAGCTCTTTCATGTTAAGCTGTGAAGAATTTGAGCAATGGAAGGTGTGAGATATGAAACACATGATTGCAACTGTGTAAGGTGATATTGTGCATTTTTCTTGTTCTTTTTAATTAAATTGTAATTCATGAATTTTCTTTCAACTATTTAATCGGTATCAATGTAATTGCTGAGTGTAGATGTAACTTAAATCGTGCTTGACTAACCCGCTACAATAGTTGTTTTCTATAGACTATTCATTCTTCTTCGTTTACTAAGTTGACTTACTTTCTAGTTTCTACTCTCGGATAAAAGTAGGACTTGAATGATTGAATACCACAACTCCATACCCTCTATTCAATAGTAGGAAAACAATAAGTAGGTTCGATATATACAAGGGAAAACAAAAAAGAACACGTCTCTTATTCCGGTCATGCCATGAAACTACGAAAGGTTCTAAACTTGTCCGATAGACCTGTGATTCTTATCGTAGGAATGACATGAGCTACTTAACTTTGAAGCTATAGTTGTTACTGTTAGGGAATAGGCAGCAGTCAAAGTCGGAGTGGAAATGAGGTAAATAATTTACGTGAAGAATGATAGATTTAATATACCAATAAAACAAGTTCAGGAAGAAAGGAAGCAAAATATCTTGCGCTAACACTCTGAAATGATATTTAATATATTCAATGGTAATTACAATATAGTTGTTCATACCCTGGCCCAATAATAAAGGCCCAGGATTAAGCAAAAGGTATAAACCAAAGGGTTGGGCCTCACCCAGTACCAATCTTCGTCTTATGAAGTCGGTACTCACCACGACTTGCTATAAAGAAGTCGGGTACGAGGGTTAGCTGGCAGATAAATACTCATTCAAAAGAGTAACTGCCCCAAGAATCTCTCTACCTACTTTACAGAGTCATATCTTAACCTCCCTAAGATAAAAGGACGGTTAACACCCTAAAAGGGTGGCACTACTCCAACGGTGGTTATTGGTTCGCCACTATAAATACGCTAACACCCCTCAGGTATCTCTAAGTTCCAATACGTTCTAAACCTGCTTAATCCCGTGCTAACTTAGACATCGGAGTGTCCTTGCAGGTACCACCCCCCTTCTCCTCATACGAGCAAGTCGGACGGAGGCCCCGAGGTGCAGACCCACTCGAAGGCTTCTTCTTTTAAGCGATTGGGCCAACCAACACCATCCAATCCATTAATCTCCGGTTATCCACCGTAACAATAGTGTATTACACTTAGTTTATAATACGATTTGCAATACCT
This sequence comes from Arachis hypogaea, assembly GCF_003086295.3. Classification (NCBI taxonomy): domain Eukaryota; kingdom Viridiplantae; phylum Streptophyta; class Magnoliopsida; order Fabales; family Fabaceae; genus Arachis; species Arachis hypogaea. Next base: position 104,879,538 of record NC_092040.1, read on the forward strand.
AGTAAGTTTTAGAGAATATAATCAAATCTTAGTTTATATCGCTTATAACACTTAAAATTTTACCAAATTCTATAATATTACACTTACTACGTTACAAGTAGAATCTCACTTACAAGTTATACCGAAACTTTGGATTGCTTTGTTGCTTTGCTTGGTGCATTGGGGGTTTCACTTTAGCTCCTATTTATAGCCAAATGATGCGTACTAAAGAAACAATTCTAGCGACAGAACGTAGACTTTTTTTGTTTTTTATGGCAGATCAGAGCTTTATTTAAGGATTTATTTTTTACCAATAAATTGCTGCATACAAACACGAGATTCGAATCTCTAACACTTGTATAAGCAGATTAGTGAGTTAACTACTAGACTAATCTAAGTTAGTTACAAAATTTAGATATTTGAGGATTAAAATATTAGAAACATTATCTCTATATTGCTTCATATATATTATCTTCAACTTTCAGTGGGAATGATTGAAGAATATATTTATATATTATTAATACAAGTCATATTTTAAACAAATTTTCGCCTTGACTAGTATTTATAATAATCTTCAACCACTGCAAGAATCAATGCTACAATGGTCTGTTCGGGACATATCTATTAATATAATTATCTAATACAATTAGTCTTGCTCACTAAGGTCTTCTACCATAGGCCTTTACTCATCTAAATGGTAGAGAGTGGTGTTGATAAAGTGTTGTGAATTATACAGCTAAGAATAATAAAATAGAGTAGAAGTGAAGAGAATGAGAGAACTCTTATTATTGATGGTCTCGTTGAGTAATTGGTGTCATTATTGGTATGTTATATGGAGCACCCAACAGACCTATTTATATCAAACAAAAAACAAACTGAAATGTGAATCAACTCAAAAAATACATATGTAACTAATTTATAACTGATTCTATCTAGGTCAAGATAAGAATATTCATATTTAAATATTCATACCACGTATAACATTTCTTTCAGCTTATGAGGCAAAACATAAATAAACTAACATAAATAAACTTATGTCTTTATTAAAAAAATATTAGGATGTTATTAACCGTGCTGAAAGGGCTAAATCATGAAACCACTAACCAACATATATCTTTAACAAACTTCTCAAGTCTCTTCTAATGGCGACCATGTCAAGCATAGCGCTTATTAACGAACTCCAATACACATAATAATGTTTTGAATGCCTTTAAAATAATTCTCGTAAGAGAAGATGCACATTAAAAATTGGTAGCGCCATATTTTTTAATCGAACTATAGTATTATATTCAATTGCCTTTCAAGTGTTATAATCCCTTTCATAGGGAGGAAAAAAAAATAACATAATGAAACTTACACTTTGTGTGTGGTAGTTTTTTTTCTTTATTCCACAGGTGACACCCACGTAACCTCGAGATGAGGTTAGTACAAAAATCCAAAATAATATGACCCCTAACAAACCCACCCAAAAAAAAAAAAGAAACCAAACCAAACCATCCTCACCAATTAATTAACCATAATAATTAGAGTAAAGAAAGTGTTAACTAGTATCTCAATAATAAAAATAAGTTAATTATGGTGTAAATTAAAAAAAAAGTATTTAGATATTTTTTTATTAATTACTATATATATGATGAGATGTTCCCAAAGTTATTAATTATTGACCACCAATCTTGAAAAATATATATTAGCTTGTAAATGTAACATGTGAAACTTCTTCACCACCAACCATATTTGGTGCATTAGAAGAGTACCATGCATCTTCTGTGATGAACTGCATCCATGAATCATCTTTGTCTTCCTCTTCCAAACATGAAGATGAAACCCCTGCTATGTCTGGTGACATGGTTTCACAATACTCATTATTATTATTACTATTATTGTTATTATTATTGATTATGGTTTGTGAGCTCTCAATTAGTGAAGACATGTTACTACAATGCCCTACTTGCTCTTCAACATCCGTACATATTCCATTTTTCTTGAACACACGGCACAAAGCATAAGTATCCTGCAATAATAAAATAAGTCACCAATAATTAAATATAAATATAATTTATTATAAAGTATTAATAACACCAAAGATTGTTGAGTAGGGTGATGATGATCCAATAATTTAAAATATTTTAATTTCTTCCCAAATTGCTTTTTGGTCTTCTTTGGCCTTATATTGTTTGCAATGGTCAAAAACAGTTTAGTCAAAAATTGTGGCTCTAACAGATCTGCACAAATGTGTACGTAGAAACCGTAAAGTACAATCTCCACACAAATCCATGAGATGAACATTCAAAGAATACTAGATGTCTTGTCCATTTTGTAATCAAGTTTGAAGACACTCACCATAGCCTACTAAAAGTGAGGAACATATATATATTATAATAGGTTGAGTAAAATTTATTATTTTGAGTTAATATTTAGTTAACAAATATATTTTCATATATAATATTAAAAAATGTAAAATTGATTAAATTTTAAAATTTTTTATTTTAATGGTATAAAAATATAATATTACTCTATAATATTGATTAATATTTATGAAAAGTGTTTGTGTCTAATAGTTCTCTGATCTTTAATTATTTTCTTTATTAAATTATATTACAGCTTAACCTAACAATAAAGTAATGCATTCATTATTGATTGGAATCTATTGATTAATTTTTTTTCCCTCATATCCCCTCACCTTTTCTATTTAATATTATTATTGTTACTTATTCTTCTTCCTCTTCTTCTTATTCAGCTTCTATGTTGGTGTAATAGTACACTATGAGTATCAATTGATGTATTTTGGGGTTTGGAGGAATAAAGTAAAAAGTGACCGACACAGAGAGAAAGTGATGGAGAAGGAGTTGCTTTATGCGGTGCCAAAACAACCCTTCATTCATGGCTTAGAGAAATAGAATCTAATAATTCTAGATGAGGATAACATTAACATACACACAGGGATGATGATGAAAAGAAAGATAACAACGACAATTGACAAAGACATCAAAGGAATAGTTTAAAATATTTAGTTAATTATTATTGGATCCTAAGGATCGGAGTATAGGACTTTTGTCTCATTACATTAATTAATACTCAAAAAATAAAAAAGAGATAGAGGACAATGTGAAGCGCAATAGTATAGAGGAACTTTGTCATGTAGAAGTATTAGAGTAACACAAGCAACGAATATGTCAGCAATACGTTTATAGAGAAAGTAACATGTGAGAGAAAGTGTGATAGAGAGAGAAAGAAGAAAGAATTAGAATTACTATACTATTATATAAAAGTAGTTATGGCTTCCCATGCAAGCCATGCATGCAATTTGTTTACACACGTCCTAATTTAACATCTTATACTTCTAGTGTCTATGACTCTTAATTTGGCCAATAAAGTTTTATATACATTGAATATGAATCGAACTTTTAATATTTAAACAAAAGTGAACTAATTATTCGATTAATTTAAGTTAAATATTTTTTTCAATAATTTTACTGCTTAATTATATACTAATGATATTCATACGTGAATGCTTAATATATTTATATAAAAAAATAAAAATATATAGAAGTAATATTAATTATCACAATAAGAATGAAAATTACTGCTTTTAAATTTTTGTTTTAAAAATATTGTCTTTAGTATAAAAGACGGACCAAATTAAAGATGATTATTGATTAATGCAATTGATAAAAAATAAACTTTTATATATCATTAGAGTATAAGTTTGGTTATTTGTCATCATTATCGAAATTTATAAAGTTTTTTTGCAAATGAAAATAATATAATGAAAGAAAAAAGCTTTTGTAATTGGTTTAAGCATGGAACTTGATGCTTTTTGGGTCAAATATATGGTGATGACAAGTGTGGATACACACACAAGAAAAAGAGAGTAGAGGGTGTTTGAGTTTCTGAAAGTAGGAAAAGGATGAAGTGGGCCACCAGAGACTACAGTTTTGAAGCTAACAAAAACATTTACTTTTGTACGATGTGACATGTAAAGGTTTTTCAATTCTGTTATTCATCATCATCATCATATTCAAGTCTTTAATTCATCCCCACTTCTTCAACTACCATTCCCTTTCTTAGCTTCTCCGAGGTCTAATAAAATTGAGACACACCTTAATTAATTATTTTGTCCCCGGAAATTGTTAGGACATCATCATTATTCCCTTCAATTGTCTTTAATTAATTCACCACCTCAGAATGATAAACATAGCAGCATAATTATATATTCCCTAAAACTGAGACACAGAAATGATAATTTTAATTAAGTAGTGAATAACCGTTTTTTTAAATAGTAAAAGTAACTATATAAAAGACTGTACTGACTTGTAAATTTATGTTCAACCTATGATATGATACAGTAAGTCAGTAATAACTATACAAGTCTAAGTAACAACTAAGTCTGTCTGCTACTTTATTATGAAAAGTTATTAAAACTGTAACAAAATAATAAGAATAAGTTTCACTGACTTCTCATAAACTTAGACGATTTTATATATATTATTTTTAAAGAAATACTAGGTAAATATTTTTTTAAATCAAATCTAATAAAAAAATTTTCTTCTTTTTATTTTTTAAATAATTTTTATTACGCTAATAAATTATTAAAATAACTTAATCATGTAATATTATGGTTATTTTTTTATCTGTAAAATATATATTAATTTTCCTATACATATAGCATAGCAGGCTTCTTGACAGGAAAAATCAAGGTTGTTGTGTTAATATAACCTAAGCTAGACTAAAGCAATTAATAAAGTTAAATGTAATTTATCCTAAGTATATAATTGAACTCCCTAGAATTTACGTATAAAAATTATCATATCAACTATGTTATGTGTATACTAAAATCAGTAACTAAAGTAAGTCATTAATATAAAATATATGTTAGAATATAAATATATATAAAAAATAAATTAAATCACACTTATATTTATACATAAATATTTTAGTAGATAATTTTAGTGAATGATTTTAGTGTATGAATAGTATTTTTTTTTAATCATGTACCAATGTAGGGTATTGTAAATGCTTGAAAGCTTATGAAACCAACTCTCATATAACATTTTTCACTCTTAGCATTTGGTGCAACTAAATAAACCTTATGGTGCCCATTTATGAATATCCAAAAGTAGGTGTAATTAGAGTTCTAAAAATGATTAAATGAATGTGGAGACAACGATAATACCTGTAAACCGGTGGTGTCTTCAGAGTCCTTGTCATCGAGACGATATTCGTGCATAACCCAATCAGTTCTGATTCCCTGAGGAGCCCTTCCTCTATAATAAACCAAAGTCTTCTTCATACCAATTGGTCTGCTTTGGCTTGAAACTCTCCTGTCTTTACCTGTTGATTTCCAGTACCCTGCTCGTGTTGCTCTATTTGTTCTGAATCCGTTAGGGTATTTTCTGTCCCTTGGTCCAAAGAAATACCACTCTGGATCTCTACTCGGCAAAAATGATTTTTCTACAAACAAGCAAAATGTTCGACTTTTAGATATATAATCATTCATCTGCATGCGTATCAAATAATTGTTTAGGCTTTTGAAAAATAAAATGGTTCTTGACATTGAAGAGCTCTAGCTAGAATGCTAGGTCAAAATGTATCTCATGAATATATTTGAGGATAACAAAGTAAAACACATAAATTGATTCATTACAGTTCAAAATGTATACAGGAATTTGAAAATCAGTATTATATATTATTATTATTATTATTATTTTTGGCGAGATATCAAAAATGAAAATTCTTTTATATTTGAAATTTAGAAATGTAAATGTACTGGGAATAAAAAGAAAAGTGAATGATGTACTGAGTCATTTAGAATAGTATTATTAGTTGAATTCTAGTGATGTTCAAATATTATCGTCTGAGAAAAAAAGGGAAAATAAAACAAAGGAAGAAATAATTAAAAACATGAATGTATAATTAGTTTCGAATTAACTTAGTTGACTAGTGAACTTAAGATATAATGACTTGGAAATGATATAAGAAGTTTAAAACTTGAATGCATAAATTGTTTTAAACCAAAGAAGAAAAAAACAAGACTTAAGAAAACTAAAGGAAGTTAATTATTATAAGAAAGAAGGAAAAAAAAAAGAAAAGAAACCTGCTAATTCCCATGGTTCACATTTGTAGAGATCAACCTCAGGAATGATATCAAGTTCAATTTCTTGGCCATTGATCTTCCTCTTTAGATAATAGTTAACAAGCTCTTCATCTGTTGGATGAAACCTAAACCCAGGTGGTAATCCAACTGGTGACATTATATTATTTTTCTCTCTTGTATTGATTTGATTGTTAGAGATCTTAGTGTTCTGCAAAAGTGTATTCATTCATCACACCCCATCATTGCCAATAAATAGAGCAAATAAAGGAACCAAAGTTCCTTATCTTTGAGTTTTTTTAAATCTTTCTTTTTCTTTTACAGATTTACAGATTCTATGGCATAACGTTTGATACAAGCCTTTCCCCTATAACTCACAATAATATAATAATTAATTAATACCATTCTTCTATAATTTGTTTTTCACAGTATTTTCAATCCAAAAAGTTAAGGATTAATCTGGTGCAGTAGATTTGAGCTCTATTTAATGATATATCATTGGCAAATAAATTATTTTATACACAAAGTATAATTTAAATTTTTAACATTTATTTAAACAGACGAATTAGCTACCCACGGATCAACCTAATTATCATTCTTCTATAATTAATTATGTGCATCCTTATTAGATTGTTCTGATTTTTTAATACCAATTAAATCCTCCAAATAATAATAACCATTTGCTTTTCTTACTAATGCATTATGACCCTTTTTCTTTTCTTTTGTAGGAACAATTTGGGACAAAAAAGAAAGCCAAGCTAGCCACTGGCCTTGAGAATGAGAGAGTTCTGTTAATTAATTAATTAATTAATTATTGTATCTTTGATCAGCCATTCAGTGCTATACAACTATACAACTACAAGCATAGATCGAACACACTTTAATTTCTAGAAGAAGAAGACAATAATAAGTTTACATATAATATAATTATAGACTTGTGATTGAATACTAGCAGCTAGGCTTGCTAGCTTAATTAATCAATTAATTAATTAATTATTGTATCTTTACACTGTCGCGTGCTTTGCTTGATTTGGTTATATTGTTCTTGAATTGTTTATAATATTATTTTAATAAATACAGTATTGTTTCGTTCTAAAAAATCTAATAATATTCGAAGGGGATAGAAGTTATGATTCAAGGAACTATTCCAGTTCAGGTCCAAGAGCAAATTAAATATGGCAAAAAGAAGTGTAGTAGCTACACATCATATGACATTAGATCCTACAATCTAATGCAGAAATGGCTTTATGATGGATGTAATCAGGTCATAGTTGGAGATGGATCAAGTTTTCAAATAAATCAGATGTTGGAAACTCTTTGTTTAAATATGATTTGAGCTCAAAATTGTTTAATTAAGTGTAAACAAATTTGTCAAGGACATCAATATTTTCTTTAAACTACATTATCATTACTGTGTGAAATCACAGGAGGCAAAAGAGGTGCTGCTTCATGGAACAGTTGAAAATGGTTTGTACAAATTTCAGAAGCACTAGTAGCAGCCAACGACTAAGAAATAAGCTTAGGCAATTTACAATATGAAGTAGATGAAGTTGTTTGTCATGCTTATTATATAGGCGAATCTCATGAGTAACTCTTCCGTATTCGGGAGCCTTTTCCACTCTCTATAATAAATGCCATTAAATGGTGCTACATATCATGTTCAATAGTTAGTTTACAGAATATGTAAATAGACAAATTAATTTCTATAAGATGATTTATTTTTTAAATTGGTTTTTGAAATATTTTTTAATTAAATTTATTTTTTAAGAATTTTAAATTAGTCTTTTCGTCATTTTTTTTGTTGATGATGTTAAAATTTACTAATATGACACATTAAGTGACACTACAAAACACATTTATAAGTCTTAATTGACTATTAATATAACGAATTTATAAAATTAAATCAAATCAAAACCTAATTGAGAGAAGAACTTGAAACATTAAAATCCCTCTATTTAGGGTTGATTAGATCTAATTTCATAAACTAATAATGTTAATAGTCAATTAGGACTATTAAGTATGTATATCATGATGTTACTTAATGTATTACATCAATAGACTCTAACACCATTAGCCGTGGAAGTGATGGAAGGACTAAAATGATTAATTTAAAATTTTTAAAAGACGAATTTGATTAAAAAAAATTTGTAAAAATTAATTTAAGGAATGAGTGATCTTTTCAAGATTAATTTGACTATTCATTCATAGTTTACACATATCTCTCTCATCTCTTTTCGATCTCAAATATGATACCTTTTAAATTATAAAGACTAAAGTGATCATTATATTTTTAAAGATTTCGACATCAATCTAATTAGCTCTTAAAAAAAATTATCAATTAAGTGATAATAAATAATGGATATGTATGTCCATCAATAAATAGTACGAAACGAAATTGAGTTATTTATATATTTCATTATTTATAATAGTGTTGTCTTATTACTGACACATGAGCATAAAAATAATATATTTTTAAATAATGAAATATTATTCATAATCTTTTTGCTTTTTTATATAATATTTATCAATTATTTTTTATTTATCACGAATCCTATTAAAATATATAAAATTTTATTTCAAAAATTATTATTTACGTAACGATTTTTTATAAATAAACACGTTACAATAGTTAATATATAAGCACATTCTTTAAATTTATGTGATAAATCGATAAAAAATATAATGTATTCATTATTTATTATTTTAAAAAATTAAATTAATATTTTTTTAAAAAAATCAATTAATTTAAAATAAAAATTTTTATGACTTAACTGTTACTCTATTCTCAAACATGCTAATTAACATAATAATATTATACTATATTCGTTAAACATATGCAAAGTCAATACATTTGTTACACAACAAAACGTTGATATTAGGAATACACATAAGGTCCGGTAAAATTAAATTTGGTTTGATTTAGACTCAACTATAAATAATAATTAGATTTATTTTTAAAAATCATATCTAATTTTAGATTTGATAAAATCATATTACTTTCGAGTTACATTAAAATTGGGTCTCGACAAGATGAAATTTAAATTTTGATAAATTTTATATCAAAAACTTATAATACACTTATTTATAAAAATAAAAAAATATTTATTACAGAAAAGCTAATAATTATAATTGAACTTGAATTTGTCCATAAATTTTAAATTTTATATTTTTTGATCTATTTTTTAATTTAATAAATATAATTAAAAATAAAATAAATTTATAATTAATATAACATGATATTAGAATTAATTTAAAATATATATTTTTTTACTCTTTGTCAGATGTATATAGATCGAATGAAATCGAATTCATTTTGAGTCGGATCCAATCTTAAATAATAATCAAGTCTATTTTTAAAACTTTTATCCAATTCTAAATTCAATTAAATTACTCTAAATTACTTCTAAAGTATTTGAATCTAGACCGAATTTTCAGACTAGATCGGCGTCCCTAGTTGATATATAGACGAAGTAAGTGTCGGTAAAGATATGATAACTGGGGCAATTCTTATTGCACCCGAAACGGAAGTACAACTAATGGTTCGGAGTCACATCACATTATCCGGTTCTTGTTCCTTGAGAACAATAACGCATGCTTGGTTAGCATTTTGATTTTTTAAATTCTTGTTTAAAAAATATAAAAATAACCAAATAGGAAAAATAAATACAAAAAATTAAAGCACAAACGTTAATTTGTCAAATCTGGATATTTCAATCAGAAATTCTACTTTCGGTCTACTGTGTGCTTTGATTAATATGATAGCATCTCTGCTAATTATGGGAACGACACCACGTGAATAAAGATTAAAGTAGTGTTAAACACAGTAATAATACGGTGTAACGTATAAGGGTACTTTTTGAAAATAAAAATATTAATGGATCATATATGTGCAAAGTTTTTTATTATTATTATTTCATATATCACGATTTTTTTTTTATTTGAAACAATACAAATTTAGTATCTCTTTTAAAATATAACTGGATATGGATCTTCTTTCAAAACTGTTCTTGAATTACATTGATTAACAACTATCAGTCCAAAAAATTTAAATTTATCCATTGCATTTGTCTATAACAAATATATTTTATACAAATCAATAAACATAATATACATACATAAGTAAACATGAATTTTGAATAAAAATAAATATATCTTTTTCCGGATATGACTTTGTGTTAACCGTACCATATGCTCCAAAATTGTTGTTGCATTACCTATTAGACCAGAAATTATCAAATAAAAAGTCAAAATTAAACCTATCTATTACATACACTTGCGTATGATAAATATATTTTATACAAAGTGGTAAACATAATATATATTTGAGTAAAGTATTATTTTATTCTCTTTGGAGTAATTTTTAAAATTATTTCTAATATTTAAATCGTCCTATTTAAATTCATAATATTTTAAAATAAATAATTTTAATGTTGTCTTGCCATTAGTGATATGTTAACAGAATTGATAGTGAGACAAAATGAAAACGATTTTAAAATGTTAAAGACTTAAATAGAATGAAAACGTTAGGGGACAAAAATGAGATATTACTCTTAGAATAATTATCAAATTAAGTAAAATGATAGTAAATTTTAACGGAATGAATTGCATTACGAATTTAAGATTTTTACTTATACTTGTAGAATATCTAGTATATAAACTTCCAAAAAAGAAAAAAAGAACATGATACATATACAATAAAGTATAAATTATATCTTTTTATTTCTAATATACTGAACTTCTTTAATGCTTAATTTAATTAAATTTTATTTTTAATTTTTAGATAAATTTTAATTTTTTCATGACAGATAATTATTTAATTTATTTTTGAATAAATTTACTTAGAATGAAAGTAATACGATTAAGAGTAAAATTAAAAAATAAATTTATCTAGAATGAAAGTAGTGTGATTAAGAATAATTTACTTAGATGTAATTAAAATAATAATTGAATAATTATCTACCGTAAAAAATTAATATTATTGAAAGATAAAATTAAAAATTATTTTCAAATTAAAAATAAAGTTTAACTATATTAAATATTAAACAATTTCAGTACATTAGAGACAAAATATGTAATTTATATTTTATTATATATGTATCATACTCTTTTTTTCTGTAAGTTTACGAACTAGTTATTTTACAAATATTTCATAATGAGTAAAAAAATTTAAGAGTAAAATAAAAAAAATAAATTTTTCTTAAAATGAAAGTAATGTGATTAAGAGTAATTTATTTAGATGTGATTAAAAAATAATGGAATAACTACTTACTATAAAAAAATAATAATATATTATTGAAAAATAAAATTAAAATTTATTTCAAAATTAAAAATAAAGTTTATTTAAATTAAACATTAAAAAAGTGCGATACATTAGAGATAAAAAGGTATAATTTATACTTTATTATATATGTATCATACTCATTTTTTTTTCTTTTTTGGAAGTTTATCTACTAATCATTCTAGATTAATTCTATGATGAGTAAAATATTGAATTTGTAATGCAATTTATTCTGTTAAAATTTACTCATTACTTGATTTGGTAATAATATTAAATTTGTAATGCAATTCATTCTGTTAAAATTTACTCATTACTTGATTTGGTAATTCTTCTTCTAAGAGTAATATAACATTTTTGTCTCTAATATTTTCGTTTTATTTAATTTTTTAACATTTTAAAATTATTTCAATTTTGTTTCATCGTTAATTATTTACATATTTCTAATGGCAAAATAATATTAAGAAGATTTTAAAATATTAGAGACTTAAATAGGATGATTTAAACGTTAAGGACAACTTTAAAATTTATTCAAAATATTAGAAACAATACTTTATTCTGTATATTTTGAACAATGATAGACAACTTTTTGTTTCTTTTGTGTCTATTTAATAACTATTACTGTTGTTTGCTTTATCCTCTAAAATCGTTGAATTACCTATTATGTTACAATTTCTGTATATACCACACCAAAAAAATGAATATATTGTTTAAACCAATGAATATGCTATTCACAAACAAGTAATTATACAATTTGAATTATTTGTCTCTTCTAAAATATGATAAAAATTGTTAAAATTAATAGTGTGGTTGAATCTAACTAGAGATTGTTATAGAGAAATGTAAAAAAGTTACTAAGATATCAGAAAAAGGATAAGTACTGTTTTAATTTTTAAAATTTGGGATCAAAATTAAAATTGTTTTTAATTTTTTTATCTATTTAAAATAGTCATAAACATTGCATTTCGAATTAAAATAATCCTTTTAAATTTTTTTAGACAAAAATAACCTTATTTTTATGTTTATTTTGATTCCAACACCACCATCATTTCTCTTATTCCCACCAACTATCAGTCATCTCCCTTTCCACAACTATTTATTTTATCTATTATAAATAATAACAGGTATTCAAATTCAAGAATCCAATTCCAACAAACACATTATTCAAATTTAAGAATAGTATTGTACCACTAACAATTTCATCCATTACAATCAAATCTTTTAAACTCAACAACAACATCATAATAATTCATATTTTTTTTTTTGTAAAGAGAGAAAGAACAAATTAGGATAAAGATAGACAAGAAAAATATAGTGAGCTCAATGAGAAGAAGGAGAAGAATGAGAAGGACGAGAAAGAGAAGGAAAAGAAGAAGAAAAAAAAAGAAAAAGAGAAGAAAGAGAAAGAGAAGAAGAAGGAGAAGGAAAAGAAAATGGAGAGTTTGGCAATGACGATGAGGGAATTCACCACCACTACCGTTGGTTAGGTCGCCGAAAAGAGAGATTGATAAGAGAGTGAGAACGCGGGAAAAAGAGGGGAGAGGGAGAGAAAGCAAGAGAGCTCGAGCTCGAGCTCGTCGAAAAAAGAAAGAAGAGGAGATTTGAGATTTGTTTTTCCTCTACCTCCGCTACCACCATTGTCGAAACTGTCGTCGCTGTTGTTTCTACTCCCTCTTTTTGTTTGCTGTGTCGACGACGACGATGGCACTCAATCCTGCCAGTACCGTGTCTTCTTCTCCTTCTCTTTTTACTATCAATGGTGGCAATGGTGACACTTTCTTTATTGCTCTTACTCTCTTCTCTCTGTTGGATTCTCTTTTTTTTTTATTTGAATGTGTGTGAGAGAGCAAAAAAAAAAAGGTTTGATGGTTAGTCTGATTAGATTGATGGAGATGAAGATGGAATTGTGATTAGAGAGATGAGAAGATAAGATTAGTGAGATAAGGGTAAATGGTCAAAAAATTTACTTTAAAGACAATTTTAACGTTGATGACCATTTTAAATAGAAAAAAAAAAATAAGAGGTGATTTTGATTTTGACCTCAAATTTTAGAGACTAAAATAGTACTTATCTACCTCAAAAAATGATCTTTACACATTATGGTTAATCACACTTGTGCAAGATACAAAATGTTAGCTTATATACAAGTCTAACAATTCTAGCTAATTCTAGCATTTAATTTACTTGCTGCCAAGGGATCTTACTTAGTATATTCCTAACTAACTTAGTAGACTATGGAACACTAGTTAAACATATTGCTTATAGAGCAAGTAATTGAGATGAACTTTACCTAATTATGATATGATCATTCAACAGCCTCCCGCAAGTTTGGAGTATGAACCTCAAACATTCTAAGCTTGCTATGAAATCTTGAGAACGGAGCTAGTGATATGCCTTTGGTTAAAAGTATTGAGTTGAGAAAAATTTTATTATTTATTATTGTGATGACAAATATTTAGTTAGGTTGTTTAAGGATTAATTTTAATTTGTATTGATTATATTGATTGTGAAATAAAATTTTAGGATTGGTATTTGGTTTAACTGTTGATTCGATTATAATTAAAAAGAATCAACTATTAAGAGCAGATATAAGGAGAATATAGAAGAGATTGTTGCTGCTAATAGAAAATTTTTTTTATCATTATGAGAAATGATTGACAACAACAATTAATGAAAATGACAAGTTTCGTCTTTGCTATAAGAAGACTAATTATCAAGAAGAGTTAAAAGAGAAAAGTCAAAATACAATATCTGCACTTTTGAGTGTGATAATTCTTTTTCACTAGGTTATAATTTGAATAATTTAGTTTAGTTTAGTTTTAATTTATGTTTTAGTAAGAGATTATTTTAAAAAAGTCTATGAAAAAAAGATGAGTTAGAAAAAAAAGTTAAAATATTTTCATTCTGAGTTTGAGTCTTTGTCATTAGTTTTTGTTTGGTCTTAGCGTTTGGATCAAAAGGATGATTTTAAAAATAATTTTAACATTGAAGATCATTTTAAATAAAAAAAGGTAAGAGGTAATTTTAATTTTGATCCCAAATTTTAGGGATCAAAACAGAACTTATTCTTATTAAAAAATAATTTTTGTACATTATAGTTAATCATATTTGAGCAAAGTACAAAATGCTAGCTTATATACAAGTCTATAACAACTCTAGCTAATTCTAGCATCAAACTTACTTGCCACCATGGAATCTTACTTAGTAGATTCCTAACTAACTTAGTAGACTATGGATCACTAGCTAAACATATTGCTTATATATAGAGCAAGTAATTGAGATCAACTTCACCTAATTATGATATGATCACTCAATAGCCTCTCACAAGTTTGGAGTGTGAACGTCAAACATTCCAAGTTTGCTATGAAATCTTGAGAACAGAGCTAGTGATATGCTAGCTTTTGGTTAAAAGTATTGAGTTGAGAAAGATTTTATGACAAATATTTGATTGGGTTGTTTAAGGATTGATTTGAATTTGTGTTAATTATATTGATTGTGAAATAAAGTTTTAGAATTGGTATTTGGTTTAAATGTTGATTTGGTTATAATTAAAAAAAATTAACCATATTAAAAGCAAGATATGAGGAGAATATAGAAGAGATTGTGCTGCTAATAGAAAAAGAAATTATCATTATAAGAAATGATTGATAGCAACGACTAGTAAGAATAACAAGTTTCGCGTTCGCTATATATAAAAAGAAGACTAATTATTAAGAAGAATTAAAGAGAAAATTTAAAACAATATCTATACTTTTGAGTTATAATTCTTTTTTACTAGGTTTCAATTTGAATAATTTAGTTTAGTTTTAGTTTATGTTTCTGTAAGAGATTAATTATTTTAAAAAGGCCTATGAAAGAAAAGATACAAATTAAAAAGAAAAGTCAAAATATTTTCATTTTGAACTTGAGTCTTTGTCATTGATTTTTGTTTGGTCTTATTGGCATTTTGATTTGTGAAATTTGGAATTGTACTTTCATTTGTTCTAAGATAGAACCGGTTTGATTCATTTGTTATCGGTCTTAGTCTTTAAATTAGTATTTGTAATACTGGTAATGAATATAGTAAAATTCTGTCATTATTATGATAAAGATTAAACGTCTTATTATATTTTAGAATTGAACTAAAATCTTATGTCACTTTTTTTATTTTTTCAATTTTAATCTTTTGCTGTTGTAAGAGTCTAAATAAAAAAAATTTCTATTACCTTTCTAAAACTTATAAATTAAATTTTTACACTTCCTCAGCAATATTTTGCACTATTAATAGATTAAAATTAAAATTTTTAATAAGTTTTAAGACTAGAAATAAAAGAAAATTTTCGAAGGTAAAGTCAAGCGGCAGAACTATATTATTCAGTTGGTTCGGTAACATCTTTTTTTTTTTTTTTCCTTCCCTCTTTCTTTTTTCTTTCTCTTTTTTGCCTCCTTGTGCGTTTGTTGTCGTTGTTAGTTTTTTTTTTTTTACTTTCTCTCTTTTTTCTTTCGTTTTAGTTTTTGTTGAATTAGTGAACTTTTGCTTTTAACCTAACTTTTTACGTAATAATTACTCAGCAATGATCCCCATATATCTGGTGAGAGTATACTTTTGTCACCATATTACCATTCCTTTTCTATTTGATTGATTCTAAGCCTTCTTTCATGTTATCTCTCTGCTTTAATGTTGTCTTTGATGATCATCAAGATCTATTCAGCATCGTTATATCTTTCTTATTACATCTTAACTTTTTCAGATTTTGCATATGTGACAAAAGAAGAATGTACTCATTCTTTAGACTTGTTTAGTTTGGTCCATATAAATCCAAAACTTTAGTTATTGCTAGTTGTCATGTCAAACAAACAACTTTGCTTTAAGCTTCAAGTACAAGGTCAATGGAAAAAAAAAGTGGTTTAACAAGGGTTTGCTAATTTACTACCCAATTTAGAGTAATTATCCCCAATAATGCAGTGCTTTGAACATAATTAGGGACAATTTGATATATTAATTATTATTATTCTACCAACATTACATCGCTCTCAACATTTTAGATTTTGAAGATGGACTAACCATTTTTGTTCCTATATTTTCTACAATCTTAACAGTCAATTTTTTTTTTTAATGTCCTAGATATTTTTAATAGATATAGTATGAAACGAAAAGAGTATGAATTGACCAAATTTAACCTAATTCTTTCATTGACCAGGTTGAATATTATATATAACAAAAATAAAATTTAATGGACATTTTACAATAGATGAATCAAAATAAATAATTCAATACAAAAATATATAATGTTAATTAAAGTGCGAAAATTCCAGAATTAAATATTATTTTTGTCTCAATCGTTTTGAATAAGGTATCAATATAATGTTATGTTTAATATTCTTTTGTCTTATTTCAGAAATGACTCACTGTTGTCTATCTGATCTCTAACAACAATACTACTGGAGGATGTTTATTATGTGAGCTTTCAATTTAAGTGCTACTACCTAAGGAAGGAAAAGAGGATCATATCTACTGTGACACCAAGAATGGAGGAATTCAAGGAGTTTGGTAAACGATATTACGATATACAGTAAAGTTTGATACATATTAAATGGAATCTTAGTGCAGTAAAAGGTGCTTGAGCGAGAAGGATGAGGCGTTAATTTAACGGTGAAATTCCTCGTGAGTTATAGAGGAGAACAAATTAAAATACGTCTTGTAAGAATGTGAACATCTATCTCAGCTTATCTACACATTTAGATAGATGAATGTAAAATTTTGCTATTTATTAGAAGAGTATTAGTAAATTAGCCGATTTTGTAATTTGTAATTACCAATCAATTATTATTAATATTTTTAATAATGTAAGAATATACTTAATAGTGTAAAATTATTTATTTTTTTATTAATTAAATATTGACTAAATTTTAGTAAAAGACTCGATTCTTAGACTTTTTCTTTTTATTATTAAGAACAAAATCGTGTTTAAAATGCCAAGACCGACAAAGTTTATAAATTGGTGAATATAGATCAGAGAGTGAGATGCTTATGTGACTGGCAATTGAATACCATATTAGAATTAGGATGTATTGTTTACTTAATGTTTGCTTACCAAACAAAATGCTAACCGAAGATGTGTAAGTTTTTAAATAATCATACTAGGTGTTTACATAAAAAAAATCAATCGTTAAAGAAAAAGTATATGGAACTAATTTTTAATCAGTTAAAAATAGAACAATTTAATTAATTATAATTTAAAATATTTTTTAAATTATTGTTAACCACATTTAAATTTAAATAGGAGACACGTTAGTGATATTTTGGGAGAAAATCACGGAACATACCCAGTAAGTCTTCAGTTTCACTATCTTCCTTCCCTCTTTAACTAGCGTCGTCCTCCTTTTCTCTCCCCCAAAAAGCATAGCCGCCTACCTCCTCCACCGTCTTCACTCAATAACTCAAGCTGTGTCGCCGTCGTCACTCCTCCACCGTACTTAATCGCATCATATACCTATGTTCATTTGCAACAGTGAAGGTTATTTTGTATTTATTTAACCTTACTCTCTTCACATATTTACAGGAATTGTTTGCTTGAAACTAGCTAGAAGATACACCATTGCAGATAGGTTGAAATATGAAATACTTCATAATAAAGGCGTTGACTCTTCCATGGCGAGTGAAGGTTTTAAGCAGCCGAAATAATCTACTATAGTTTCAAGTGAATAGTTTCAAGTGAATGAAGATTTGAGATTATGAACAATTATAAAAATATAAAAAAAATATTCATTTAATATGAAAAAAACATCCTAATGCTTCACAAAAGAAATATCCAATTATATTTTGACAAAAATAATTAGATATCTATAAAAATTAAAAAAAAATTATGAAATTCTTAAAGAAATCGAAACATTCACACATTGCAATACAAAAAAATTCAAAAAATATATAAAAGAACATCCATTTAGTATGAAAAAGAAACATTCTGATACTTAATAGAAGAAACATCCTAATGCCTAATATAAGCACCATCCATATAGAGGTTTTTAATTCAGCCAGACGCATTTGACTAGTTTTTGGCTAGTATCCTCTTGGTTCCTAGCATTGTCGATCACTAAATTAGTAGTCAATATAAAATATATATTAAAATTAAATTAAATAACATATATATTTATAATACAAAGATATATTAAATGATTTAAAAATTTAATTTTTTATGTGTATATAATATTTTAAATTTTTAACTCTTAAATTTTTCTACAATTTAGTAGAAAAGAATATATATATCGATCCTGGTTTATCAAATTTGTCGTTTACTTTTGTTCTGTGATCTTTGGCCTTTAGGCTTGTTTGTAAAATCTGGTCAAACTGTAATTAATTAAATAATAAATTAAATAGGAGCGAATATGGTTAAAAAATTTAGCAATTGAAATTTAATAATTTAAATATAATATTTAGATTCAGTGAATTTTTCTGAGTCGAAAAATATAATTTTTTGAATAAAAATGCGCACTATAAATTTAACCGGTACTGTGACTGAGAAAATTAATTAGAATTGAATAATTTTAAGAAATAAGAATTTATGATTTGGAAAGATAGAAATATTTAAAATACGATTTAAAACTCTAATCTTAAAGGTTTTGGCCTAAAATTGGACCAACGAATTAAACCAAGTGAATCGGATCCAAGTGGGCCCAAGACCCAACATATATAAACATTAGTTACGAGCATTTGAGCTCATTTACCCTAAAAACGAGAGGGAGGGGCGGATAAAGAGAAGAAAGAAAGAAAACCTAACTTCTCAAACTTCAAATCACTATAACTTTTGATCCGGAACTTCGATTGACGAGCCGTTTGCGGCCACGCATTGCTCTTCTCGCCCTCTTCGATTCTATCTAAGTTTTATGGTGAGTATTCCACTGTCCTCTACCTAGTTTTCCTTTTTTCCATTTAAATTCGAATTTGGTTTGGGTTTTGAAGAAATCTTGTGATTTTGGTTGTTTAGGAGTACTCTAGTATGATCCATTGGTGAGTTCCATCAACTAATTTCGTGGGTTAAGGTAAAGAACCCTCTAACCCGTGTGATTTATCAATTTCATGAACCCTAGGTTGATTATAAGTGTGAAAATTGATTATGTTAGAGTTTTGGGTGATTTTGGTGCACAATTGGGAGGTTGATGTTGTTTGAGGAGCTTTGGTGAGGCTTGGAACTAAGGTTGGTGGAGACTTCCAAAGAAGAGACTCAGTTATTTCAGCTACAAGAGGTACGGTTTAAGTTTCATTTAAGTACCATGTGGTGTGATGAGAATTCCTAGGCTAGATGACCCTAGGATTAAGTTTAGATTGTGTAAATTGTTAGTACAAATATGCATAATTGATATGTAATATAAATTAATGATTGGATTGAGAATTGTGTGAATTTATATGTTTGGTGTGTTGAGAATTTGATGAATTGGATAATGAATATTGGTTTGTATAATATGCATCTAAATTGTGAATTTGGGCCGGAGGCCGGAAAGAGGTAAGGAAGATAAGTTGATGTGTGTATTGTGTGATGATATAAGAGATTGGATGGATTTTAGATATTGAATATGTGAATAATTGGTTTGATTATTGAATAATAAGGTTTGAGGAATTGAGGTGTGAAATTTGATAGTTTTGGGTAAAATTATGTAGATGAGGTATGTTTGATTTTGGTTGAGTGTAATTATGTGAATGTGGTTCGGCTGTGGTCAATTGGATGAGTGAAAATAAATTTGGCTTGTGAACATTGGAAAAATTGGTGATTTCTATTTTTGGGTAAAAACTTATTTTTGACCAACTTTGGTGGTTCGTAACTCAGTCCACAGAGTTTGGAATTCTTCAAAATTATAAATTTATGAAAGTTCATTCAACGATCTTTCCAACGGTTCAGAAATGGTTGAAAAGGGAATTTTGTAGAAGAAGTTATGTGTGTCGGAAGTTTAAGGTTTGAAAATGTAATTCTGCAGCTTTTTAACTTAGTAAAATTTTTGGTAAAACGTACTCCGATGCGCACGCATGGCCGACGCGCACGTGTCACCCACGATTTTTACTCCCTCACGCGTCGCTGTATTGATGCAAGTGCCCAGTAGAAAATTTAGAGAGTTGCGCTGGTACTATGCTGGGTTTGTGCGAGGAGCACAAAATGCACCCACGCGTACGCGTCACTGACGCGTACGCGTCGCGCTACCTTTCTGCTTCCCATGCGTGCATATGGACGACGCTAACACGTCACTTCCTTTTTTCACTTTCCACGCGTGCGCGTGGGCGACGCGCATGCGTGACCTTGTTTTCAGCAAAAGTTGATTTTGAATTTTTAAAGCCGAATTTTAGACTTTTAAGCCTCCATTCTCACCCTTTAAGTCTTAAAGCCTTATAGTAGGCCTAGAAATGAGAAGGGACTAGGAAGGGTGGTAGCTTGAGGGTGAAGTAAAGGGAGAGTAATGATGAATTATGATTAATAATGACTGTATGAATTGTTGAGTGTGATGATGGAAATGCGGTGTATGCCGTGAGTCAAAGGGTTATATTTAATAATGATTATTGGCTGGTTATTAGTTATGTTATGAGCTGGATGGCTATGATAAATATTGATTTATGGTTGGAAATGAAAATATGGCTTTGAATGATTGTTTTATCTTAAGCTCTCTTTCTCGAAAGTGTGAGCCCAGAGAGATGAAGGAAGGTGAGGAACCCCTTTCTTATTCCTCCTGGTAATGTAAAATTGCCCCCAGCGAGATGGTGGGAGGTTAGGATCCCCTCCTTGGTTCCTTCCGAGCATATGAGAACGTACCTCTTAGATAGATGCAAGGGTTGTGGTTGCACCCCACTTGCTCCAAGTTGGTTAGTATAGAGGCTCCCTGGGTGGACACAAGGGGTTGTGGTTTCGTCCGACTTGCCCCGGGTTATGATGAGTGATGTATAAAATATGTAATTTATGTGATGTATAAGTGACGATATGGTTATGATGAATGATTATGGAATGTGAATGAATGTGAAATGATTATCTGAGATACGAGTTTTTCTGGATGAAAGCAGTGACTAGCCACCACGTGCTCCAGGTTAAGACTCGATACTCTACTGACCCTATGTCGTAAGTGCGGCCGGATACTGTGAAAGTTCCGGATGAGCTCGCCCCCGTGGATAAACACCAGTGTGGGTGTTGTATGATTATGATTATGATTATGTTCATGATTGAGAATTACTCGAGTTGGGGATACACGACAGAGGGACTATCCAATGGTTAGCTACCAGGACTTGTCGGGTTGGCTTTATAACCGACAGATGAGACTCATCAGCCATAGGGCAGGCATACATCATCTGCATATGTTTGAATTGTTTGGGTTTGCCTATTTGTTTTGGATTGCAATATCATATATGCTATGTTACCTGATTATGTGCTACTTGTTCTACTTGTACTTTAATTGTGTATTACTTGCCTGTATTGCTTGTGTTTGTACAACTGAAAGGTTCTTCATGCTGGTGTCAGTGGACGTTGAGGGTTGTTCTTGATGAGATGAGTTGATGATGTAATTGAATAATGATAATGATTATTGAATGAGGTAATCGAGTTCCCTGGGTAGACGCAGTGAAGTGATTTCACTTGCTCTAGGTAAAGAATGAGATAATTTGAGCTCCCTGGGTAGACGCAGTGAAGTGATTTCACTTGCTCTAGGTGAGGATATGAGGTAACAATATAGAATTGCTAAGACAAAATAACTGGTGATGGTTTGGCTTATGATTCTGATTCTGATTTGTTGGAAAGTTAGAAAGTTGGGAAGCATGAAAGATATGAATTAGATTTAGCATTCCCTTATGACAATTGCCTGTTTATGGATTAGCGAGAACATAGGGTGAATATTTGGTGAAAGGAAGTTTAGGATGTTTAGTGAGTTTTTATTGCAATGCATTGTATTTATTTGGCACTTTTATCGTACTGGGAACCCATGGGTCGGAGGTTCTCATTCCGTATATATCTCTTATTTTTTAGATACAGGTCCAGATACTCAGAGGTGAGCCGTGGTTCATCTGAGAGATGGCGAAGAGGGGTCCAAGACAAACACATGGCTACAAACGACTCGTCAATCGGAGATCTGGAGCAAAAGTTATGGCCAAATAAAAATGATAGAGGTTAGGGTTTCTCCTTCCCCTATTCTCTCTTCTCTCAATCTGTGGCTCTCTCATGAATGGGAAAAATGATGCTAAATTAGCTAAGTTTGAGGTTTTCAAGCCTTGGGCTTGGGCCTGGTGAAGCTTGGTTCAATCGTTTTAGCCTATTGGCACAACTTTGGGCTAAAACTTTTTAAATTAATGTTTTAATTTGCTTTCTAATTTTATCTTTTCAAATTATATATTTTAATTTCTTAATCTACTTTTCTCATATTTAATTTATTAATTTTTTATTTTTTATTTTTTCTGGGTTTTACAAATCCTAAAAAATAGACCAAAAATGTTAAAAATTAAAATTTATTACTTTAGAAATAATTATATATAAATAATTCGAAAGGAATATTTTAAAGTTTTTAAAATTTTAGAGATTATTTTGAGATTTTTTAAATTTTTTGGAGACTATTTTGTACTTTATCCTAGGAACTGATTTGTCCAGATTGATGATGCATGCGCATTATGTTGTGTTTTTCTATTCTTTTTCATATACAAATTAATTCATAATACTTAATTATGGAGTGTTTTGGTGCTTAAGTTGGATATTACTTTAATCCTTTGTTTTAATTAATTTTGTAAAAAATAATAAAAAAAGAAGCAAAAAGCACTCAAAAGAAAAAAAGAAAAAATTTTGGCACGCTTTGAAGTTTAGGCCGCGCTTTTAAAAGCGTGGCCCTTGAAGAAAGCGTAACCCATGTTGCATAAGGCAAGGCCGAAGCATACATGCATGAAGGCATTCTTAACGCCAAATAATGATTAATAGCAGGGTGTTTTGCACGTCAATGGTGTGGTGCTTCACACGCCAAGGGCCTAAGCTTTATCTACATTCTTCATGTCTTGGTAATTCCCGGCTTTCCGAGGAGGTTGGATGAGCTTTGCATTCAGGATTTACTTGATTATCTCATCTCAAATAGTCAGAATCATGGCAATAAATGGAAGATGCAGCAAACTGATCTTCAAATAGTTTCACCAATTCTTGAAAACGAGAAATAGAATCTGCAAGCAAAGAAAAAAACCAATCAAGTGCAGGACTATCTAAAAAGGTAGGAAAACAATGACATAAAACAGGGTCAGAAACACTGTTTACTATCATTGTAAATCGAAATTTCTTGATGTACTTCTTCGGGTCGACCAATCCATCATAAGGAGTCAAGGTCGTTGGCAGAGTGAACCTTTTGGGCATTTGAAAATTCATGACATAAGCGATGAATGGACCAACGGCATTGTCTAATTCGTCGTCGTCATTGGCTTGTGGATCTTCTTCTCGCCGTTGAGTTTCAGAGATGTGTGTTGGATCGGAATTGTGTTCCTCATCTTTTGATCATTCATTATGATCGTCATTATTTTCAATCCAAACATTGGTCAACTCGACTAGTTGGCTTGCCATTCTTTGATTTTCTTCCGCCATACGCTGATTGGCCTGTTGTAACTCGGTTACCATCCGAAGAAGTTCGGATGGTGTTGGAGGAGGTTAGTCAACCATAGGCGAATAAAGAAATTTTGGGGGTCTAAAAGAAAAAAGAAAGGGCTTTTATTTCTTAGGCCCCACAGTGGGCGCCAATTATTCTTGCGTGGATTGACTGGGTATAACTCGTCCTCTTGGCAGTCAACTCCAAGTTTCTTATCTCAACTCCGAGCTTCTTGTCTGGGAAGAGATATGCCTTGGTGCAGAAAGAACAAAAGGGAGAGGTACCTGCAAAAAGCACTCCGACGCTCAACTCAGTCAGTGTGTAAAAATGATCATATCCTTGATAAAGTGTCTTACCTCCTTTATATGTGAGGTGAGATACTGACAGTTATGTTTCAAAAATAATTTATATTAAAGGAGAATAATATTATATTAGAACGTTATGATATACATTTTAATGTGTGGAGCCAAGTTATAATGTTTGAACGAGTTATAACGTACGGAGTCGAGTTATAACATTTGACTGAGTTATAACAACCATATTAATATCAATTGTACATAGTAAATCATCTATTATTAAATATAGTTTTGTAGTAGTCCTTGGGTTTATTTGTGATTTTGCTATTGCTATTTGAGCGGTTATCCAAGTGGCAATTCGCCTGCAGCAACAATTTACAACAGTTATTAGTCTTTATTAAGGAAATATGTTTCTCTTTGATTATTTTTCTGAAGAGGCTGAGGTGCTACGCTTGCAAGTGGCCATAAAAGAATAGAGTCTCACGACGAGATAGGATGCCAGGATGCTGAATGTCTCGTACTTTTCATTAATAATTGTGGTTTCTTTGGAAGGCCTGCCGCCATGAACATGTGTTCCAAATGCTACAAAGACATGCTATTGAAGTAGGAACAAGACAAGCTCGCAAGTAGTGGAAATGAAAGTGATGATCTTAACGAAGCAAATTTTTAGTAAGTTATGGCGGATTTTGATGATTGATGACAAATTTGGATGTTGGTATTTTATGTTTATTTTTTTTATTTATTTGACTTTTGAGTTTGTATTTGAATGAGAGTATAACATTAGGGTTTATGTAGTACTTTTAATTTGAATGATATTTTAAAATTTATATTAGACTATAATTATATTTTACTGTGTTTATTTATATTTTATTTATTATTTTATTATAAAAAAATTTTTTGGTTGAATTACAGTCGAACTGATTAAACCAATAAATTAATAACCAATAACTAAAACGGTTCAATAATTAATTTGGTTTTTAAAACCTTGGAAAAAACACGGCCACACCTTAAAATAGGATTTTTTTATTTTAATAAATAAAATAAATATAATAATTACCAAAATATACAATTTAAAAATAATTTACCGATTTAAATTTTTCTCTCTTATCTCATTTACAGTGTAAACGAGATAAGACACGTCAGCCTGCTGCGTGTATACGAGATATACTTATCTTGTTTACCTATCTCGTTTACACTTTAAACGAGATAGAAGGAGACAAATTTGCAACTGCTATAAAAGGATGTGTAACCTTTGGTATTCTCCACACACATTTCATATCCTTTCTTTGTGTTATTTTCTCCCACGAAAAAAAGGTAACAATGGCCATAAATAGTGTATATATAGTTGCGTGTGCTTATCTCAATTGTCGTATGAGAAATGGCGACAACGGGGTGACATTTGAGTGTGAGAATCCGATATTGTTGCGTACTTAACGTGTAAATACGTTGTCGGAATTGAAGAGTTTGATATTGAGCAAGTTCAGTGGCACAGAAGTGAGGGAGATCAGAAGGGTGGGGTATAGGTTGCTGGCACCGATGGGTAATGGAGTTTTCTGGTTTCTACTATTCCGACTTCAAGGGAACAAGCATGTGCGGCTGATGTTCGACATCCATGGGAGGATCATGGCAGAGCAGGTAATGGAGCTCTCCGCCGAGGTGGGAGATAGTGGTTGTGGAAGTTCTGTACACTCGACCTATGTACAGGATGACCGACCTCTCGCACCACCTCCCATTCATATCGCCATTCCATTGGATGAGGCGGACAAGCAAATAGAGTTCCAAATTTCTCCTAAAAACCTACTAATAAACCTGCCAACTACGTTCTGGTTCTTCGGGACTACTCTAACCATGGCCACATACTTAGATTAAACAAATAGAATAAAACTAACTTCAAAGTTGGCTGTCCCAACGTAATGCAACGTCTCATTCAGTCTGTTGATGTCTCCGTCATTTCTCCCTGGTGTGCCATCGCAATCCGGTCGAAAATGGGGTCAAAAAATGACAAAAAAGAGAAGAAAGTGGTTGAAAAGGTCAAATTGGGGCCCAGAGTGACGTTGTCAACGACATATACTTATAGGTGTCGACAGGTCTTATCTCGTTTAAATTGTAAATAAGATATACACGTGACAGCCTGACATGTTTTATCTCGTTTACACTGTAAACGAGATAAGAGAAAAGAATTTAAATTGATAAAATATTTTTAAATTGTATATTTTGATAATTATTATATTTATTTTATTTGTTAAAATAAAAAATTTCCTTAAAATGGATGTCAAATGGGCATGTATAACCATGGATAACATAGACCAATACGAAAAGTCTTATTTATTTTTACGGAGTCTTCGTTATTAATTAAATGAAATCGGAAAAAATCTTTTTGTATTTTTTCTGTGTTTTGGGAGGGTGTTGAAGCATAAAAGCTATTTGGAAATTTTTTTTTTTTGGCACCACCATGCATATTGTTAGAAAGCGCTTTAATAAGCCCTGTGCCCTATTTTTTATAACATTATTAAGCTTCAGAAAATTTCTTTGGGAAGAGTAGGATTGGATGAAGTGTAAAGACTTGTACTTGATTTAGAAAGATCATGTGCGATGATATATTTTTTTTTGGTAGGCTTTCTTTTATTCTAAAACAGGCAATCTAACGCTCTAACTTCTTCACCAAAACCTTCGTCTTGGCAATAGCATTAAGTCTGGAAGCCAGCCTTTTCTTTATTTTTTTTGGTCAAGTAAATTGGACAGCCTAATTCTAGACATTACACTCATGTATTATACACTCACACACACTACATAAACGTACACACAAATAATTCAAAATTTCTCCAAAAGGATTTGAACCCGATGCAGCCAAGACCTGGGTCAGATGATAATCTTGTTTGCCTCCCATAGAAGCCAGCCGTTTAACTTCTTGCTAAGGACAGCCTTTTCCTTTTTCGGGCTTTGGCCCTATTCAATCTTAAAAAAAAAAAAATTGTGACTATGGAAGCTATAATAATAAATCAAAAACCTATTTAATTATATTTATTTTTAAAATTTTGACCCAATCTTTTTGTTATTTATTTTATTTTGTATAAATATTGATCCGAATTATTCTGTAAAAATTTATTTCAAGTCTCCACTATACTTTTTTCTTTTACTTTCTTGAGTAGATTAAGGTCAATAGCTTTTGTTTTACATAAATAAACTTTGCAAACATCAATCTTATATAATTAAAGTTTATTGATTTAAAAGAAAAAGACCAATAACCCTAATCCATTAAAAAAGAAAAGAAAAACAAAAGGAGACTTAAAAATAATTTTAAAACTATTAAAATCGCATCTGATTTTTTGAAAATGCTGATAAACATAATCCTCATTTTTTTATAACAAAAAGTTCTCAAAATATTATAAAATACGATAAAAATAACAAAAAAAATATTTTTTATAAGTAATAAATGACTTTGCATTTAACAAATTACTTATGTATTTAATTTAATTTTTTGTAAAAATATTTAAATATCTATTTATAAAAAATCGAATAAAAATTCAATCTCTAGAATTTTTTTTTAAAGTATTCTTGCCTATTTCCTAAACATTGGAAAAAAAAAGTTTAATTATTATCTTGGTCCTATAGTTTTGTGAAATTTTTAATTAGGTTTCTATACTTTTTTTCTTTTTAATTGAGTCTTGCATCAAATTTTTTTTTAATTGAGTCACTACATTTTTTTGTTCCTTTTATTTGAATCTGTACACCAATTTTTTTTAGTTGGGTCTATATATAATTAAGCCAATTACTACCAAGAGGGACCTAATTGAAAAAAAATTGGTGCAAAACCCATTTAAAAAGAAAAAAACATAAGAACCTAATTGAAAATTTCGCAAAACTATAGAGACCAATAGAGTAATTAAACCGAAAAAAATATTACTTAGGGTAAAATCACAAATTTTTTAAGGATAAAACTATCTCATTTTTTTAATCATACTTGTAAAAAATCATATCAAAATTTAATATCTAAAATAATTTTTGAAAATATATGTTTAACATTGCGTATTTTTGTCGTATTTTAAAATTTTTTAAAAACGTTTTTGTCGCTACCAAAAATAAAGATTATTATTGTCAGCGTTTTAAAAAATTGGGTATGACTTTGGTAGTTTAACCTAATTTTAATATAATAATTTTAGTAAATATTTACAAAAAGGATAAATAACAAATAAAATTGGATCAAGATTTTTAAAATAATTATAATTAAATAATGCATAAGTGGAACTACTTTTTAGGTTATGTAGGGCTGGAACCTTATACGGCCCATTGGTGCGGCCCATTGGTGAGGACGAGCTCTCTCAAATCCAATGTACTTCAAGTAAGTGCTAATGGAGCATGACTATTTTTTTTTTTTTGGTGACTGGAGCATGACTATTTAAAATTGAGCATGGTCTGCGACCAAAAAAAATTGAACCATGCTAGGTAAACTAACTCTGTGAACTATATATATCAAACATTTTTAGAACACTCATATTTTTGTGCACCAATGTAATGATTCAAACATGCATGTCTTATGTTAATTTATATGCAAATTCTGTGTAATGTAAGTGCAAATTACACTAGTTTATATATTTTTGTTTATATGCAGAAATTGATAGAACGTCAAAAATTTAGTGTACTCATCAATTATCAACCAAAAAATTAGTAGTCCTCTACTCCTCTAGAACTTTATTTGCTTTCAATAATTGATATAAACACAGAAAAAAAAACATTTGTTTAGATCAACACCAAATCAAGAATAGACAAGATCACAAGTTTTCCCAACACCTATTACATCTCTTCTTAATAACGTTTAAATAATGCAATGGATTTGTTAACCTTTTAATTTTAACCAATTTGAATTAGTCGAGTAGTTACCTTACTTGTCCATTTAAATAAGTGTCAAAAGATCTCATTTCACTTTGTGCATGAAATAACCCATTAAATAACAACAAACTCTTAAATAAAATTTTGATTCAAGACAGATTAGTCCTTAATCCATCGTATTGGGAGATCCCATAAAAAAAATGCCAAGATCATAAAAGAATAGGAAGGAAATAATTTATTAAAGTAAACTATCATTTCTATCCATGAAAATTGAAAACGCTGACATATTTACCTATAGAAGATGGAAATTACCATTTGTACCCATAAAAGATTGGCTTTTGCAAGAAAATTTATCCAAATCCTAAATAATTAAATAAAATTTTCAAACTATCCTTGATGAGTCTCATCCTCTTCAATTCTTCATCTATAGCTCTCTCTCTCGCTGTCACAACTCACCCAAAGCTAAAACCTTTTACTCTAATTTGTTTTTCAATTATTCACTCAAAGGAAGGAAAAAAATCGAAAGAAAAGAGAGAAGGAACAGGTGTGAAGGCGCGGAAAGCCACTGCCACCGCTGTTGCCGTCGTGGGTTGACGAGTAATTGAGGCAGAGATGTTGAACCCGAGGGGAGAGAGAGAGAGAGAGAGA
The DNA here is from genome assembly GCF_003086295.3 of Arachis hypogaea. Taxonomy (NCBI): domain Eukaryota; kingdom Viridiplantae; phylum Streptophyta; class Magnoliopsida; order Fabales; family Fabaceae; genus Arachis; species Arachis hypogaea. The sequence continues at coordinate 104,909,206 of NC_092040.1, forward strand.
GAGAGAGAGAGAGAGAGAGAGAGAGAGAGAGAGAGAGAGAGAGAGAGAGAGAGAGAGAGAGAGAGAGAGAGAGAGAGAGAGAGAGAGAGAGAGAGAGAGAGAGAGAGAGGGGTTAAAGATCACAAGGAGATGGCAATGACAGAAGTGCTCCCGCAGTGGTTTCCATCGCAGCTGAAGGAGGCTGTCGTCGAGCTGCTCTCCTCCCTACGTTGCTACTGTTACTACAACCACCTTCTTCATGTTCTGCCATGACTCTGCGGGCTGCATATCGGGAGGAGATGGCAACGACAGAGATGCTCCCGCAGTGGTTTTCATCGCAACTGAAGGAGGCCATCACCGAGTTACTCCCCTTCCTAGGTTTGCTGCTGCTGTATGTAACCACATTTTTCATGCTCTGCCATGATTCTTCCTTTGTTGTGAAAGAGAACAAGAAGGGTCGTCAGGTCTAGCAATAGCAGCGTCTCTAAAGAAGACAATTTTCTTCGGCGATAGTAGTGGCAAAGCGTGGACCTTGTTGCCTCTACTTTTTTATGTATCTCGCTCATTTCTTCATCCTTAAATTTGATGAATGTTTTTATTCTTTTTGTTATAAAAAAATCTTGAATCTTTTGTGAAAAAATTTTTTTGAACAAAAAAGCTCAACACAGCAAGATGGAGCACTTAGACTACATAGAGTACATAAAGTCACTAGTCAAACAAATACAAATTAATCCAAAGTCATCTTTGGTATTGCCATCAACAGCTAAGGATCAAGATCAGTCCACTTTTTGTAACTCCTAATCGACTTGTTGATAACTACCGAGACACCTACTTCTAGGTTCTTGAAATTCTGTCATTCCTTTCCAACCACGTATTCCAAATGATAGAAAAAAAAAACCAATCAACTACCCATTATGTTCTTCCTTCCTTACAGGTACTCTGGTCCAACTCTCAAAATCTTGCTTGATTGTTCTTGAAACTGATCATAGTTTATTATAGGCATCTAACCAAGCACACCACACTTGTCAAGTAAAGTCACACCCCAAAAATAAGTGAAAACCATTCTCAGTATGTTTTTTACATAAAACAAAAAGATTATCACTTTGATTAATATACCAAATCTCCTCAATCTGTCCTTAGTATTGACTTTTTCAACTAACACAAATCATGTGAATAAATCAACTCTTGGTGGTGCCATCCCCCTCCAAATAAAACTAGTGAAACTATAACTTGTAATGTTCTAGGAGTGTTTCCGCCTGCAATACCTGCACAAATGAGTTAGTAGAATAAACGTCTGACCTATCGAATTTTCATACTTTCCTGTCCTCTCTATCATTTGTTAATTTGACAGATTGTATAACCCTATGAAATTGGTTAACTAATTCCAACTCCCATTGAAATAGAGTTCTTCTCCAATGAAAATTTCAAATCCACTCAAGCCTATCGTAGAACCCACAATCTCCTATGACAGATCCGACTTGATTTAAAACCGAGAAAAGTCTTGGAAAGATGTCGTTCAGCACACCATATGGTAACCATTTATTCTCCCAAAACTAAATTCTTCTACCATCTCCTACCTCCAACAGCAACCCACTAACCATCTTATCTCCTACCTGTTGTTCTTTTATTTGCAGCTGACATATATCCCTCAATGGGCCTCCTATTTTAGGTATAGGCTGACAAGACAGTAGGACATTAGGATTCAAGTCATTATAAGAGCATAAAATTTTCTTTTATAATGGGCATTCTTCCTTTAAAAATCGCCACCACCACTTGAACAATAACGCTATATTTTAAATCGCTGCATCACCCACTCCCAAATCTCCCAACCGTTTTGGAGCTCACACTATTTATCACCTCACCAACAGTATCCCATGCTTGTCATCCTCATTACTCTACTGGAATCTCCTCTGCAAATATATCAATTTTTCTGCTATTGCTCTGGGCATCCTATACAAGCTTAAGTAGTATACCGATAGACCATTAAACACAAATTTGATAAGGATCAGCTTACTAGCTTTATTAAGCATTTTGCCTTTCCACAAGCTAGGTTTCTCCTGCATTTTCTCTATAATTGGTTTTCATGTCTTGACCAATCTCAGATTCACACCCAAAGAAATTCTCAGATATTTGACCGGTAGCAAAGCTTCTTTACACCCTGACAATCTACACATTCTTTGTGACCACTCTTGTTCACAATTGACCAGGATCAAACTAGATTTATCGAAGTTAATACTCAAACCAGACATCAGCTTAAAACACCACATAAATTTCTTATAGTTTTTGATAGTCTCTTCTTCCTGAGGGTAGAATAGTATGGTATCATCCGTGAATTACAAATGAGACAATTCAATATTTTCCTTCCCAAATAACAGAGGAGATATTCTTCCATATTTAACTGCCTCTTCCACCATTCTATGAAGAACATCAACAACAAGAACAAATAGGAACGGAGAAAGAGGATCACCTTGTCTTAAGCCTCGTTCTATCTTAAAAGATTTATATGGTGAACCATTTATCAAAACCAACATAGACGTCGTGCAAACACAAGCCTTGATCCACACTCTCCATCTTTGGCTAAAATCCATCTTCTGAAGTATAATATCTACAAACTTCTACTTAACTCTATCATAAGCTTTTTGAAAATCTAACTTAATAATCACCGATTTCTTCTTTCTCATCTTCAGCCACTGCACCGTTTCACACGCAATCAAAGTTCTATCATGTATTTTTCTTCCCTTCACAAAAACACTCTGAGTCTCCCCAATTAAACCAGACATAACCTACCTTATTCTCCTTACCAACACCTTCGATATGACCTTATACACACATCTTACCATACTAATCGGCTAAAGATCTTTAATTTCCTTCGCTCCCACAAACTTCAGAGCCAGCAACACCCATGTAACATTAGAATCTCTTGGTAATTTAGTTGACGGAAAAAAATCCATCACTGCTTTAGTGAATTCAGATCCAATGCCCCCAACATTTATTGATAAAATTCATATTGTATTCATCACAGCCAGTAGCCTTAGATGACTCATAATTTCAAATTGCCTCGTTTATTTCTTCAGCCAAAGGCATCCTTTTTAATTTTGTAGCATATTCGTCCTGTATCTTATTAACTAGTTTATTCCGAAAATCTATCAAAGATGACTCTTCCTGATGATATAAGTTCTTGTAGAAATCTACTATAACAATCTTGATCCTGGCTAGATTTCTCACTACTCTTCTATTTATTACTTATGTATCAATCTGATTATTTCGTCTTCTTAATGAGGTTAAATTGTGAAAATATATGATATTTTTATCCATGTGCTTAGCATGATGAAACATTGATATTTGCTTTAAATGTAATTTCTTTCTGATATACTATTTTTTACAAAAGCTCACTAGGACTATCCAATGCAATCTTTTGTGGTTGTTGAATTTAAAGTATTTGATGTTATTGAATTAAAAAAAATATGAAGTATTGGTGATGACAATAATAACTATGAAAAAAGAAATGGTGAATGTAAGGTGAAGACTAGTATAGTGGTGGAATTAGAGGATAATTTAAAAATTTTATTTAATTATTTAGAGTTTGAATAATTTTGCTTGTAAAAATCAATTTTTTATAAATATAAATGATACTTTTCATCTTTTATAAATAAATATATCAGTATTTTCAATAAATTTTATAGATAGAAATAATAATTTTTTCAATTTATTATAAAATCAAATCAAAATATATCCAGCAGCTTCGAGACAAACATAAACATAATCTACACATTTCTTTTTTACCTGGTTAATTTGTCTGTACTTTCTCTTGGTAAAGGAGCAAATCATACAATATCTATCTATTGTAATTCATGACATAAACATTTCCATATGAAATAAAATCCCAACGACCAACACCTGAAAATGCACCTGATTTTTGGATTTTCCATATGGCTCTTCACAAGCTCATACATAAGAGAGAGACATGGTGGGGTCCATTTCTATTGGTGGGGGAAATTAGTACTAAGCCAATGAATGATCATATGAAAAAGAAGAAATTGATGAATAGTTTGGACTTTGGTTCAAACAATAATAGTCTCCTATTAAATAAGTTTGTTCTACAAGACCAAAAAAAAAAAAGTTTGTTCTAATTGCAAATAATTGGATGCATTGAACATGTGGTGCATTATTTCTTTTGTACATAGTGTTTCTTGTTCACTATCTAATCTAACGATAAATAAATAAATATATAAATGTTGGACTCGAAGAAATTGAGACTAACTAATTGTAACTAGTGTTGGTAAGTAACACATATGTCAACGTATTATTGTTTCATTGCCTCAAGTAGTGTAATTTATTTCTTTAATTTTCTTTGTTTTTCTTTAATTTTCCTTTGTGAATATATTTCTACCTATTGTTCGGTACCATATATTAAAACTAATAATAAATTATTGTTTACCATAAAAGAATTAAGCATAAGCAATTTTAACCATAAAAGTTATAAAGTAATTTGATACCCATTAAAAAAGGGTTACTTCAAAAAAATAATCCAAAACATTTAACAAAATTACTTAACAAAGTAATAAACTATCTATTCTTAGTAGTTTTCTCAAAGTAATCCATTCACTTTAACATATTTTTTAGTTTATAAAACGTAAGAAAATTGCAAAATTTATATTCTATTTAATAATAAATAAATATACCATATATATAACTTACATTGAAATATCACCATTCTAGTAAAAATGACAACATGCATTGAGCTTTCTGATTTTATGTCCTGTAGCTTGGGCAAGGGTTGGTCTCAACTTTCTTGTGCCATTGCTGCCACTGTTTCATTCAAACCCACCCTAAAGAGAGATTTGAGGGATCTGATGGTTCATTGCATCACTGTCCTTTCATGTGGTTAAAAATCAGTATCATAATCTAATTTATTTTTTCATAAACATATAAAAATAAAAAATAACAATGTAAAGTACCTTGCCGAAGGGGATACCCTACTTTAATCGGATAAAGATATGCATGCTATTAATTAAATAAGGTACGAACAATTCACAAAGTGACGTGACCTTACTGGCTTATCAATTGGACTGACCCAATAAAACACACATTACAAACACTAGGGTCACCTAACCCTTACCTTGATTCACCTTATCTCATGCATTATTATATTCATATTTTGTATATGGTGAAAACTCAGTTCTCACGTAAAGTTGATAACTAAGAGCTGTTAAATGATTTAACTGATTTGACTAAATTTTTATGTAATGGTTCTCAAATATCAACTTTACATAAAGTCGACTGTACTTGAGCTTTCACCTTTGTATATATTACTGAAAGGAGAATTGTTGACCCATGACCTCTCATATCATAGACCATCTCCGGTAAGAAACTCATTCCAATTCCTATTTATAGCTCACCTGTTATAAAAAATAACTCTACATCAGTTTTTGCGTAATAAACAGTAAATAGGAACTCAGCATTTTTTTTCTTCTTCATTAAAAAAAATTAACTTTAGTCCTTATTGTGGTCTCACATAATTAATTAATTAAAATACTTAAAATTAATGTAATTAATTTTTTTACAATAATATTATTTAAATTTATGAATTAAAAAATAATTTATTGTTAAAGATATTAATATAAGAAATTTATAATATAATTAGTATTTTTAAATTTGTAATAACTAATTTTATAATATGGTTAGTATTTTTAAATTTTATAAATAAAAATAAATAATCTAACTAAAAGTTATTTTGAAATTTGTGAAAATTAAATTAATTTTTTTACATAAATAATTTTAATTAATTATAATTTAATATAATTATTTATTTTAAAGATAACTTACCACATTCGCTATAAGAATCCGTCTGAAGAGAAACTCTTCTCCCTTAAATCATGTGAAAGAACTCATCTTTTTTTTTCTCCGACGGATGGAACTGCATCCTATCAGACAAAAGTAGGTTGGAAATTCACCCATCAAAGTTGCTCTTAATTCTTATGTACAGTTTATATAAAGAAAAAAAATTATATTATTGGTTTATCTTATAAAATTATAAAAATTAGTCTGTTTATGGCGTATGTGCTTGAAAAATATTCATAGAGCACATTAACTAAAATTTAAAAAAAATTAGATTTATTAATAAGATAAAAGACGTTGGTACCTTTATATAAGCAAGGATACTGTAACAAAATTTTTCTATATATAAAATGAAAATATTGTATAAATACCATAAATTAGACATCATATATATACATGTTTCAGTATTTTTCTAGCAGAAAGACTAAAAATTAAAATGATTAAATTTTTTGTAATAGAGTGATCAAATATTTTATAGTAAAATAATAAAATTTAATCAAACTTTTTTCATCCCAAATTATCAAATGTTTACATTGACATTAAATGTTTTAATACAACCAGAATACATATGGTTAGGTTAAATTCATATACAAAATTAATCACTAAAACATGGTTAATACATATAAAATATAATGACTGATTTAACACTAGTTATATAATAATAATAAATGATGATGATGATGATAATAATGAAAGAATAACATTAATTTTACAACTCAAAGTTAATGAATCATTTTAATTTTTGATTTCAACATTGTTACATGCATATGAAAAAATAAATTATCAATTAGCCACCCATATATAGATACATATAAAAATACGGAGCAATTATATATTCACATATATAATCAAATTTTATAAATGATATAATCAAAATTTATAAATAATATAATCAAGTTTGATTCACAATTATATAATCATTTTACAAATAATATAATCAAACATATTTACTTTTGTAATCAAAATTTATATTAAGAAAAGTATAAAATACAATGGTGAGTATTTTTACATTCATGAAAAGATTGTATGCTAATGATAAAATATTTAATTATTTTATTATAAAAATTTATTATTTTAATAGTTAATCACTTGACTAAAAAAATATGTATATAATCCATATGTATGATGATAGAGAGAGCCACAATATTTTTAATTTGTCTAACAATTTTAAAATATAGAAAATAATAACATTACTTATTATAAAATTATTTGATAAAAAAGATACGGTTTTTAATTGAGGATTTGTTTTCCGTTTCTCGAAATAATGAGAAATGACATGGACAAGACCACTAGTTACATGGCTCATCTTTTGTACCCCAATGAGGATGAAGCATTATAGAAGAGGATGGTATATTCCATGGACGTAAGCCACTAAAATACAAATCTATTGGTATTGGAATTTCCGCATTGATATGGCATAGAAAGCCAACCACCACTACTTATATTGAGTAGTGGTTAAAGCCATATTATATAATTAATAATATGATACCATATCGTCTTAGGGGGTAATATCACTTTATTTGACCTTAGCTGCTTCTTCATAGATTCCATATATCAAGAAGCTAATTTCTCGTTTTTGTTGCACGGAGGCTAAACGATGTAATAGCAAAAAACTCGAAGTATATATATTATTAAGGCGATCGATGAAATTACCCGTCTTCTTTTATATATATATAGGTAAGTTTTATGGTGTCTTTATTATGATACCTAAATTGTCTAACTTCTTTTTTAAAGTAAAAAATAAAATATTTAAAATAAAAAGTAAATCATATAAAATTTATTAAATATTATTTATTTACCTTTTTTAATAATTTAAGTACAAAATAATAAGCACCATAACATTCACCATATATATATATATATATATATATATAGTAGTGACACTGGATGACCAGTAATGATGGATACAGGAGTGGCAGCAGGATATATTTTTGTTCTGTCCGATCTAATTCTGTCTTACAATAATTTATATTAAATTTGTTCTCTTTTTACTTAAAAATAACAAAAATTAAATCATAACTATTATTAAAATCTATAAAATAAAATAAAATTTTAAAATTTATATAAACATGTTTACATGCATAAACATAAAAATAATATAATATCAAATAATATATTTTTAATTATTTTATTAATCTTTTAATATATATCAATTTTATTGCACATTTAAATTTTTTTTATAACTAAATCTAACCAAGTTGGCTCAAATTTAATAAAAATCAGTTTCATTAGTGAGAGCGTAAATACACACTCCAACCATTAACATGAACGTAAATATTCATATCCTTCTTCTTCACATTTCTCCTCCTTCTTCTTCGCATTTCTTCTTTTTCTTTGCGTATTTTTTTCATCGTTGTTCTTTTTATTGTTGTTGTTGCTATCCTTTTTTTTCTTTTCTTCTTTTTCTTTCTAATAATTTTACAATATTATTTTTTCTCTTTTTTTTTTGTTTTATTCTTCTTAAAAGAACAAAATAAGAAGAATTATGACAAAAATAAAAGAAGAACAAAAAAAAGATGATGAAAAATTTTAAATTATGCAAAATTTATCAAAATAAATAATACAAAAAATTTTTAATAATAACATATAAATTTTTTAATTTTTACACCGAAATTTTGCTACAAAAGCACAAAAATGTCTTATTTAATGCTGTATTTTTTTTCTTCTTCCTTTTATTCTTCTTTCTTTCTTTCTTTTTTCTGTTGCTCTTATTTCTTCTTTAAGGAGCATTGCTTCTCATATTAGACTTGAATGAACATGTTTGTAATGCATTGCAATCTTATTTAGTTGAATGAATGTAGCTAGGTTCCTCATCTTTTTAGTAATTTTGTAACATTGTATTTTTTTCTTCATCTTTGTTTGATTTTTAATTTTTATTCTTGGTAAGAGAGTAAAATAAGAAGAATCATGAGAAGGTAAAACAAGAAGAAAAAGATGAATAAGAAAAGAAGAAGAAAAAGAAGATGAAGATGATGATGATGAAGATGATGATGATGATGATGATGATAATGAAGAAGAAGAAGGAGGAGGAAAAAAGAATTTTGGTGCATTATAGATTTAAATAAGGTGCTCTTTTGGCCTGTGATTGTTTTGAATTGAGTTTATTTGTGTGATGTAATCATTAAGTAATTTCAGTGCATTCTAGATTTAAAAAATGTGCATTTGGTCTGTGCTTATTTTGAACAAGTTTGTTCATCAATGCTTTCGATGCATTCTGAATTTAGTTTCGGTGTATTTTGGACTTAAATAAGGTACACTTTTAGTCTGAACTTGTTTTGAGTTGAGTTTGTTTGTATGTCGTCATCATTAAAGAATTTCAGTGCATTCTAAATTTAAACTGTTATACATATAAGAAAAAGAAGATGATAATGATAATAATGATGATAGAGTGGGAGGTAGAAAAAGAATAAAAAAGAGGAGATCAAAGAAATTCAAATGAAAAAAGAAGGAGGAGGAGGATGAGATTGAGATGGTGGCGTGGTGGTGGTAACAGCGACGATAATGAAAGAGAAAGATAAATAAAGAGGAGGAGGAGAAGAAGACACCAATGATGATAATAATGATAATGATGATAATAATGATGATAGTGATGATGAAGATTGAGGAGAAGGAGGAGGAAGAGGAGGTGGTGGTAGTGGCGGTGGTGATGGTGGTGGTGGTGACGGCGGCGATAATAACAAAAGAAAAAGAAGCAACATTATGAGTGAAAAAGAGGCACGCGTGAATTTAAACCCTTAATAACAAATTGGTTGAATTTGGTTCGATATTTTTTTTGGTTATAGAATTTTTCTCTCTATATATATGCTGGGGTGGGCATTAGATCCATTCTTACTAGATATTCACGAATTTAGATAGTGTTGTCACCTCTAAATAGGTGAAATTTTGATATTATGAAAAAGAAAAAAAAAGAAGTGAGCTAAAAAATTTGGTAAATAGAAAGTAGAGTAGCTTAAATTGGTAATGTTAGCTTATAGAATACTATTTTAATAGTGAGACTTAGAAAGAATTTGTTTACACTTAGCATAAGTTTGTCGATTTACACCATTTGATAATTTTTTGTGGTGTGATAAATTTTATCAATTCAACTCATGAATTATATCATATTATAATGATAATCTATCAAGTTTTCTAAATTCCAAAATTTTCTGACATCGATAGGTATGTAATCTAATAGTTATGTTTTTTATGTATTTTTAGAGGTATAATATACGTAAACATACAGTAAGATGTTGGAATTCAAGGATTGAATAAATAAAATTCATCGTACATAAGAAGTATAAATTAATCCCTAGTTCGTCCGCGTGCATGTGTGTATGTATGTGTGTGTGAGCATACGTGCATGTGCGTATTCGTATACGTGTGCGTGTGTATGCATATGTTTGGGCGTATGTATGTGGAAAAAGAATATTTGAGATTTTGATGGTCTCAGCAAAAAAAATTAAAAAATAAAATAGTAATTCTGTAAGCATTCTCATTTTCTTTCCTTTGTTTTTATCTATAACAATAGTGACCACCAAAACAATAGTGACCACCACACTATTTATTACTGTGCAGCCACATTATTAATGTTATTACTAATTATTTTTTTATTTTTACATTGTCAGGACAAAATTGGAGTTTAATTTTTCAACAAGACTAGAGAGTCTGCTCTCTTAGAGGCAAGAGAATTTGCCAGAGTCAAAGCTTGCCAAAATAATCTTCGATTCACTGAAATCGAAATTATAGTTTTTGATCTTGATAATACTCAAGAAAGTGTTAAAGTACTTCCTGAGCTAGGTGATTATTCTATCTGTGATTGTTCAGATGAGAACCCAATCAACGGACCATGCGATATTGTACCTCTCAACAATGACGAAGCGGTCGATCGAAAGAAACAATGAAGAGCAAAACAAACTTGAAAAAAATTAGCGATGAGATAGTTGAAGAGGATAATTTTTTTATAAATTGGAGGGTGGAACACAATGGACAAATCTTGCGAATTTTTTTTACAATCTCTCATAAATTTTGTGTCTTATAGAGTAACTATTGCTTTTTACATAAGAGAAAAGAATGAAAGTGGATGATGAGATACGAAGGATATATATTAAGGAAAAAATAAATCAGTATAAAAAGGAAAAATCAAAATTCTACAAATATTAAGTAATTAATAATTCATGTTAATATAATTTTTTATATATAAATAATTACTTAATGGTTACGATTAAAAGGTACCAAAGACCAGTGTCGAGGTGTGTGAAGCAAAGTAATGAGAGTATAGAAAGAGCCATAGAGAGAGTACTAAGAAAAAAAAGTAATAATAAATTATTAGAAGTAGTGAATTATTGTAGTAATGTGATATGAGAATGGTTATTTATACTTAAGCAACATATAACAAACTAAAGCTAGCTTAACAAGTCCTAACTACCTTATCAACTCAGCTAACAGGCTCACTAACAATTCTTAACAGAAAATAAACAAGGAATGACATTAGTAGCATTGGCAATAGACCCTAATATTGGGTTAAAAGGTAAAGATGAGGGCTGAGAGGAGTGATATGGGTCTAGTCTCAAAGTAGGAACGTTAATGGTGGAGGGTAAAGATTGTGGTATGGTGTGTGGTATTACATCAGATGGTGACACAAGATCAGGAACTGTTAGGATTGAAGTATGAGCTACTGCTGCTGAAGGTAGAGATTGGTAAAGAGGGGTTGTATGACTGGATGATGGATTGGTGGGTAGTTAAGGTGATGAGATCGAAGTCACAGGTTGTGGTGGTTGCTGAACTGGTTTAGAGAGTTGAATTAAGGTTATGTGTGGTTAATAAGGGATAGAACTGCTTGTATTGTGAATGGTGGTAAATAAGCTTAGGTATGAGAATTCAGTTTCATTAAATATGACATGGCGAGAGATTAAGATCTTTTCATCTTGGGTGAGACACTTGTAGCACTTATAATGTGAAGAGTATCCAAGAAAAAGGTATTTTGAGGTTTTAAAATTAAATTTTTGGTGTTAGTAATGTCTTAATTGAGGGTAGCATGCATATCCAAAGGTCTTTAAAGCTATGTAGTCTCATATTTGTTTGATCATTAGTTCAGATGATGACTTATGATGTATTAAAGGTAAAGAAATTTGATTGATGATGTGTATGGCTGCTAGAAATGCCTCATCCCAAAACTTCAGTGGCATGACTGTTTAGGACAATAGAGTCAGTCCTATTTTGGTGATATAGCAGTGCTTTCGTTCAGCACAATCATTTTGCTCATGTATGTAAGTACAACTTATTCTACGTGTAATTTCACGTTATATCAATGTTCGAGTGAAGCTCGAGAGGTGTACTCTTTATTATTGTTCATTTGTAGGGTCTTGATCTTGCAGTTAATCTTGTTCTCAAAGAAAGTCTTATATTATAAGAAGGCCTGATGTGCCCGAGACTTATTGTGCAATAAGTAGATGCAGGTGTGTCTAGTTGTGGCATTAATGAACACTATGTAGTATCGAAAGCCTGAGTTACTGACCATGGGTGTAGGACCCTAGATATCTGAAAATACTATCTCTAACAGTTGTGTATACATGGTTAAAGAGTCATGAAAACGTAAGTTGTGTAGTTTGCCTTTACAGCATGCACTGGAAAATGGCTTAATCACTAAATTCAAGTTATTGTTATTGAGTCCCTTACCACCAATATTATACATTTTATTATTTTTTGTACCATAGAAATAGCTGGATGTCCCAATCTTCGGTGCCACATTTTAAACACAGACATCGGCTTATCTCAAGATGAGTCCTAATTTCATTAATCATAGTGACGAACATCGAACTCTTGCGTAACCCCACGTTGATGAATTCCTCATTTGTGAGCAGGAATCCAAGTGTAGAAAGTGCATTGGTGATTTTCTTCGGCTTAGTAATGTATTCAATCACTGAGTTTTAAAGCTTTACTGTCTTGATCTGCGATTTTAGATTTTGAAAGTATTCTTCTAATTAGTTCTAGATTGTGCATGTGAACTCACAATTGGTTAGTTAATTCATGAAAAAGGGGTCAATTAAGCTAAAGAACCAAGAAGTTAAGAATTGATCATCTTGTTTCCAAGCAAGAAAGGTTTGCGATTCGATTTCTGTGATTTTATCCTCTTCTGATACATAACACTGTGAAATTTTCTTCGAATTCAAGTAATCTTTCAGACCATTGAATTTGATGAATGTGAGCACTTGCCTCTTTCAGAGAACAAAGTTATTTTCATCAAGTTTGAGTGCTATAGTGTTGATGGAGGTTTGCATTTCATGTCACAGTGCTTGTTGCGGAAGAATTGGGACAATAGGATTGTCCATGGATTAGAATCTGATACTCTGATGCCATAAAAGGTATCAGAGACCAATGTGGAGGCGTGTGAAGCAAAGTGATCAGAGTATAGAGACGGCTATAGAGAGAGTACAAGACAATATTGAGAAGAGAAAATAATAATGGATTATTAGAGGTAGTGAATTATTGCAGTGATGTGAGGTGAGAGTGGTTATTTATACTTCAGGAACATATAATAAACTAAAGGCCAGCTCAGCAAATCCTAACTACTTTGTTAGCTCAGCTAACAGACTCACTAACAACTAAGGGGTGGCAAACGGGTCGAAACTTGTCGAGTCAGCCGCGTAATGCGCCAAAAAGGGCAGGTTGGGCTAGAACTTTAAAACCGCTGAACTTAAAAAGTTTGGCTAACTTGCATCGCCTGATCCGTGGGCTTTGGCGGGGCGGCTTTCCTGGCGGGCCAGGCTTTTTTTTTGTAAGGGTCGTTTTTTACAAATTTCTATGGTGTTATTGATCTACAAGAGGATGAAGATGATAATTGAAGATGTTCTAAGTTATATTTTGGATTTTGTTTTATGTTTGATTATAAATTTGAAGATGTTTAATTATATGTTTTGGACAATATTTGTTTTACTTTAGACAATGTTAATTTTATTATTTTGTTTCAAAGAACTTGATTTATGATTATATTTATCACATATTTATAATTATAAAGACTTTAATATTTGTGAATTTAAAAATTATAATTCTTTTATGATTTTAAGAATTATAAATTTATTGAAATAGTTGTGAAATTATATGTATTATTTAATATTTAATGATTTATAAAACAAAATTTGGTGGGTTTGGCCGTCAACCCACCAGTTCGCAGATTAAAGAGAAATTCAAAACTACCTCACTAAGTGGAGAGGAGCGGACCAGTCCATCAGATAACAAACTTTTAATTAGATAGAACAAGTTAAGATAGGACACAGTAGAACGGACTTCCTCATTTATCACCCTTACTAACAACTCTTAACAACTCCTAACAAAAATTAAAAAAAAAATTCATTTGGATAACCAAAATACTAAATATCCTTTTTTCACCAAATATGTTTACTAAATCAAGGCATCCATTGCCACTCAATTACCAATGTGATTAGAATAGAGAGAATGAGTTTCATCGTTCATAGATTGGGGAGGTGAAAATTTCTAAATAGATCATACTGTTCTTTGAAGTCTTTTTTAGAAGAATTCAACCTAACCTAGCCATATTCAATTTAATTTAATTTGTCCTAGTTTATTTGATTAAAAAATAAATATAGTTATCAAAATTAAATTGATAATTAATTTGGTTATATTATGGGATCATTAATTTAACCAATAAATTATTAATCGAATCATTTAGTCTAGTAATATTTAAATAAATATACAAAATTATAATAAATTAAATTTTAAATGATAAAATAAATAAATAAAATATTTATTCTTGAATATTTAAATAATATTTTACATCACTCAAACCCTAATTAATTAAACTAGTATATTTAATCATTTTTTCTAAATTAAATGTAGATAATAATAATAATAATAATAATAATAATAATAATAATAATAATAATAATAATATTTGAAATTAGTCAAAATAATAAGTATTTTACACTAAAACCAAAATGTCACGAGTTCAATTTTTGGAGTTAACAAAATATTTTTTATAAATTAGATATTAATGAAGAGTATTTTAAGAAAGAATTTATACCAATTTCTTTCCGTATTTATTATATATAAGTAAAAATACATAATATATAAACTACAATTAATAAGAGATTTTAAACAACATATAAAAAGATCATTCTAATATATTATGCCATCGTAATTACCGGGATAATAATGTTTTAAAAAGTATCATTTAAATTAAAATAATATTTTTTAATTTTTTAACAATGATTTTTTAAAAAATATTATTAAAATATAAAAAAATAATTTTAATCTTAACAACAGTTACGTATCTACTGTAAATATCAACATACTAGCTAGCTAGAATCTACCTATATAAAATTATTATTAATGTTATATACAGGAAGTGTTACATTGGCTACCTTAATTGCAAGAACGAGGGAGGTATGGCCTTGGTCTCTACGGTCCAGGATTTGATTATTTCTAAAGTGTTTTTGTGAATTAGTTTTCAAAAGAGAGCTTCCTAGCATGATCTAGCAGCGCTGCTAGTGCACCGTAAATGTGCACAATTCATGAGTCCAATCCTCCTTTGCAACCAGTCGAATACAAAATCGCATGACTTTCAACTGTTTTAATTAGGGAGTTAAAATTCAAACCGATTTAAATTAAATTTTAATTTAATTTGAATTGAAAATTAATTAAAATCGTATTAATTTAGATTTGATTGAATTCTATTTTTCGTAAATTTTTGGATCGGATCAGATTTTGAATTTACTTTTCACAATTAATCTAATCCAATTCAAACTGTACAATATGTGATAATAATATTATTGTATTATTATATTTACAATTATACTTATAACATATTCAATTTATTATACATTTTTATATTTTTCATGTATTATTATCATTTAATAAATATTTTATGTTTAAAATGTGATTTATTTATTTATTTTAACTAATTTATAATTTTATTTCTATTGTTATGTTATTGTTGGTTTTTTAAGATATTATTAAGACTTGTTATGTTATTATTGGTTATGTCAAATTTGATGTTGAGACTTGTTATATATATTTAATGTTTTTAATTTACAAAATCGCAAATCCAATCCAATCCAAACTGCACCCAACTAAACTTAGTGTTCGAATCAGATAAATTTTTTACTCAAAATCGATCTAAATTGCACCTCGAATACCCTTAATTTTAACCATTATTAACCGGGTTTGACCGGTTTGATAACAAAAATAATTTTAAAACTTCAACTTTACTGAATTGAAATTTGGTTTGTCAATTTTTTGATAGAACTGCCGATCCAGTTTAAATTTAACAATTATGAAAATAAACGAGATTAAATCTTTTTACTTTTCTTTTTTGCCATATAACTCATACACTCTAACGACACTTTTTTTATTTAAGGATTTTTCATCTCCTCTCCGATGAGACTCGAACCCGAATATGGTGTATGAAGCTTATAAATTTTTATCAGCCTTGGAGCTCCACAAGTCTTTTTACTTTTTTTTTGGTCATATATATATATATATATATATATATATATATATATATATATATATATATATATATATATATATATATATATATATCTTTTTTTGTTAATATTGAAATGATAATGGTATTTTTTTAAAATATGGACTGTTGAAGTATTATTCTCAAATGTGAAATCATTTAATTAGAGAAATAAAAATCAGACCATTCGATTTGTTAGAAATATAAAAATCGAACCGTCCGATTTGTACAAGTACAAAAATCGAATCGTTCGATTTATGAGAGGCATACAAATCGGACTGTCCGATTTGTGCACCCCAAATATTTTTTATTTTTTAAACACAAATCGAACTGTTGAATTTATATACCTCCCACAATTTTAAAAAATACAAAAATAATCATATTAAAATATATCACTCATACCACTTTTATATCTAAATTTTTTTGCCATATATATACACACCCACTCATATACACCAAGTTTTTTTTTTTCAACTACTAGAAATCGAACTTGGTGTGACTCTCTAAGAAACAAATATATTTATCACTAGCTAGTACACAAACTTCAGCCACACAAGTCCTTTTACTTAAAAGGATGTGGGGTTACATGCATGCTATGGACAATGGAGACTAGAGGTCTATCGAACCTAATGAGTTTACTTATATTTATATTATATTAGTATTATTGCTATTAACACAGAATACATACAATGATATTAGAAATAGAATTAACTTAATTTATTATGTATATAATATTTTTTTCGAGTACTTTCCAAGTACATTTAGAAGTATCTTGGCAAAACTTAAATATATATATATATATAAGATTGATCAAGCTAGTTAGGTTCAAAATTTTGAGAATGACAAAACTAAAGGCAGAACCTAGTACAGTCCAAAGAGAACAATGGCCCTTCTCAAATTTATAATTTTACATGTAAAGTTTTTACAAAAATATTATTTTTACATTAAAATTAGCTACTAAAATCAACTACTAATAATGTATTTATATATTTATATATGATTTAATTTATTTTCAATGTATATTTATATTCTAACACGTATTTTATATTAATAACTGATTTTGATAGCTAATTTTAATGTACACGTAGCATAGTCAAAATTTTTATATTTTTATGTTTTAACTCTCTTAATTTTATTTTTGGCCTCTTATCTAGTTTTTTTTTTTTATTTTGGTCCTCTCTAAACAAAAATTCTTAACATAGTTATCAAATTTGATCAATCCGATCGGACTAACTTAAAATTTAGTTACTCGATTATCTATCCAAGTTAGATTATTATTTGAACGAGTGGTCAAGCAATTAAACCGGTCAAACTTAGTTATACCTAATAAAATTCGATAAAATTCGTTCAACAAAATCAGTTTAAACCGATTCAGTCAAACTCGGTTAAGTTAAAAAAATATTATTTTTTATACATAATTTTTTTAATTAAATATATTATGTAAATAAAATTAAACTATATTTATAAATTTAAAAAAATAATATTTTATTAACTACAAAATATTTTCTATTTTTATAATTGTTATTTTTATTTTTTCTATAAATACTTAAAGAATATAATAAATATAAATTTATAAATACTTGAAAAGTATAATAAATATAAACTAATTAATGAATTATTAAAATTTAAAAATAATAATTAATTAAATCTAAAATAAAACTAAAAAAAGCATTTATTATAAAAATAAAAAATTAAATTAAATTTTATATAATTATTAAATTATGATTAGATTAATCAACTTAATCTATAAAACGCTAATAGGATTTCTATTGGTGGAGTTAGATTGAGAGTGTAGTAAAGATTTTTTAATAATAAGAATGGTGAATTAGTGGCCCTTGAAAAAAAAAGAGCCTATTCATGACTAACTGTTTTACTTCATTTTAAAAGTCCTATTAAGAATATGTAAGTCAAGCTTTATAAAACATTTCAAGAAAATGATATATCATGACTTGAAGAGGACAAATGAGGTCAAACCTTTGAAAAAGGCAAGGTAAAACCCTAAAAACAATAATGCCATATAACAAGCTTAAGCCACATTAAGAATATGGATAAAATTTCTTTAAAAGCTTTGCGTAGATGATTGATATCTAGAAGCAAAAAAAAAAAAAAAAAAAAAAAAGTAAAGAATGGTCTTTGTTTTCAAGTTATAATTGTTTGTGTAATTTTGTCAATACTGCTGATCTCATAAAAGCGTAGATCCTTAATTCTAACCAAGCTAAAGTGATTTTGAATTTTGAATAAAGTGTTGCGATTAAATAATTAATTAAAGTGGACCACATCATCATATTAATTAACCCATATCTGCCTATATGCTAAATGTATTATGCATAAAATGGTACCCACGTAGCAGGAGCTTTTTATTTGTATGATATCATCTTTTAATTATTATTAGTATCACCACCAAGGCACCAAGTACCCAGCAAAGAAGGGGAGTGGGGTGCCATGCATGCATATTTCTTTGATTAATTATTATTTATTAGTAGCATAGCTATTTGAGGTTACAATAATCGAGATCAGATATAATTATTACACTAACCACACCCAATGGGATAATCTATTAATCTTTACTTCATTCCTTCTCCTTCACTATTTGCTTTGACGACTCGCGATCAGTGCACCAAGATTGTTTATTTTATTAAAAATATAAAAAATTTAAATTTTTAATATATTTTATTTTATATTTATTAAATAAAAATATTTAAAAAATTTTATTACTAATAAATTTATTATGTACTCTAAAAACATATATTAATTAATATACCATAATACGTGTTTTTGGAGTAAATATAATATTCTTTTTCAATAATTTTATAAGACTAATAGAATTACTTATTTTAATCAATAATTAATTAATAATATTTAAAAATATTAACTAAAATATTATTAGATTATTGAATTAAAAATATTAAATTATTGACTAAAAATAATAATGAATATAAATGAAAATGATTAATCGTTTAATTTTTTTCATTTTTTGGTTAGAATAAAATCACTCAAACTTTTGAAAAATTATTATTTCTATAATAATTAAATATTTTAGCATTGGAAAAATTAAAATAAAAAAATGAACCTATAGCTATTACAAAAAATTATTTTCTTTTGACAAAAATAAACAAAATATCAACTAAGCTTTAATTAAATTTGTTAACAGTATAGAACTAGATAACTTTATAAAACATTAAGGAAAAAAGACAAATAGGTCCTGACATTTTAAATTTTTGATAAATATATTCTTGATAAAATTTAAATACAAAAAAGTTTCCAATTTTAATAAACAGAGGACAATTTAATCCTTCCATCCATTTGCCTCTCATACACCAAACGGAACTGGATGACGTAGTTAAAACGGTGTCCAGGTATCCGTTACAATGCCATGCTGAAAAGAAAATAAAGTTCGAAGGACAAATAGGTTCTTGCGGATGAAAACGACGTTGTTTTGCAAAGGTAACCCTAATGAGATTTAAATTGGGTTTTCTGAAGTAACATATACAGTAGTTGTTCATATTTGTTCATGGTGGTGTTGCTTATATTGATGGCCAATGATGGAAGCTCATCAATCACGAGACAACGTGGAGGTGGTGGCAGACGATAGGAAGGCTCGGTTGTAAATGTAGCCTCATGTTCAGTGCACGCTGGGGATGGAAAAATGGCGTCGCTCCAAAATGTTTCTGCGGGATGTATGCCATATTTTACATGTCGAAGACAAATACCAACTTAAGCAAGCTATTTTTCGAATGCCCATTCTTCAAGGTAAGCTCACAATTTTTCATGTATATGGATGAAGTTGAGAGTATTTTTTTTACCAACATATTTTTATACTATCCGAATTGATTTAGGTGAAACAACCATATTGCAAATTTTTTGTGTGGGTTGATGACCACATTGGAAGAATTGGGTGCATGGAGCCAACAAGAAAATTGGGTGACAATCAGAGCTTAGATGTTGAAGAACATTTTGGGAAAAAAAATTGGAGAATAAAATGGCTGATCTAGAGCAAAGAATAATTTACCTAGAGAATAAGAAAAACAGTAACTTCTGGGTCATAGTTATAGGCTTGATTGTTGTAGTTGTTGGTCTTTGTTTATTTAGGGTATGAAAAATATGAAAAAAAATGTGGATTGTAGTAAATTATGTCTATTGACTATTTTGGTTAATATGAATGAAAAAATTAAGATTTGAGTTATCCATATCTTGTTGCCTTGAAACAGATATAGAATGCGTATAAATTAATGTTTATTTTCATTCAATTTACCGCTAAGTCAGAAATAAGCCATATATACTTCATTCAATCAACAATAATTCATTCATTCAACCTAAACCATAACATAGAAGTATTGTCATACCATAGCATAATAACGTCTGGGAAAAGAAAATATAGCAAGTATATCAACCCTCGATTTCCAAAATACTAATTTGAAAGCAACTAAATTGGCTAAAAGAAAGTTTGTCAATATGTATTACAACCAAATATTGCATCAAAAAATTAATATTTGTTTCCAAAATAATTAAGGAACAACAGGTCATTTTTTCTGGTTCTTGAAGCCTGAATTTGCTATAAACTTGAACATTCCTGTTGTGACACAACTTGTTGCTGCCAGGGTCTCCTTTGATACTCCTCCACTCGATCTTGTTATCACACTTGTTGAAGTTGGTGGAACAACTTGAGTCTGAGTTGTAGTTGGTGCAGGTGGCCTTTTGATTGGTTCCTTTGGTCTAAATTTAGCTGGTGCTTTAGAATGAGTCCGATTTGTTGTCTTAATTGATGCTTGGCTGAATGATGCTGCATGTGCTGGAGTTATTTCTGTTGGTACAGCTGGAGTTGCTGATGGTCATGGTAAGACTTGATTTGGGACCATTGGAGTGTCGTGTGCTTGTTCAGCTGGAGCTATTTGTTGTGTGTTCAATTCTGGCCAGCCTACAACATTTATAATGGAGATAGACACATAAATTCGTTAACTTTTCTATTGAAGACACAAAAATCCTTTAACAATTATATTGAAGACACATAAATCCTTCATCATTCATAACAAAGACAACTAAATCCTCAAGTGCTTTGTTACCTCAGGCTCTGGAGTAGATTGGGATAACGGAAGTTCACTAGTGCTTGACTACTTGAGTTCTGGTGCTTTGACTTCCTGGTTTTAGGCTTCCAGTTAGGATTAGATGATGCTCCCTTGCACGTCTTGTAGTTGTGACCCTTCTCGCCACACTTTCTGCATGTTATGCGAAATATTTTTCTTACCTTGTCCCCTTGGATCAAATCCTCTATTGGATCCTTCTTTCTTTTATGCACCTTTGGCCTACCAATCGATCTTTTGATGGGTGGAGGATCTGGCTTGATGTAACCTGTTCTATGCCAATATTCTTCACTGGGAACTGGTTGGATAGAGTATGCACACGTCAGATGGATGGACTCCATGCAAAGTCATTTGTGCATATAATCTTCTGGCTTATCATGCTTCTTCCTAATAGCAGCAATCGCATGAACACAAGGCATTCCTATAACTCAACAATCACATACAAGTTTAGAATACCTTACTCATTTAACAAGTTTTTAATATAAGAATAGGTAACTCAACCTGTTAGTTGCCACATATTGCTTAAACATGTATGCTTCATCAAATCAACATCAACTCTTGATGTCTTGCGACTCACTTCAAACCGCTTCCTCTCATTTTCACCTGTCCATTCTACATTTCATCTATTGCTGAGCTTAATCATTTGGCCAAGTCTTTTTTGCTGTATCGGAGCAAGCTTTCCAAGATATGCTGATAGTAGAGTGATATGCTTCTTCATTCTCCTTATGACATAACAGCACAACTCTTCACACATTGTAAGAATGGGCTTCACTCTGTACTTTTCGATTTCGGCATTCCAGGATTCACACATATTATTTGTCAAAGAATCAACCTTCGCCCCATGGTTAAGGTAAGCCTTCACCCACACCCGAGGATCAAATCTTGTAAGATACTCCCATGCCTCTCCATTAATCTTCTTAAGCTTTTCTATGGTCTCTACAAACTCAGGGGGGTTGAACAACTTGCACACTCTCAAACCACATCTCTGACTTGCAGATCCTTAAACGGTTAATGAAGTTTTCTACATATGCATCACACAATTTCGATGTGGTGCCTCTGGCATCACCTCTTTCATTGCTTCAAGAAGACCCTGAAAGTAGCATAATATCATCTCCAAATGAACAAAAAAGCATAAATAAGTGAACCAAATTATAACAGATTCTAATGCGAATTCAACCCAAACGAGTCAGCCCATGCTAACTAATGCAATTTATCAAATTCTAATATAATACACAAATGCACTAATACTAACTTAATACACAAATGATGCTCAAATGAATTAATGCTAACTTGATGCATAAATGAACTAATGCTAACTAATTCTACTGGTATGAGAAAAATGAACTAATGCAATTTATCAAATTCTAATATAATACACATATGCACTAATGCTAACTTAATACACAAATGATGCACAAGTGAACTAATGCTAACTTGATGCATAAATGAATTAATGTTAACTAATGCCACTAGTATGAGAAAACTGAACTAATACAATTTATCAAATTCTAATATAATACACAAATGCATTAATGCTAACTTAATACACAAATGATGCACAAGTGAACTAATGCTAACTTGATGCATAAATGAACTAATGCTAATTAATGGCACTGGTATGAGAAAACTGAACTAATGCAATTTATCAAATATTAATATGATACACAAATGCCTTAATGCTAACTTAATACACAAATGATGCACAAGTGAACTAATGCTAACTTGATGTATAAATGAACTAATGTTAACTAATGCCACTGGTATGAGAAAACAGAACTAATGCAATTTATGAAATTCTAATATAATATACAAATGCCTTAATGCTAACTTAATATACAAATGGTGCACAAGTGATCTAATGCTAACTTGATGAATAAATGCACTAATGCTAACTAATGTCACTACAATGGGTTATGGAACTGTTTGAGTTTGGTTTGAGATATGAAACTCGGACACTGATCAAGTCCTAATATCTGACCAACTTTATGGTTGAATACACTAGAGGCCAGGGAAATCCAACAACCTGAAACCTTTATGTAGATGGATCATCCAACAAAGCCGGAAGCGGAGCAGGAGTCATCCTGAAAAATGAGCAAGAAACTCGGATAGAACTATCACTAAGATTCGAGTTTTTTACTTCTAATAATCAAGCAAAATATGAAGCTTTTCTTGCTGGATTGAAGCTGGCTAAAGAAGTTGGGATAGAAAGATTGATAGTGTTTAGTGACTCTCAAGTGATAACTTTCCAAGTTAATGACACTTATCAAACCAAAGAACCCAACATGAAGAAGTACTTAGAAGAAACACGAGAACAATTAGCACAGTTCTCAGAAAGAGAGGTCCAACATATAGCTCGAGAATCCAACACCCAAGCAGATGCCCTCTCTAAGTTAGCCAGCACTAAGCCGGGGGGTAACAATAGAAGCCTTATCCAGCAAATTCCCCATGCACTATCAGTGTCAAAGGGAGATGACAACTCGAAAATAATGACCATATCCTATCAAAGTTTAGGATGGATGACTCCCATAGTCGACTACCTTAAATTTGATATTGTTCCTAAAGATGAAAAAGAGGCACATAGGCTCATAAAGGAAGCATAAAATTATACCATGATCCATAATGTTCTCTACAAAAGAGGGATATCTATAACTCTATTGAAGTGCGTCCCGACCTCTAACACTAAAAAGGTCTTAGAAGAAGTTAATAATGGAATATGTGAAAATCACTTAGGAGTACGATCACTAACCAAGAAAGTGATCCAAACTGACTTCTTTTGGCTGACCTTGCAAAGGGAAGTGACCAAGTTTGTTAAAAAATGATCGCTTTGTCAGAAGCATGCCAAATTCCATGTTGCACCTCTAAAGGAGCTTATCAGTGTCACCTCACCTTAGCTATTTACAAAATGGGGACTTGACCTCCTCAGTCTATTTCCACAAGCTCTAGGACAAGTAAAGTATCTCACAGTAGGAATTGATTATTTTACTAAGTGGATCGAGGCAGAACCATTAGCGACCATCACATCTTAACGAAGCCAGAAGTTTCTTTATAAGAACATTGCCGCAAGGTTTGGAGATCCACACTCCATCACCATAGATAATAGAACTCAATTCACCGACTCAACCTTTAGATCCACAAACAAAGTAATACAGGTCGGGTTGAAATGCCGACTACAAGATGCAAGAGAAGCATGGGCAGATGAGTTTTCTCAGGTTTTGTGGGCATATCAGATAATTCTCTATTCAACAACAAGGGAGTCTCCTTTTTTACTTGCTTATGAAATAGAAGTCATGATTCCTGTAGAAATCACTGAGGAATCTCTGAAAGTCAGATTCTACGATGAAGTTATCAATGTCCAACTACAAAAGGAAGAACTCGACCTCCTCCTAGAGGTCCGAGAACAAGCTTGGATTAAAGAAGAAGCATTAAATCAAAGGATGGACTTAAGGTACAACCAGAAAGTAATCAAGAGAAGCTTTACCACAAATGACCTTATACTGATCCGAAATGATATCGGAGTCTAGAAGTCAGGCGAAGGAAAGCTGGCTGCAAACTGAAAAGAACCCTACAAGGTTGCTGAGGTCTTAGGAAAAGGTTGCTATAAAGTGTCCAACCTGAAAGGGAACAAGCTCCCAAGGTTAGAGAGCATACCTTACTCACTGGTGTACTCTTTTTTCGAACTTCATGGTTTTCTCCCGAAAGAGTTTTCCAGACGGGGGTTTTAATAAGGCACCATAGTAAGGGCTAAGGATAAGAAGAAAAAACCCTAATAGCAAACCGACTTCTGTAAATCCTATTTTTTATAAACAATAAAGTCATTTTTTCCATTTACAAACACATTAATTTAAGCTCGAAAAATTGCAAAAATCATTGCCCAACCTACATGGTCGGCAAGATGAAGCGACGAGGTACAAATTAGTGTAAGAGATTATGTAAATAGTTCATGGTCTAACCTTAAAAGAATCGAACACAAAAAAAAATGTAAAAGTAACTTGATAAAGTTTGATTAAATCGAAGTTGATACTTAAAGGAAAAACAAATTGTGTATGCAAAGTCCTAAAGGACCGACCTATGGAGTCGAGGTCTTTTCTAACTTAGCAAAAAATAACATCGGAAGTTGTCAAAATAATGAAAAATTATTTCAACCAAAAAACTGTACTAACTAAGATATATATTTCAAACAACGCAATCATTCATACCAAAAAGCCATTACTAAAATAGTGGAGGAAGGTTTTTTAATAGAATATCAAAGTTGTTCAAACTACAACTATGGCAAAAGAAAAATTGTCAATTATTACAAATGATAAAGACCCAAGCTTAGGCAATTCCAATTATAAAAGAAGTTACAAGGGATGGAGCTGCTCTCTAGTGACAACATCCTCAGCTTGATCTAAAGAGGTTGGGGGCATATTCAGACACCGATACTGCGGGAAATGGGCGAGTTGGAAAAGGACAGAGCTCGTCACCCAATTAAGGATCAGGAACTTGAGAAGTCTGTCCAAGTTGCTCCCCTAAAGTCTTTGGGTCTAGCACAGAAGTATCCTTCTCATCATCCAGAGCATGAACGATTTTTTTGTCCACCAACTATATTGTCTGGGCAGATGAGGGAGAGGTTCACCTCAAGAGTAATTACTCAGAACTGAGCCTTCAAATTTGCAACCATCTCATCTATACCTTCGGCCACAGTCTCCTCTAGCTCCACATACTTGTCCCGAACTTTAGAAACCTCATCCACCAAATCAATGTTTTCCCTAAAAACTCGAGTATAACTCTCTTCACCTTTCTTCTTCAAACCCTCCGACATGGCCAAAGTAACCTCCGCCTATTTGACTTTCTCCCGAGCTTTACCAAGGTCGGAGAGCAAAGAGTTCCTCTCTTCTTCTAACTCCTTCTTATACTCCCCTCAAGGAGGCCACTTCATCCTGTGAGGTAGCCAAGGAGCTTTGAGTGATATTAAGGGGAGCCTTCTCCAACTCTCTGGCTAAGGCTGTGCAAATACTGGCCGTTTGAACTCTACCTCGAGCCAGGAGCTGAAGGTGGATTCTGATGGCAACATCATCTATGCTGATAAAGCTATATGGAAGGATGTGCTTTTCACTCCAAGCAAGGCCATCAAAAGCCTGCTCGTATATACTCCTCGACTCCAAGGTCTTGCATTTTTTTGGGATTCGGTTCGGAAGTAGAAGGTAGAGGACGGACTGCTGTTTTGGTCGAGCTAAAAGGAGGAAGAGTTGGTCGAGAGGTCAAGTCGGGAATAACCTTTAGAAAGGTTGAGGCACCCGAGTCTGACTTCGAGAGCGAGGATAGGTCAACAGTATCACCAGCTTCTTTCAATTGTATGCTCTACGCAACGTTCTTTCTAGCAGTCCAAAGCATTTTCATGGTAGCCGACTGGTGCGCGAAATTGAACTCCGCACAACTGAATCGACAAGTACACTAGGTCGTCCAAGTAATACCTCATGTGAGTGAGGGTCGAATCCCACAAAGATTGTCGGATTGAGCAAGCAATGGCTATCTTATAAATCTTAGTCAGGTGATTAGAAAAGATGGTTGTTTGTTTGAAAGCATAAATAAAATAATAATGAAAGAAATGCCAGATTGATGTGAAAACAATGATAGAGATACAGTTAAGGCTTCGGAGATGCGTATTCTTTCCGGATTAATTTTTCTTACTGTCTACTTCAATAACGAATGATTCATTCAATGGCAGCCGTAATTGACTAACTCATGTAGCATCCTTATCAAGTTAGTCTTTTCTAAACCATAGCAATCCACCATATCTGAACACTCATGTCCTCTCATAAAGTTAGCTCATGGCTTCCCACTATAGCCGAAGGTGAAGATCTAAGCAATTCACTCCCCTTCGCGATCCTACTAAAAATGCCACAGACAAGGTCGGATCTTTCGGATCAGGGAATGCTGCTTTTCAGACTCTAGCCCTAACGCCACAGGGACCTCAGCAACCCACGGTCAATGAGATTTTATGTCACTTATCCAAAGTCTCCAAGTACTCTCTTGGAATCTGCAGTGCATTCTCTAGCTACTTTTTCTTTTTCTCTCTTTTTTTCTTTTTTTCTTTTTGCTGCTTTTTCTTGCTTCAATAATCAATATTTGGATTTTGCAGATTACCGATAGCACTTCACATTTTCCATCATTCTTTCAAGAGCCAACGCACTTAACTTCAACATCAAATATGTAATGTTAATTCATGCATCTAGAAAGTAAAAGTAATGCCACCACAATAATTAATTGGACCATTCTTATTATATAACTTGACAAATCGGACAAAATAAGGCAAGCAATCAGAAGGTCGGGTCAATTTTAAAGATCACCACCAACATCCCGAAGGTAAAACATAAGCAAAACAAGCATTCATAAATTCAAAAGAGGTCAGGTCACGTTGCAAAACACACTTCCAGAGCACAACAGTTATACTATATCTTTCACATATAGAAATAAGGCAATTTCCAATATGAAAATGGCATCATTTGGGGGCAATATAGAACCCCTCATTCAAAATCACAAAAAAGAAAATCACAGAAAAGAAAGCGAGTAAAAATCTTTCAACAACCAAAATCAGATTTTCATAATGCAAAATCCCAAATTCAAAGTTGCAATCACAAGCAACATTTCAAAATTACCATTCATTCAAAACAAACACGGATATTACCCAGAATACAAAAAAATAACAAAAGGGGAATAAAGCATCAACCTTGAAGGAACACGAAAACAGAAGGGCAATACAAATTGCAAAAATTCGAACGATCCTCTCCCAAAGTGCGAACAAAATTCTCTAAAAGTTTTAAGATGGAGAAATCTTGAATGTTGGAACAAAATGCAAGAAAGAAGGAAGTGAAAGAAAAGAAGAAAGGATGCTAAAGTTTTAGAAGCGGAAATGGAAAGAAAGAGGGAAGAATGGAGTATTTATAATAAGACACTAGAGGTAAAAGTGACATTTTTCACCCCTCATTAATGACACGCACGGATCCCAAGAAAACCGCAATGTAATGCACATCGTATTATTAAATAGCACAACGCTTGAAAAATTTTTTAAAACACGTTTAGTATCCGACCTCTTGAAGCAGTATACCCGACGAAGGAAACTAAAGCCACAAATGCTCAAGCCCGACCTCATAAAAGCTCGGACTCAAGCAGGAGTACTATTTATATCCTGACCCAAAAACATTAAACCAAGTCCAAAAATAATAAAAGCTCACTCAAAAAGTGGTCTCATCTACTTACCCGACCTCTTAGAGATCGGACACATAAAGGTAATTCTACCCTACTTATCTGAATAAGTAAATGCCTCTAGAAGTATCTCCTACTATCTCTCTACTTTATCTAGAAGGAAAATTTCAATGAATTCCCAAGATAAAAGAAATAGTCACCCACCCTCAAAGATGGAACTACTTCAAAAGATGGTTATCTTTTTACTATAAATATACTAACGGAACCCTAGGTATATTCAGAACCCAATCTACTAAAAACATGCTTAAAACCCTTGCTAATTTAAGCATCGAAGTTTCTTACAGATACCACTCCTGCCTCCTCACGAAGAACTCAGATAGCAACAACTCGATACCAGCACAAGTCGGACGCTGCCTCAGAAAGGGTCCGAACCTCACGTTCAGACCTAAATCACCATTTCAAATAACCCTCAAAATATTTTTATATATTTGAAAATTATACTCATACAAACACACTTAATTTAAGAAAGATTTTACAAATATTCTTTATACGCATACAGGATAGCGCAGTTAAAAATCATTACGGTTTTTTAAAATCCTATTTATAAATAGTGGCAGTTTACAACCATAACAAATAGATTTATCTACTTTATAGCAGTTATATTAGCAATTGTCGAAAATCGTTACAAAAATGTTTATTCACACCTTAAAGAATGACGGTGTCTAAAACACTGATAATTCGTTTTAGAAGGTTTAAAACTACCGCAAAACGCTAAAATAACTCCCGCTATTTTCCGCCTCCCTTTTAGATGCTATCTAATTTTACTCGCTAATTCTTATGCCAAGGATGAATTATACATACACGCTAATGAACTTCCAATTGTTGGGTTTTTTTTCTCTCCTTTGTGAGGCCCAAGCCCAAAATTTTGGGGGTGTATTCTTGCACCCTAGTGTCACAACCCTAATTCAGTTTTTTGAGGTTTTTTGAGAAAAAGAGAATAGCCACCAAGTGAGAGAGAAGAGGGAAAAACAGAATTTCCGTTTTTGCCCAAAGCAGTAAATTTCAAATGGCATTTTCTCAGTTGTTCACCGTTGGATCGGCTTGAAATTTAAACTGTGTGTTTTTATCATCTTATTCTTCATTCTGATTGGTGGAGATGTTGATTGGAGGTTTGCAGTAGGAGAAATTGGTTTCTCAAGAGAGAAATTAGGTTTCCCGTTTTTACACAGAGTAGAAATTTCGGAACAGCAATTTCTCATTCTTTCACCGTTGGATCGACGTGAAATTTGAACTGTAGATTCTTCACATCTTGTTCTTCATTTTTAACGGTGGAGATTTCAATTGGAGGTCTGCAGAGAGAGAAATTGGCTTCGACATCAGCTCTATTTTTTGGGTATATTTCATCTTCTTGCCTATTATTTGTGAGCTTTGGTGCATTGATGTTTTGGCTGGTTATATGCACGTTTTTGCGCTTTGTTTGAGACTCTCTTGTACCTTATTTGATTATAGTGGAGCTATTTCATTGGTCTGGACGACCCGTGATTTTTACCTCTCACATTGAGGGGGTTTTCCACGTTAAAATCTTGGTGTGTTCTTGTTATTGCTTTACTTGCTATATTTGCTTGTTATAGTTGCTGCCATATTGTGTTGTGAGTGCTTCCATATTGTTTTTGTGTTGGACATTATTGTCGTTTCCGCTAGGCTCTTTCACCAATTTATAATGATGTGATGAAATCATGAAAATATATCAAGTTATATGCTCACATAGTTTACAAATTGTCATCTTTATCAATATGTACTTCTCAAATTACATGAACTAAGTAAATACGAAAAATTTTGAAATAAAATATCAATTTCTAAAAATAGAATAAAGTATATTTTTTATCTCTAAAATTTGCCAAAAATTTTAAAAATATTCCTAAGTTTTATTTTATTTTAATTTTGTCCTAAAAATTTTTTATTTGTATCAAATATACTTTTAACAGCTAAACTTTCAAAAAAAATTAAGAACAATAATCTAACAACAATGCATGATAATTATGTTTGACTTGCTTGTGTTGAAATTTGTTCTTATGAAATTGTTATTGAATTGGTCCTAAATTTTTTGAAAAATTAATACTGTTAGAAGTATATTTGATGGAAATTAAAAACTAATGAAAAAGATTGAAACTTAAAATTCTTGCCGAACTTCAAGATATAAAATATATTTACCTATAATGTAATTTAAAATTTGAATTTAAGTGAAATTATTATTATTATTACGACGACTTATTTTGTGATAATTGTTATTATTATTGAACAAAGGAGTCGTTAGATTGACCGTAAAACTATTGTTGGCAGTAAAACTTTTTCTAGTTGTTAATTAATGTTAGGGATTATATTTAATTTGAACTATGTGAATTGAGTTTTTTTTTTAATATAAATTAGTACTGACTATTGAGTGTGCAATAATGAAACTGGATTTGCTGCAAGGTGACGAACACTTTCTATATATCAACTAGACAATGCAAAGAACTCATTTCAAGTAGGCATTAGCAAAAGGTATAGTTATTTATGTTTTCAAGCGTGCTTGCGAAGCCACTTCTTTAAAGAGCTGGGCTCGAGCATGTGGCATTTATGTACGCATTTGTCCTGATTAAGAGGTGGTGTCCAAAAACACATATCTTTCACATGCCATGTGGTGTAGATTAGCATTACCATATAGAATGTGTTATATCAACTTGGGCTTCAAGCTAGTAGGGATCCTTTGAGCAACAGTTTCCTAGGTGAATGGGTGGTTTATTACCGGGTCGAAGCATTCTTGATATCTACCAGTAGCTGCTAGAAGTCGTTCCAAAACCTACACCAATTAGGGTTAGAGTGTAAATTTATCATGTTTCAACAAGGATACAATAATATGCGGGGATTTAATTTGGGAGATAACCCAATTCCTGAGTAGCTATTATAGTACATATGAGAATAACTGTGTTATATGTGTATATTAAAATTATCTTTTAAAATAAATTATTATTAGTATAAAATATAAGTTAAAATATATATTAAAAATAAGTTAAACAATAAATATTTATATATAATATATTATTCTAGCCCAGTCCATTGAACATAAGGCCAGGGTTTGGGGCTTCCCGACCCGACGGGTTACCGGGTCCGATTTGGAAGGTAACTTAGACAGCATTCTCCTGGGTGTGAACCTGGACAGTTGGCATAGAAAGTTTTCAGAAAAAAAAGTCTGTCATGTATGGAGTTTGTCCTAAGTATAGACTATATAAGGAGAGGAACTTACTCCTCTCTCAGATACGTTATTTTTTTTTTATATTTAACCATCACTTTTAGTATGGATACTGATTTGGACGTCGGAATCTTTTTGCAGGTGGACTCCCCTCTTCTTACTTGCACGCGCTCGGAAGGATCTCACCTCTGGAAGACAACCTGACTCGTCTCCCAGTATCATCCTTCCTCGACACCACAACAACCGACCCGTTCAGGACTCGGTCCAATGAACATATATAATGACTGGTTTAATTTTAGTATACCTAATATTTTTTACCCAAAAATTTAATATACACCTTATCAAAAGTATGCTATTTGTAAATTGGTCAAACACTTAAATCATGATGAAGTAGTTATCTCATTTTAAATTTCGAATAGGATTTAGTTAAAATGTGTACATGTGTCTTTAGGATACATAATAGATAAACACTTTTAAATATAATGACTATTTGATGACTGAATTAATGATAGTTGAATAAAAATTACCTTTAATTAATTGTACACGACTACGTAAGCAAAGAGTAACAAATTACTAACAATGTAAAATTAATGTACCGAAAATTATGTAAAATAAATGCATGAAAATAATCTTGTCTATTTTCAAAAGCAACAATAATAGTACGTAATTATGAATAATTTAAATATTCAATGCTTGATCATTGTTCAAGTATAAATACAAGCATGAGATAATTTGAACACATAATAGAATATGAATCTGCACGCATCGCACTGAAGAATAAGTGGCAAATTCTTTTGTGCCTATTAATTAAGTGCTGCGTTTTTCCAACCACATGGTACGGTGCGAAAGATTCTTTACTTGGCAGGGGTTAATTCGCTGGGTTGTTGTTAGCACAAAGAAGGCATAATTAGCCAAGAGTAAACGAATTCAGAATAT
Organism: Arachis hypogaea; assembly: GCF_003086295.3. Classification (NCBI taxonomy): domain Eukaryota; kingdom Viridiplantae; phylum Streptophyta; class Magnoliopsida; order Fabales; family Fabaceae; genus Arachis; species Arachis hypogaea. Next base: position 104,941,910 of record NC_092040.1, read on the forward strand.
GGAGGAAAAATCAAAGTTAGGAGAACTAGACCGATTAATGAATCAGTAGAATGATTAATTTATTGGTTTAATAGTTTGACCAAAATTTAATCAACGATCAACCAGTTTAATTAACTATTAATAATTATGCCATTTTCAACCATCAACAATTATACCATTTTCGTAATCATTATAAAAACTAAAAACCTAACACATTTAATAGTTAATATAGAGACAGCAACAACATTATTTTCTCCTGAATGCTTACAAGTAATCAGCAATCCATAATAATCAGCAATGAACAAAAGCATACATAAAACAAGAAATTTTTAAAAATAATTTTTTATAATTCAAAAATAGAAAAATCAGAGAATCTAAAAAAAAAAGTTAAATAATTAATCCAAACTCAGCAATCATATCACTACCAACTCTAACTTAGAACACAACAAACAAACAAAAAACATCAATTCACCCTAATTCAGAACACAACAAACAAAACAAAAAACAGTAACTCAATAAAATTAACAAAATAAGTATCCATAAATTAAAGCAAACATAGATTTAATCATTAAAAACTGAAACTCAAAATAACCCTAAATATTAACAAAAGAAAAAAAATTAAAGCAGAGCTACTGACGATAGAAAACCAAAATGACGTCGACGGAGGAACGAAATAGACAGCAAAAAAGGAACGAAATTCAACTGACAACAAGGGAGGAACGGCGGGACAGAGATGAGGATCGAGCAAACTGACCAACGATGGAGGAATCCAACCGACCGCGCTTCGATCTTCAAGTCCACGACGACGAAGATTAAGACGATTTAGAGAAGACGACCACGAAGAAGCTTGCAAGTCCAAAGACGACTACGTGGAGGAGAAGAGGATCGACGGCCAAAAATTTCAAACTGATCCTCTATCGTCACTGTTGGCGGCAAGGCACCCTCTAGTTGACGAGAAGAGTTCGGCGACGGCAGAGGCGGTGGCTGCTGTTGCTGCTGGTGGTGGCTGAGAGAGAATGGGGTTGCTGCTGAGAGAGAAAGAGGATGGAGTAGTGGGTTAACCGGTTAGAGTTTTTGGGGGAGAGAGGAGTATTTATATGTTGAATTTTTTTAATTATAATTCTAAAAACCGTTAAAATCCATCCGAATTTGTCAATCATCAATTTATTGCTCATTCGATTGGTTTTTTATGATTTTTTTTGTCAAGCAGTTTTACATATCAACTCGACCAACTAAAAGATCGATTTTCAATTAATCCGATCAAATTAGTCAACTCGGTTCGATTTTTAAAACACGGGAAAAATCCAACTAATTTTATTTTCTTCTAGATTCCTCTTGATGGTTTATGAGATTCATATTACTTTTTTTTTCTCCACAAATAAATGTCTCTACTTAGCAAATCAGTATAATATCATTTTAATTTGTCCAAAAAACTTGTTAGTTTAACTTGATCTAATAAAGAAATCGGGGTTACTTTGCTCATTTTAAAATTTCTAATCATATATAAAGTACACCATGTGAATAACTTTTATGATGGATTTCAAAAACAATAGAAAATAAAAAGATATCATAACCCGATGTGAGTGAATGGCATCACTTTCAACAACATTTATAAATCATACCATTACTTTATGTATTATGGATATAATAAATAACAGTTTTTTCCCAGTTATAACAGAAACCATTTTAAAACTCTAGTGGTTGTATCTCTTTAATTTCCATACTTAACTAAAATTCTCTTAGTTATAATTCACTTCCTTTTTGTCACCTTGGTAAAGAAGCATGGGCACAAAATCTGACGGTGCCATGCTATGCTCCATGCAAGTATGCAACTCTTTTTTCTGTTTCTTGTTATTTACAAAATTATTTAGAGTAAAACATATGGACCCACGAAGCTTGCCAGATTTGTGCCGCTAAGATAATAAAGAACGAAAGAGAAACAAGACAAAGATATTATGAAATGAGGAAATTGTGGGAAATGATCGATAAGGATCGCGTCACGTGCGTTGTTGCATTTGGATTTCTAACAGCCAAAGAACAGAAAAGGAGCGAACGTAAGATAAGGAAACGAGAAAGGAGTCGTGGCTGGAACTTATAAGGCAAAATGGCAAATGGCGTAGAGATTAGAGGGGGAAAAAACCCAAAGAGACATCAAAATGAAATAAATTTAAAATGAATTTTATTTGGTACTTAATTTTTATTTAATTTATTTTTTGTAATAAATTTTAAATATTTAAAAAAATTTATTTTTATATTTTTTAAATTAAATATTATTTTTTAAACATTTTTAATAAGTTAAACACCATTTTTTTTTTTACATGATAACAATTACCTGAATTTAATTTGGTGCGATTCTCGAGGGCAAGAAAGTAAAAGGATGCTGGGGGCATAGCCAAAACATGAAAACACGTTCATGCAATACAATGATACTCGCACCCACCCTAATTGGACCTACTACTTTGGTTGCCGTTTGGATTCTTGTCATACTACAAATTCACAAGGTTGGTTTTAAGAACCAAACCAAACCAGTTAGCTTAATCAGAAATCGATCACAGATCTATTTGGTTCGACGTAAAAGTTGGATGGCATTGAAAATTTTGATAAAATGGGTATGTTAATTGAACCAGTATGGTTTCCATCGAAATATTAATTTAAAAAATTCTAAAAATATATTTAACATAAAAATATATTATTTTATTATATTTAATTTAATTATATTTGAACTTTTAAATTCATCGATTCGATAATCTTTGACTTTTAAAATTCTTCCTGTAATGTAAAATAATATGTTTTTATATTTAAATTTTGTATATTTAGATATAGCGAATTGGTAATTTTATATAAATAAATTAAATGTTTATTTATCAATATAGATAAGTTGAAAAGTATTTACTAATTTATATAATATTATTTTTCTCTTTTATAATGTAAACGAGGTAATTTATAAATGAGATAATTATGAACATATTTCATTTGAAAAAAATATATATAGAGTTCGAAAAAATACATATTTTTATTTCTACTATAAACGATATATATATATATCAAAATAATTTATGATTAGAATAATTTTAATTTAATTTTTACTTTTAAATTAATGCAATTTTTTATCATGCAGTTACTAATATCTTAAAATGGTTACTATTATCTTAAAACGGTATACAATTTAATTTTATGCATTTTCAATTTGAATATTTTTTAATCGAATTAGTACTAAAAATACAAAAAGGTTTGTGGGAGATATTAAAGGATGGATATATTTGAGCAATTAGTACTAAAAATACAAGCGATTTCTATATATCTTCACTCTTTTAAAACAAGCTATTATCTCTCTTTACTTTATTTATATTGAAAAAGTATAGGCCAACACACTCTACAACCAACATAAACACCATCTTAAACAATTAATTTTAAAAATCAAATTTTAAATTAATTAAGAATAATCAAGTTTTGAATTTGAATAATTATGATTATGTAACGTAATTTCCTCGAAATACACCCTCACACCACGTCCTCATTCCCTCTCATCGCGTTAACCCTCCGCCGTTTATTAGACCGCCACATCTCTGTCTCCGCAGTGCGCCGTCGCTGCTGGTGGGAGCTCTCGCGCGAGGTGCGCATCCTTTCCTCCTCATCGTCCACGTCGGCACTGCAAAAAGAAGCCATGCAAGAGACGGTATCGCGCGTGATCCCTGTGGCACCACTACTACTGTGTCACGCCTTCCCATGGCATCGCTGTTGCTGTGTCTCACCCCTCTCCCGTGGAGTTGCTGCTACTATACCGAGGCGTTTGTGATTGCCGCTGAAGGTCGTTGGAGAAAGGAGCGGAGATGGAGTCATCAATTGGTGAAAAAGGTTCGAATGACCCATTTGCTTATGTGAGTGATCATTTTAATCCTACGAAAGGCAACATTGTGAGTGTGAGCAGTGATGATAGTCAACGTGATGACAAGGTACGTTGTGGAAATTTTGTATGGATATAAATGTTTTATTTTCATACAAGTGGGATTTTCTTTTTATGTTTTTTGGTGTTCTAATGTGAATGTTTTTGTTTACGCAATTTGGGATGTTTTCTTTTATTTTTATCTACTAAATCAGAAAAAACATTCAAGTGATTTAAAAAGAAACATTCAAAATAATTAAAAAAGAAACCTTTAATATAATCAGAAAAGTAATCCAAAATAATTAAAAAAGAAACCTTCAATATAATCAGAAAAGTAAAAGAAACATCTAATATTACTCGAAAAAAACATCCAATTATCCTTATAAAAAGACCAAAAGTATAACAAAAAGAAACATCCAATCTTTACTGAAAGAAATATCTATTAATCAAACTAGAAAATCATCGGCAAGTTGTCAACACACCCACTTATGAAAACATGGCATCATCCACTAACTTAAAAGATAAAAAACAAAAATTATTCACACAGAAATATCTACTTATTTTGGGTGCCACTAAAGGTTTTTCTATGTGCAGTGAGTGTTCTTCTTTTGAAGGTGGTTTTGTTATGGCCTTACATGCTCGGCCTTTTATGACTTTCCTTTTTTTCTCGCTAGCGACAATGCACCCCTGTTTAAAAATATCAAATGAATAAAAAAACATCCAATTAATTTAAAAAGAAACATCTAATATAATCAGATTGAAAACATCCAATATAATTCAAAAAGAAACATCCAATTGTTCATAGAAAAAGACCAATATTATGACCAAAAGAAACATCCGATCTATACTGGTAGAAACGCCTATTAGTCCCACTAGAGAATCATCAGCGAGTTACCAAATGCATATGAGTCATTTAGCAAGAAAGTTTCATATACAATAAAAAGAAACACCCATTTAAGTAAGTACCTCGAAAAGAACATTTGTTGCCTTCTTCTCAAGCTCCTTGGTAATCCATGCAGAGATCCATAACTCTAGCTCTTAACAATGCTCAAATTGACCAATATCTAAAGAGAATACAAACACAAATTATTGTTTGCAACGTAAATGTTGAGTTTAATTAAATAGTTGTTATATAATATAACCTACCAACAAGATGAACATGTAGTCCTCACAGGTCTTGTTCTTTTTAAGTTGATACTTTTTTATTATTTGTTTCAACCAGTTGAAAATCTTCATCGGCCAAATTAATCATCTTGGATCAAAAACATCCAAGAATGAGGGAATATGTCATGGTGAGATTACTTGTTGGGTTGTGGGGCACAAGAACATTTTCAAGATAACTAAGATGAAATATCGTCTGAACTCCATCCTGCCGCTTTGCTTTCCATTAAGCATCCGTATATGAACTTGCGAAGTTCGATTAGTGTTATTCTATTGAATTGGTTTTTGATTGCCACATGAGCCGCATTGCTGTCGTTAAAAGAGGGGAAGTTTTTGCCTACAACATGTAGGTTTGTCAGTTCATTAATTATCAATAGGATAAAAACATGGATATCAAACGAATTAGCCCAAAAAAGGATACTTAATATAGAAAGTGGTACTTACCACCAAAAGGAAGCCCAAAAACATGCCAATTAACTTGGTGTTAATAGGAATGTTGTCAACATCTAGTTGTAAGGTATTTCTATCAAGGTTGCAGGACCTTGCCAATGTAAACTGGCTGGACTGGGCCCAAACTGAATCTAAGGCCCAATATATATAAAGCCATTCCAGTCACTCTTTTTCTCCATTCAAGCACAGACATGATGAAACACAAGGGAAAGGGGGGAGAAGAACTCAAACCCTTGGCTCCAATTTCATTTCACCATATCTTCCAATCTGGAGCTCCAATCTCTGCACCGTTTGCAGTCACGTGACCACCATGTCAAGCTCTACAAAACCTACCAAAAATTTTGGTAAGAACCTCGCAATTTCTTACTTAGACACTCTCTCCCTAATTTCAAAAAATGTGAGGTTTTGATTTTGAGAGATTATGTGATTTTTGTGTTTAGGATCAAATTAGCCTTGTAGACTTTCCGGGTCTTATCCTAAATTTCTATTGGTAAGGTAAGAAACCATAACTCTTATGAATCATTAATAACTATGAATCCTAAGTTGATTTTTGAGTAATATTGTTGGTATTAGATTAAATTGTGAGTCTTTGGATCAAATTGGTGGTGTTGGAAAGCTGGAATTTGAGTCATGGAGGTTGAGAGTTTGCGTTTGGTGTAGAGTTGAAGTGTTGGAGCTTGAGGAATGAATATATTTGAGATGCTTTGGTATTTAGGAGGAATCGGCCAAGGTATGGTTTTGGTTTCTCATAGATAATATATAATGTTGTGTAAAAATTTGGGTTAGGTGATTGTAGGTTAAGTTGGATTAGATGGTATTGTTAAGGTTTGTACTATTTGAGAAATTGTTGAGTTTACTATAAAAATGTGGTAATTAATGTTGTTGATGAGATTTGGTGAATGATTATTGATGATTGTGGAGATTGATGATGATAATAAGTGATGATGATGATATTGGCTAAATAATGATTGTATTTAATTGAAAATTGTTGAATGTATTGTTGAGATTATAAGTATTAATGAGAGGAAGTGTGTGAAAATGGGTGTATATAATTTTGGGACTGTTTTAGTTACAAGTTCATGCTATAGAATTCAGAATTTGGAAAGCATAGGGATTTTGGTGTTTTTTCCTAAAAAGGTGAATTTTGACCAACTTCGGCGGGTCATAACTCGGCTTCCAGATCCTCAAATTTTGCCAAACTTATTTCAAATGAAAATTGGGTCCGTGAAGTTTACGCCGTTTGAAGAACGGATGAAAAATTATTTAAGACAAAAGAGTTATGTGTGTTTGAAGTTTGGTGTCAAATTTTGAAATACTGCAACTTAGCAACTTTTTGAGGAAAAAGGGGGGTCGCGTACGCAAGCATGCACCCGCAACGCGGGATCAACTCACTGTCTTGATATCTCGTGTAAGTGGACATAGTCTTGCATACGCGAACCTGCTAAAACAAACTCTCGCGTACGCTGAAGGCACACGCTATGCGAAAAGTTTCTTATGTTTTGCCCTCTCACGTACGCGGCCATAAACCCGCGTACACGAGACTCCTGTTTTGGTTAAAAGTGGAATTTTTGCATACTAAATCAATTCCCTATCTTTTTAAATCTCTCTTATACTTGTTTAAGGTACGTTAGTGAGCCTTTAAGCTTTAGAGTAAGGATGAGTCTGTGAAATAAATGGAGGAGTGGTGCAGAATTTATAACCCACAAACTAACCGGCAAGTACACCGGGTCATACCAAGTAGTACCTCAAGTGAATGAAGGTCGATCCCACGAGGATTGATGGACTAAGCAACAATGATTGAATGATTTACTTAGTTAGACAAGGAAAAAAGAGTGTTTGGATCTTAATTGTATTAAACAATAAATTCATAAAATCAGAAAGCAAGCAGTAAATGGATTGTGAAATATATGAATAAAACAGTTAAGGTTTCAGAGTTGTTTATCTTCTAGATTTCTATTTCTTACCAACTATTTTAATCATGTAAGATTCAATTCATGGCAAACTATATGTGACTAAACCCTAATTCCTTAGACCTTTTTAGTCTCCTCTAACCTTTATCAACCGTCAATTCCTTGGTCACTTGATTTCGATTAGAGGGTTAAGTTCAAAACTAGTTTATATGCCACAGAAATCCTAATTATCCAAATATAAGAGGATTATATGTCACGTATCCCATTAAGTCCAGATAATTAAAAATTTAGGAGAAATTATTTTCAAGCTGTTGTTCAAGTAAATTGCTTTTTCAAGGTATACAAGAACTCAATTAGAATAAGGGTCATACTTTCGTTCCACCCAGATTCATAAGATGAAGAACGAAAACAAATTCTTGAAATTGAAATCAAAATAGTAATTAAAATAGAAGAGTAATAGTATAAATCCATACAATAAATGGAGCTCCTAACATTAACAGGGGAGATTTAGTTGCTCGTGGTTGAGAGAGAAAACAAGGATTCTCAAAAACTATAAAGTGTGGAATGAGGTAAGAGAGAAGAGAGCCCGAAAGGCTGATTCTTTTTCCTTTTTATAGCTAATCCTAATGAATGTAAAATATATTTTTTAAAACTAAATAATATATTTTCCTATTTATAAATAAAATAAAATTTTAAATCAAAACTAAATAATGTCTTCGTTGAGGCCTTGATGAACGTGGGACTATTCCAAATCATTGAGCTGGCGCCTAACTTCACAATTGTGAAGTTAGACTTGGAGATGGCCGAACGAAATTGAGGAGGACTCTTTGTCTTGGCGCCTAACTTCAGGATTCTGAAGTTAGGCGCTGCCCTGGTAGTAAGCAGTTGAAGCTTAGTTCTTCTTCCAGCGCCTAACTTGGGAAAGACCAAGTTAGGCGCCAGTATGGCCAAGCATGCTGGAGAAGAAGTGTATACTATTATATATCATTGGAAAGCTCTAAAAGTTATCTTTCCAATGCCACTAAAATCACATCAATTGGACCTCTGTAGCTCAAGTTATTTTTGTTGGAGTGAAAGGAGGTCATGGTTGACAGCATCATTCACTTTCTTCTCTTCTTCTACAAAAACCCCATCAAATCCATCCGAATGGTACCTGAAATAAACAAAATTGCACACAACTAAAAATAGCATTCAAAGTGACTAAAAAGTATTTAAACCTTGATTAAACTTACAAGTTTGAATGCAAATTCACTAGGAAAAGATAGGAAAGATGTTCATGCATTAAGGAGACATTTGGAAGGGGATTTGCAAAATGTTAACTAAATTAAGGAAAGGTTGGTGATGTTAAACAAGAAGTGATTGATAAATATGATGATGATACTAATGAATTGTAATTGATTGAGTGATGATTGAATGATTATGAGACATATATGACTAGGCCAGAGGCGGTGGCGGTGTCCACTCGCTTCGGGTATAAATTGAGACTCCAGGTAAGATGCAGTGGTGTTGTCCACTTGTTCAGAGTAAGAGTTGAGAAGCTAGGTAAGATGCAGTGGGGCATAATGTGGGCATATTTGGCTACAAATCTTTGATAGTACCTAGTGAGTCCCAGAAAGCCCCTCAATTGCTTCAGGTTGGTGGGTTTAGGGCACTCAACAATTGCTTTAATCTTGGAATTGTCAACCTAGACCCTTGCTTTATTTACTACATGGCTCAGGTATTCCACCTATTCTTGGAAAAATGTACACTTCTAAAACTTGGTGATTAAGTGATGTTGTTATAGCACCGCCAAAGCGGTTCTTAACTGGGTAAGATGTTTCTTTCGGGATCTACTATAAATGACGATATTGTCGAAGAAGACAGCAACAAAATATTTTGAAGATGAGGACCAAACACCTTATTCATCGTGGCTTGGAAAGTGGATGAAGCATTAGTAAGTCTGAAGGGCATGACCACAAACTTATAATGGCCAAAATGTGTACGAAAATCTATCTTTGGAATGTCGGCATCCCACACCCGAATCTGATGGTGACTTGAGCATAAGTCAATTTTGGACAAAAAGGCAGCACCATATAATTCATCTAAGATTTTATCAATTGTGAGATGAGAAACTTATCTTTAACTGTGATGACATTCAAGGCACGATAATCCACGCAAAATCGCCAGCTGTCGTCCTTTTTTTCAACTGATAACACTAGGCTTAAAAAGGCACTGTGACTTTTCCTAATCACCCCAGAATGAAGTAACTATGCGAATAACTTTTCTATCTCCTCTTTTTGATAATGGAGTACTAATAGGGCCTTAAATTGACTAACTTAACCCCTGGTTGTAGTTGAATTTTATGCTCAATCTCACATGGAGGTGGTAGGTCCTCGAGCTCTTTAAACATTCTTTCATACTCCTTGAGCAGCCCCTGTACTTCCTCATCCAGCTTTGTGTCTGCTAGTTCAGGTGTTGGTTCAATCACACACAAGTGTAGGAACAAGGCAATAACATCTACCAAAACCATCTTATTTAGGGCACGATTCTCAAAGGCAACCGGTGGAAACAAGCAATCCCATTACAATTTCATTGTAACGTCTCCTACTTTAAACTCTATAGTGAGGTATAAGTATTTCATGTTCACATACTTTAGTTGCATTAATCATTGTGCCCCCAACACTACATTTGCACCCTTGATATCCAAAATAAAAGTTTTTGTATGAAACCCATATCCCTACATGTGGATAGGAATAGCATCGCATTTGGAGGCGTACAAGTATAAGAAGCAGATTCAGCTTCTTTGCAGTGGTCTCCTTCACGAAATTGTGGGTGTTGCCACCAACACTATAATTTGCTGTTCTTCACATGTCCCTGCTATACAGATAGTTTTTGGATGGTAAGCATCCACCATAGCATTGAAACTAATATCAACCAGTCATTACCTGCCATTAGAGTAGTGGTGTCAAAGGGCGCAGCGTCAGAATAAGAGAACTCATTAGGTTTTCCCTAGATAGCTCCTCGAGCTCTTCACCCTCAACCAGAAACAAATAAGTGGACTTGCACTCGTGGCTCATGGAGTATTTCTCATCACAATAATTGCATAATCCTTTGTCTCTCCTCAATTTGATTTTCGAATCAGATAAACGCATATTATTCAACCTCGCTTCCGTAGTGGAAGTGCTCTTCTCAGTCGTGAGAATATCTTTGATTATCGGTGATGTTACTGTAGGAAATTGCAATAGTAGTGTCTGTGCCACCGTAACCTACACTGGGGTTGCACCTCCCAATGCTTGATTTCCATGAGGTCGCAAGTTCAGTAATCCCGCTTGGTTCTTCTATTCATGGAGCTTAGCTAAGGAAACCGCCTCTACATACAATCACAGTTTTGCCAGCATCAACTCACATTTCAGAGTACCATTCAACCCAGCAACGAACAAAGACACCAACTATTCCTTTCTCAACTCAGTAACTTGATTGGAGAGCTCCTCAAATTGGCATTGATAAACGGCTACCGTGGTGACTTGTTTGAGTTCCTTCAATGTGGCTTTTGGATCGTGAAAGATAATACGACCAAAGCAGATGTAGAGGGCCTCTAAAAAACTCTCCCAAGTGTGATTGATGGCGTTATTCACACACCATATGTACCATGCATAAGTTGACCCTATCAAATGGAAGGAGAGCATGCACACCCTCCAGGCCTCTGAAATGGCATAAAGCCCGAAGTATTCACGCGTTTTGAATGTGTAATCCTCTACTACTTCTCCATCAAACATGGGTAGTTTTATTTACATGCCCTTAGGCCAACGAAGTTGTTGTGACACACCTACAATTTTGGAAAAAACGTTGGGGTACCATGTTCAGGGATCACTTGCTTCATCTTCAAAGTTTTGTGAAACATCCTCTAGATGTTCTTCATAGAGGATTCTATAGAACTGATCCTCTCTTGTGTACCCTTGATATGTGATGTCATTTCAATTTGACTCCGTTGGAGTGTTGCAATTTCGAATAGTTCTCACTGCACACATGTTCTAAATGGGATATTGGAGTTCTTGAATCTATGGTAAAATTTCTCTCAACGAGAGCACCAAAATATTACACTAGAACAACACAATTGAACAAGAAATTGGAAAATAATAATTGAATCAAGGTAAATGAAAAAAAAAAGTTTATGAAGAATGGATTATTGAATAAAAAATAACAAAAAGCCTATAACAAATTCCCCGCCTTCAAGTTCAGGGAGTGAACTCCACTCATAATGTAATACCCTTCCACACAGAGCTTTATGCTTAAGTTATAAAATAGAGGTGATGAGGTATTACGACCACTAAAAATGAAATATATACATAGATATAGTTGAAGAAATTTGTAACTAGGAGCCTTGAAGAAAGGTTTAAGCAAAAAACGCGAAAAGAAAAGCCATTTACACTTGAAAATGTAAAACCGGAGAAAAGATAAGGGTAAGACATGAGTATATACAAAGAGTCGAGTACCAAAATACAGAATATTAAGCTCCAGATGCAACCTGCAAAGTTAAGACTAGCCGGAGTATAAATACATATATAAGCATAAGTATGTATCCCAAAATAACTTAACATGCATAAAGAAAACACCTAGTTCTCCGAAAAGCCTCTATGAGGATTAAACATCATATATATATATATATATATATATATATATATATATATATATATATATATATATATATATATATATATATATATAATAGAAAATACGTGACAGACAACCCCAAAATATAGCTTTCCAACTTTGCTTGCCATAGAAACCCCCAGACGCTCACCGAGGCACATCTCGACCTGCATATGAAAACAATAACATAGATATAGAATGAGAACCAGAGATTTTTAGCATGGTAATGGTGCCCACATACATAATATATAAGGTCCCGGGAAAGCCAGAGGCGATCTTAGAACTCCGACACTCAGATATAAAGGTTAGAGTTAAAGTTTAAAGCCATAATACAAGGTGAGCTATATAAGGTTCCTAAGTCTAACTCAATTCTACTTATTCCCTCAACTTCTTGCCTTCCTCCGATCTTCCAAAACTCCAATGTATAGACAAGCAATACAAACAAAGCAAACACAAATAGGATACAGATACAGCAGGTAGCAAATATAGCAGGTAATCATAATAATCACATAGGCAAGCCTAATTAATGCAGAATCAAACAAAACACACATATGCATATGATGCATGCCTGCCCTATGGCTGGTGAGTCTTATATGTTGATTATATAGCCAACTCGACATGTCCGGTAGCTAACCCCGGTATCGTCCTCTTGAAAACGGTTGAGAGGTACAGTACTACGATCTTCACCTGGTGAGCGCTAAACCACCTTGATTCCCATAGACGTTTTCAATAAGAAAACAACACACACGTGGGCGGTAAATAACCACGATCCCTAGAAAACAATTTTTTTTAAAAATCTAGTGGGTGGTAAATAACCACGATCCCCACAAAACAATTCCATACCAATCAACACAATTCTTACCTCTCTCTCTTTCCTCCTTTCTCCTATATTTCTAACAGATCCTAACTATTGACTAATTATTTATTAATTTCACGGGGTTTATACATAACAATCAAAACAATTCTTACCTCTCTTTCAGATCCTAACTAACTCTCTTTCTTTTTATTGTTATGCACCCACACTTACTTACTGAAATAGTCTTTAGCCCAATATGGGACTCTTCTTTTCCTCTTTTTTTTAGTCATTGGGCCCATCTTCCTTTTCGCCCAGTTCAGTTGTGCTTTGTTAAGTTGGCCTGGGTCAAAGTGTCTGCATCATTTAACCCTCTAAAAGAGCACATTGCATATGTATCCTTCTTGTTCCTCCTAATAACTTTAAGATCACACGCACTCACCAGAACACATGCAGGGTGGCACTACTTTCAGCCTCAAATTCTCCAGCTAATATGATTCAATGATTGATAAACTAATGCTTCACTATTTATACACTATATTGCTATCGTTCTAATCTATCTGATAAATATCTTTTCACACCTACTAACTAATTTAACAAACTAGAGCACAAAATGGCTCTGTAAAATTTGCACAGATAGACTGGAAAGTATACCGGGTTGTCCAAGTAATACCTCAGGTGAGTGAGGATCGATCCCACAGAGATTGTTGATTTGAGCAAGCAGTAGTTACGTTGCAGATCTTAGTTAGGCGGATAGAAATTATAGTTTGTCACGGGAAATGCATCAAACAAAATAAATAAATAAATAAATAAAATGTTACTAGATAGATGGAAAATCAATGGTATGAGAATGGTTGAGGCTTCGGAGATGCTTTGTCTTTCCGGATGAACTTTTCTTAATGTCTACTTCAATAACTTTCTGATTCCTTCAATGGCAGCTGTAAGTGATTAACTCATGTCCTCTCATCAAGTTAACCTCCTCCACTGCAGCAATCTACCACGTTGATATGGCTCATGTCCTCTCATCAACACACCTCTAGGTTTTTCACTGTAGTAGAAGATAAAGCTTTAAGCAATTCACTCCCCTTCATGATCCTACTCAATGTGTCAGAGACAAGGCAGATCTTCCGAATCAAAAAGTGCTGCTTCTCTGACTCTAGCCTTAACGCCATAGAGATCTCACTTACCCACGGTCAATGGGATTTTATGTCACGTATCCAAAGTTGCTCAAGTACTCTATTAGAATCCACAATGCAATCTCTAGCTCTTTGGCTCAACGCCATCCGGGTCAGGACTCGCACGAAACCCATGTAGAACAAGGGTGATTGTCACGGGTCACCATCAATTCATAAGATGAAGAACAAGAATGCATAAGAGAATAGAATCAGACATATTGAAGTAGAACGGTGATATTTTTGATCCATGAAACTCAACAGAGCTCTTAACCTTAACCTTAGGAGGTCAGTGACTCATGTTGTTCGAAAATACAATGAAAAACATAAAAGTAGGCAAAAGTTCTCCAACAAGGGTGAACTCTTGTATATATATACTAACCTGCTAACTCAGAATTACAAAAATAAGATAAATTAGTCTTGTAGTGTGAAAATCCACTTTTAGGCTCACTTGGTGAGTGTTTGGGCTGTGCTTGAGTGTCTCTCACAAGCTAGTACTCCTTAGGGGCATTGAACGCAGGCTAGGGACTCCTTTTTGGGCGTTGGACGCCAGTTGCTCCCCTGTGGGCGTTAGATGCCAGGAATGGGACTGGTGGCTGGCATTGAACGCCAATTTTGGGCCTTCATTTCCAAAAAAATATATAGAATATTATATATTTATGGAAAGCTCTGGATGTTAGCTTTCCATAGCCATTGATAGTGCACCATTTAGATCTCTGTAGCTCCAGAAAAGTTCTTTCGAGTGCACGGAGGTCAGATCCTGATAGCATCTGCAGTCCTTTCTCTGTCTCTAAATCAGACTTTTGCTCAAGCTCCTCAATTTCAACCAGAAAATACTTGAAATCACCATAAAACACAAACTTAAAATAGAATCCAAAAATATGAATTTTGCATTAAAACCTATGAAAACTTAATAAAACTTAAACAAAACATAATAAAAACTATATGAAAATGATGCCAAAAAGTGTATAAAATATCCGCCCAGGTTGGATACCTTCATTGGTGTTCAATGCGAGCTTTTGTGCTGCCTTGGGAATTGAACGCTCAGTAAGGACCTTCTTACTCGCATTCAATGCCAGTGATGGTGGCTTTTTGAGCATTGAATGCCCAGCAAGGTCTTCCTTCTTGGCGTTCAACGCCAGTGATGGTGCCTCCTTGGGCGTTGAACGCCCAGTAAGGACTTCCATATTGCTGTTCAATGTCAGATTACCCCCTTCAGGTTCGGCCTTAGCTTCTACAGTGATGGTCTTGCACTCTTCTCTTGGGTTCACTTCAGTGTTACTAGGAAGAGTGTTAGAAGGGGTCTCAGGGATTCTCTTGCTCAACTGACCAACTTGTACCTCCAGATTTCTGATGGAGGACCTAGTTTCTGTTATGAAACTGTGAGTGGTCTTAGAGAGTTCCGAGACTATGGTTGCTAAGTCAGAAAGGCTCTGCTTAGAAGTCTCCATCTGTTACTGAGAAGATGGGAATTGTGGTTTGTTGTTGAACCTATTCTGGGTTCTTCCACCTTGATTATTGTTGAAGCCTTGCTGAGGCTTCTGTTGATTCTTCCATGAGAGGTTAGGATGATTCCTCCATGAGGAGTTGTAGGTGTTTCCATATGGTTCTCCCATGTAATTCACCTCTTCTATCATGGGTTGATCTGGATCATACGCATCTCCTTCATAGAAAGTGTCTTGAGTGCTGCTAGTTGCAGCTTGCACTCCAGTCAAATGCTGAGAAATCATATTGACTTGTTGAGTCAAGATTTTGTTCTGAGCCAACATGGCATTCAGAGTGTCAACTTCCAGGACTCCTTTCTTTTGAGCTACCCCATTATTCACAGGGTTTCTCTTAGAAGTATACATGAATTGGTTGTTTGCAACCATTTCAATGAGTTCCTGTGCCTCTGTAGGCATTTTCTTCAGGTGGAGTGATCCACCAGCAGAATGATCCAAGGACATCTTGGACATCTCAAATAGACCATCATAGAAGATGCCTAGGATAGGCCATTTTGAGAGCATGTCAGGAGGACACCTCCTGATTAGTTGCTTATATCTTTTCCAAGCTTTATAGAGGGATTCACCCTCTTTTTGTCTGAAAGTTTGAACTTTCACCCTAAGCTTGCTCATCTTTTGAGGTGGAAAGAACTTGGCCAAGAAAGCATTGACCAACTTTTCCCAAGAGTCTAGGCTTTCCTTAGGTTGAGAATCCAACCACATCCTAGCTCTATCTCTAACAGCAAAAGAGAAAAGCATAAGCCTGTAGACCTTAGGATCTACTCCATTGGTCTTAACAGTGTCACAGATTTGCAAGAATTCAGATAAGAACTGATGTGGATCTTCCAGTGGAAGTCTATAGAACTTGCAATTCTGTTGCATTAGAGAGACTAACTGAGGCTTTACCTCAAAGTTATTTGCTTTAATGGTTGGTATGGAGATACTTCTTCCATAGAAGTCAGAAGTGGCTGCAGTGAAGTCACCAAGAACCTTCCTTGCATCTCCTCCATTGTTCTGTTCGGTTGTCATGCTTATATTTTCTGTTTCTTGTTCAAAAAGTTATGTGAGATCTCTTCTGGAGTGTTGTGCTTTAGCTTGTTATAAACACCTCCTTAGGGTCCTCTCAGGTTCAGGATCAGGATTAAAGAGAGGTTCTTTATCTCTGTTTCTGCTCATAAACAAGAAAAAGAAGACAAGAGATAAAAAGAATGGGAGCTCTATGTCAAAGGATAGAGAACTCCCTGTGAGATGTGAAGAAGAAAGAAGAATGATGATAGAAAGAAGAGAAGAAGAATTCGAATGAAAGGATAGAAGAATTCAAAAATTTAGAAGTGAAAAGAGAAACTAGAATTAAAATATTTTTGTGTTTATTTTATTTATTTATTTAATTTTGAAAATAAGAAAGAAATTAAAAGCTAATTAACTAAAAAACTTGTTGTAAACGCTTCTTTAAGGTCCTCTCAAGTTCAGGATTAGGATCAAACAGAGTTTCTTTGTCCCTGTTCCTGCTCATAAACAAGAAAAAAAACAAGAAAGAAGAAGAATGGGAGCTCCATGTCAAAGGATAGACGACTCCCTGTGAGATGTGAAGAGAAAGAAGAATGAGGGTAGAAGAATGAGATGAAGAATTCGAATAAAAGAATAGAAGAATTCGAAAAGTAACAAGTTAAAAGAGAAACTAGAATTAAAATATTTTTGTTCTTATTTTGATTATTAATTAAATTAAAAATATTTAAAAACTTGAATGTGATTTTGGAAAAAGAAGAGAGAGAAAAAGAAGAGAAGTTTTCGAAAATAGAAGAGAGAGGAATTATTTAGAAAGTTTTGAAAAAGAAGAAGAGAAAACAAATAACTAATTAAGATAGATTTGAAAATAAGATAAGATTTGAAAAATATTTGATTTTGAAATTTTAAATTTGAATTTTGAATTTTGAATTTTAAAATTTGAATTTTGAAAATTGAATTTGAAACAAGATAAGATAAAGAGTTTGAAAATTGAATTTTAAATTTTGAATTTTGAATTTTGAATTTGAAACAAGATAAGATGGAGATTGAAAAAGATTTGATATTTTTTTAAAAGATTTGATTTTGAAATTTAAAAATAAGATAAGATAAGATTATAATTTGAAATTTAAAGAAAGATAAGAAAAGAAAAGATAAATATTTGAAAAACTTTTGAATTTTAAAATTTAAAAGAAAGATAAGATAGGAAAGAATCAAATTAAAAGAAAAGATTTTAAAAAGATAAGATTTGAAATTTGAAATTAGGATAAGATAAGATAATGATTTTGAAATTAAAATTTGAAAATTTGTTGGAATTTTCAAAAATTTAATTAATGATAAAAAGATATGATTGATTTTTTTTTTTGAATTATCGAAGAAAGAGAAAAACAACCAAAAGACACCAAATTTAATTTTTTTGGATAAAAAAACACTAATTTTCGAAAATTAAGAAAATAAACACCAAAAGACACTAAACTTAAAACTTTTTAGATCAAAACAAGAAAAGGAACAAGAACAACTTGAATACCAAGAAAGAACACTAAGAACAATTCGAAAATTTTAAAGAAACCAAACTTAAGAATTGACACTAGACTCAAACAAAAGACACTATTTTTGAAATATTTTTTTTTTGAAAAGGAAACAAGAAATTTGAAACTTTAACCAGAACAAGAACAAAAGACTCAAACAAAAGACAAAGATTAATAAAGAAAAGAAAGGGTTTTGAAAAAAAACATTAAAAAGAAAACAAAAGACTCAAACAAAAGTACAAAGTACCTAATCTAAGCAATAAGATAATCCGGTTGTTTGTCAAATCCGAACAATCTCCGACAACGGCGCCAAAAACTTGGTGCACGAAACTGGCTCCGCAGAATTCGCACAGATAGACTAGCAAGTATAACATGTCATCCAAGTAATGCCTCAAGTGAGTGAGGATCGATCCCACAGAGATTGTTGGTTTGAGCAAGTAGTAGTTACCTTGCTGATCTTAGTTAAGCGAATAGAAATTATATTTTGTCACGAGAAATGCATAAAACAGAATAAATAAATAAAACGTTACCAGATAGATGAGAAATCAATGGTATGAGAACGGTTGAGGCTTCGGAGATGCTTTGTCTTTCCGAATGAACTTTTCTTGCTGTCTACTTCAATAACTTTCTGATTCCTTCAATGACAGCCGTAAGTGATTAACTCATGTCCTCTCATCAAGTTAACCTCCTCCACTGCAGCAATCCACCACGTTGAGACGACTCATGTCCTCTCATCAAGCCACCTCTAAGTTTCTCACTGTAGCAGAAGATGAAACTCTAAGCAGTCCACTCCCCTTCACGATCCTATTCAAGGTGCCACAAACAAGGCAGATCTTCCGGATTAGAAAGTGCAACTTCTCTGACTCTAACCTTAACGCCACAAAGACCTCACTTACCCACGGTCAACGGGATTTTATGTCACGTATCCAAAGTTGCCCAGGTACTCTATTGGAATCCGTAATGCAATCTCTAGATTTGGTTCAATGCTATCCGAGTCAGGACTCGCACGGAACCCATGTAGAATAAGGGTGATTGTCACCGGTCACCCTCAATTCAAAAGATGAAGAATAAGAATGTATAAGAGAATAGAATCAGACATATTGAACTAGAACGGTGATATTATTGATCCATGAAACTCAGTAGAGCCCCTAACCTTAACTTTAGGAGGTTAGTGACTCATGCTGTTCAAAAATACAATGAAAAACATAAAAGTGGGCAAGAGTTCTCTAACAAAGGTGAACTCTTATATATGTATATATATATATACTAATTTGCTAACTCAGAATTACAGAAATAAGATAAACTAGTCTTGTAGTGCGAAAAACCACTTCTAGGGCCTACTTGATGAGTGTTTGGGCTGAGTTTGAGTGTCTCCCACAAACTAGTACCCCTTAGGAGCATTGAACGCTTGCTTGGGACTCATTTTTGGGTGTCGGACGCCAGCTGCTCTCCTGTGGGTGTTGGACGCAAAGAATAGGGCTGGTGGCTGACATTGAATGCCAATTTTAGGCCTTCATTTCCAAAGCAAAATACAAATTATTATATATTTCTAGAAAGTCCTGGATGTTATCTTTCCATAGCCGTTGAGAGCGCACCATTTGGACTTCTGTAGCTCTAGAAAAGCTCCTTCGAGTGCACGGAAGTCAGATCCTGATAGCACTGCAGTCCTTTCCCTGTCTCTGAATCAGACTTCTGCTCAAACTCCTCAATTTCAGCCAGAAAATACTTGAAATCATCATAAAACACACAAACTCAAAGTAGAATAAAAAAATGTGAATTTTACACTAAAACCTATGAAAACTTAATAAAACTTAAATAAAACATAATAAAAACTATATGAAAATGATGTCAAAAAATGTATAAAAAATATCTGCTCATCACTAATTTATTGACTAAGCAAAGCCCCTCATCAACTATTATTTTCGTTGACTAAGATACAACCAACTCAACTAATACCACAATTCGATTAATTTATAGCTAATTATCCAACTATTTTATTACTTCAACAAAATTTTTCAAAAAAAATAGAAGTTTGCCTTCTATATAAGGATTTGAATATAAGCTTTATCAAATATATAAAGCTTGATTGAAAAAGAAAAAATTATTCTAAAAAACCGTTAAGGATGTTTAATTTTTAAAAAAGAGTTTTAATACTAAAATTATTGAGAAGCAACTTATAAAATATTTAGGAAGAATGACCAATTTTTTTAAAAAAATATTTTTTTATTTATTTATCTTCTGTAGACATAATTATGTATATAGATTGTTCTAAAATACATAATATAAGAGTTAGAGAATGAAAAATATTTTATTTTATAAAAAAATAATATTAATATAAAAAAATTATTTTTCTATAAAGAAATACCTAACTACTTATCAATGAGCTAAAAAAATTCAATTCCAATAATATCATAAAAATAAGAGAAAAGAATAAATTAGTCTCTAACATTTTATCCCGCAGACATTTTAGTCCCTGACCATTGGAAAATACTTTTAAGTCACTGACGTCCTTAAAAATTAGACGAATCAGTCCCTCCGTCCATAAGCCACCGCCAGACCCAACGAAAAAGGCTAACGTGGCTCTCTCTTTGCTTACCTGGCATCACGGCGTCCCACGTGACACGTTAGTGGGATGGAGCTTTTTAAAAATGGACACATAAGTCCCTGTCACTCAAAACGACGTCGTTTTATGTGCTGCTCTAATCTTCAAATTCGTTTGGGTTGTTCGTTTATAGTGATGGCTGGTGGTGAGGAGAAGAGTTGTACAAGGCATAGTGAAATGCCCAAAGTTAGACAGTTCAGCATGAAATTCAGAAAATACCAAGTTATCTCAACATCTTCTTCCCCATTCATGAAGCATAACCCTCAATTTCATAATATCAAATAAATCATATCATAACTATTAGCAAAACTTCATTCTTCTATTTTCAGCACCATACTTTAAACTTCACATAGTCTCAATCATGCCAGGGAAACTTCATGTTTGGTTAGATCTAAGCAAACTCTATGGATTGGAAATCTTGTCTTAAACTACAACTACAACTACAACAAATCCAATCTAATTCAACGAAATTTCCTATCTCTCTGGCAACACAATACAAGCTCTCCACAACAGTTAACAACAAAAAAGGATATAGCTCTTAAAATTTGCCTATCTGGGAAGGAACTAGTCCCAGATCTCACAAAGTTACCTTCTTTTACTTCCACTTAACAACCCCAAAAACTAAACTAAACTACACCAAAGATATCCATCACAATCCTGTAATAAAGATAGAAACTTTGAGTTATGTTCTTAATTCCCATCAAAACTCATTATAGGAATTGTCAATACTCTCAACACTCCCCATAAAAGAAAAACAAAAAAGTAGAGAGAGAAGATATCAAGAAACTCACAAACTGTGAAGGGAAGACTCCAGCTTTGGTGATGGTGGCAGATTTTTCTTACATTAAGGGGAAAGCACCAAGACAATAATAGTAGCAGCAGTAACCTTGTGAAGACATAACTCAACCACCCTAAACCTTCACCATTTTCCTGTGTCCTTGAAATGTTAGCAAGCGATAATGGAATGCCTAAATTTAGACAGTTCTTCACTTCTTTGGAGTCATTGTTGAAATCTGTACAACTCTTCTCCTCACCACCAGCCACCATAAACGAACAACCCAAACGAATTTGAAGATTAGGGCAGCATACAAAACAACGTCGTTTTGAGTGACAGGGACTTATATGTCTATTTTTGAAAAGCTCCATCGCACTAACGTGCCACGTGGGACGATGTGATGCCATGTAAGAAAAGAGAGAACCACGTCAGCCTTTTTCATTAGGTCTGACGGTGACTTACGGACGGAGAAACTTATTCGTCTAATTTTTAAGGACGTCGGAGACTTAAAAGTATTTTCTAATGGTCAGGGATTAAAATGTCCGCGAATAAATGGTCGGGGACTAATTTGTTCTTTTCTCTAAAAACAATTCAAATACACTCAAACAAACCACATATTCCTTGCAGAAACAAAAACACCCATACATGGGAAAAAAGAGAATCGAAACCATAAATGAACCTTAATTACAAATATAAAAAGAGGTGAAACACATAGAGAAATTGAATGATTATTATTTGAGGTGTATATGGATTAAGTGAAATTGGGTTTGTCCTAATCTAGATTTGATCTTAAATATAAGTTGGGTCTATTTTTTAGACTTTAATTTAACTATAGACCCGATGAAACATATATATATTCGGGCTACAATTATACTAGGTTCAAATCGGATAAAAATTGGGTCTTTAAAACTTTAACAATAATTTATAAAAAAAACTTGTTTATAAAAAAATTATTTATGATGCATTTGTTTATTAAAAAAATTTGTTATCGAGAAGTTGATATCTATATTTGAACATAAATTTGTCAATAAATTCTAATTTGATACTTCTTTGATCTGTTTTCTAATTCAACAAGTGTGATTAAAAATAAAACAATAAGTTTATAATTAATATAACATAATATTAGAATTAATTTAAAACATATATACCCTTTTTAGTTCCTTTAGGGTGCCCATAGAACCAGTGAAGTCGGGTTCGCCTTAATCCAGACCCGATCCTAAATAATAATCGGGTCTATTTTTAAGACTGGTACTCAATTATAGACCCAATAAAATTACACTAAACTAACTTTTAAAATGATATTATAATAAAAATTTTTATATATATGATATTAAATGCTTTATGAATTCTTAAACTATAAAAGCATAGTTGAAAATTATGTGACACTATAGACATCGTTAAAACCATTTGAAGTTAAAATAATTTCACGTCTTGGATAATTTTTTAGTTTAATTTTGATATACTGACGATACAAAATATTTTATACAGTTGAGCAATTACATTTGTTTTTTTAGATAATTATTCACGTGATCAATGTAAAAAATAATTATTTTTACTGATGTGATATTACGTAATTAAATGCACGTAAAAAACTACTTTACAATAACAATATAGCAAAATTAAATTTATAATTTTTATACGTTGATAATATAAATTTGTGAGCCAACCATTGGATATTACTGTTTATAGAAAACAATCATATTTTAATGATAAATATAAAAAAATAAATTATGTAGATATTAAAAATGAGTTATTAAATTTAATATTATCTGTTTATAAATATATATTATTTTTATATATTTT
This sequence comes from Arachis hypogaea, assembly GCF_003086295.3. Classification (NCBI taxonomy): domain Eukaryota; kingdom Viridiplantae; phylum Streptophyta; class Magnoliopsida; order Fabales; family Fabaceae; genus Arachis; species Arachis hypogaea. The sequence goes on from NC_092040.1 coordinate 104,965,079, forward strand.
TTAACGTATATTCATATTTTAAAATATATAAATATTGATTAATAAGAACTGATTTTTAACAAATATATAAATAAATTTCATAAATTGTTTTGATCTTTGGTTATCATATGTCTATTACTATTATTTTAGTTAGTTGTATTTTTTTAGCTTTCTCTGACAATTTACTCTCCTTTAACCAAAATCTAAATAAATACAACAATAAAAAATAAATAAATTAATAAATAAAAATTATTTTCTCATTTTTAAAATTGATAATGATATTGTTTATATAATTCTTTTCAAAAAAAATTTCTGGGCTATTTTACTTTTTATAAAATTTTCTATTATAGCCGTTATTTTTGTTTGCACCCGTCTGGTCAAAGGAGTCAAACAAACACAAACATCCCATTTGGGATTTCGCAACCGTTAGTCTTAATTGTCAGCGTCGTCACCATCCCCCATCAATCGTCATTTATCCACATTTCTTTTCAACACAGGAAACTTTTATCGAGATCTTCTTTTTATAGTGAAAAAAATAAATTTAAACATTCTTTTATGTTTGAATAATAATTATATTTTCAATTTTCTTGTTACGTTATCAATAATATTTTTATCAACTTCTCCCAATTTTTATTTATAATTATATTTAATAAAAGTATTTTTATAAATATATCTAATAAAAATATCTTTTTTTATAAATATGTCTAATAGAATTGTCTTTATATATGTATTTTCTGGATGTATCCCTTTATATATGTATTTAAAATATAATAATTAATTATTATTGACAATAAATTGATAGATAATATATTGGTACTTATACTTTTTTTATATTTTATTATACAAATCACAATGAATAAAGTAAAATGTTATTTCAAAAACTTTTTAAATGAAATAATTAACTACCAACACAATTAAATATTTTATAATAATAAAATAATTAAAATTTTTATGATAGAATAATCAAAATTTTGATAATGATACAATTAAATTCTTCCTTAAACAATGTAAATGTATTTTTATATGTTAGTTAATTTTTTGTATTTACTCCATGTGGTGGTTTATTTTAACTCGTTGATACAGTAACATCTAACTCTATTAGATAGAACATTAATATCAACATCTTTGCAAGGATTTGTATATTATTATTTGAAAGATTCTAACCCATTACAAGAAATTTTTTTTTTATTATAGTTAGATTTACAATCGAATTTTACATGGGAGTTGGTGAATATTTTGTTTGGCCAAAATATTGTCCTCGAATTTTGTAACCTGCTCCAAAATCTGTTGGTAAATTTTGACACGAATAACTAATTTATTGGTGTTAATATTACCATCGAATTTGTAGGTAGAAAAATTCGACAATAACTCCAAAAAATGAAACGCATCATTTTGGTTGCTGGTAAATCGTTACCTTTAAATTTTTTTGTTGGTAATTCAACAGTAAATTTGGGTTAAATTTAAAATACGAGCTCATTTTCCTCATTCTGCGAATCTGGTATCTCTCTTCTCTCCTCTCCTCCGAAACCTACTTCCGTCGATGTCACATGCAAGTTGTATCCTCTATCGTCGTGACACTGTATTTGGTGGTCGCCGATACTGTAGAAGTCACACAAAAACTGTGTCTCCCGCATATCTACCAACCGCCACCACTGTGTTGTCGTCGTTGGAGTCCATACTGTGCCGTCATTGTCATCGATGACGTTCACCGCGCCAGAGGTAATAAGTACTGTCTTCATTTTGTTTATCTTTCGCCAAAAAAAATATTATATAAATTTTTTCACTGAAACAGATTTTGCTACCACCCCACGCTATCATTGTGCCGCCACCACCAGAGATAAATTTTAATTTAATCTTAATTTTTACATATTTTTTTTAACTTAAGGTATTATTATAACTTTATTTAATTTTTTTATGACATGTGTGGCTAGAATTTAAAAGTAAAGTTAGACTAGGTAAATTTTAAATTAAGTTAATAAATTAGTTTTTTTTAAAGAAATTTTTTATTAATTTAGAGTTTTATTAAAATTTTTATTAATTTTTTATTGAGTAAAGTATCATTTTTGTTCCCAACGTTTGGGATAAGTCTCAAAGTTGTTCCTAATGTTTGAATCGTCCTATTTAAGTCCTTAACATTTTAAAATTGACTCAATGTTGTCCTGCCGTTAGGAATCTGTTAACGGAATTGACGGCGGAAAAAATTGAGACGATTTTAAAATGTTAGGAACTTAAATAGGACGAAAACGTTGAGGACAAAAATGATACATAGAAATAAATTTTATTTTATCCTTCACTAATATCAATCTTTTATGGTACATAGTTATTCAATTATTTTTTAATCACATTTAAGTAAATTACACTTAATCACATTACTTTTGATTCTAAAAAAAAATATTTTTTTTTATAGTTTTACTCTAAAAGGTTTTTACTCGTCTTAAAATGTTTGTAAAATTACTAGAATCACATTACTTTCCCACAAGTTTATGTACTAGTCAATTTACAAACATTTTATGATGAGTAAAAATTTTTAAGAGTAAAATTATAAAAAGATAAATTTATTTAGAATAAATTTAATGTGATTAAGTGTAATTTACTTAGATGTTATTAAAAAATAATTGAATAACTATGTACCGTAAAAAATTAATATTATTGAAGTATAAAATTAAAATTAATTTCTATATATCATTTTTGTCCCCAACGTGTTCGTCCTATTTAAGTCTCTAACATTTCAAAATCGTCTCAATTTTGTCCCGCCGTCAACTCCGTTAACAGATTCCTAACGGCATGACAACATTGAGTCAATTTTGAAACATTAGGTTAGGGCTGCACATGGATCGGATAATATCCGCATATCCGCGGTAATTATCCGCATCCGATCCAAATTTTGCGGATATTATCCGATCCGCACTATGGTCGGATCGGATTGCGGATTCGGCAGTGATATCTGTGGATCCGATCCGCAAATCCGTGCATATCCACACATCACATATAAATAGCATAGTTTAAGACAGTAACCGTAATGTGATATGAATTTTAGTGCGTTATTTTATTTTTTATTTTTTATGTTGTACTTCAACTTAGAATAATTAAATTCAAATCTTGTGTTATTATTTTGTTTTTGTTATTCAAAAGAACTATTATTGATAATATTCTAGGAGTAAATAGGCTTAAACAGATAAAAAATAAATTTTCTGGATTTTTTTTATAAAAACAGCCAAACAAAATCTTAAAATAGTTTTTTTTTAATTATGCGGATATACCCGATATCCGATCCGATACGATCTGATTATGCGGATCGGATCGGATCCGGCCTAAAAATGCAAATATTGTATTCGATCCGATCCGATGAATGCAGTGCGGATTGGATAGAATTTTAGGCTATATCCGATACGATCCGATTCATGTGCAACCCTACGTTAGTTAGGGATTTAAATAGGACGATTCAAATGTTAGGGACAACTTTAAGACTTACCCTAAACGTTAAAGACAAAAATGATACTTTACTCTTTTTATTAAATTTTTTATTAAATGTGTGATTAGCAGGTTACATTGTGTTGCTTTTTATATTATTTTAGTTTAATTAGAAATTAAATAGAGTTAGGCACTCTAAATTTGTCAATTAAGATAATTATGTAGTTAAATTATTTTTTATTTTTTATTAATTTAGAGTTTTATTAAAACTTTTATTTAATTTTTTATTAAATGTGTGATTTGGGTTACATTGAGTTTGTTATATTATTTTAGTCTAATTAGAAGTTAAATAGAATTAGGCACTCTAATTAAATTTGTCAACTAAATTAGTTTTTTTATTTTTTATTAAATTTTTACTGAATAAGATTGAATTTAGTTTACCGTTGAAGTTAGGTTAATTAGAATTTTCGGTTAACATTAAGTGGTTAATTATGTGGATTTATCGATTTACAGTTTATTTTCAGAAATTTTATTAATTTTGTATATTAAATTTTAACTTTTTTTTAACTTCGTCTCTGTTTTATATTTTTTTAATTTTGTATAAAGTTATCATGGGTTATTTGTACTGGTTATATACATGAATTATTTGGGCAAAATTGAGGTTGGTTTTTAATTTTTAAACATGTTAAATTGTTTAAGTTTTATGTTAGACTTACTTTTTTTAGGATGAAATTTTAAGATAGAACTGGAAGAAGATTGCCTAGTGACACTTTTTCAAAATCCTTGCTTTTTAAAAAAATTGTGGAGTGATAAAGAGATGTGCACTAAAAGAGTTAGGATTTTATGTTGGCTTGAATCTTTGTTTTAATATATAGGTGTGGACTAAATACAAAGAAGTCAATGGACAGGGAATCAATTGGGATGAAGGTCGATAAAGAAGGATAACTTGGTTAGAAAAGCAACTATGAAAGACTTGAATTGAGAGGATAACTATGAGATATACAATGAGATGATGTTCGATGAAGTTGGGGTTCAAGTTATCGAACGTGTCAAGAAAAAGCCTAATCCGGATGCAGCTAGATTTTATCATCTATTAGAATCTATTGTATAACCGCTGTTCGAGAGTTGTGTCCATTCTAAGTTATCTATCTGGACATCTATTACAAGAAGATGCATGCATGGGGCAACAGTATTAGAAGTGACACATCCTAATCTACACTTACATCAGCCCAGACACCAGCACCCACAGTAGTATCATATTATCACATCAGGATCAGCAGCAAGACCTTCTGGAGGAGGAGGACGACGACGGCGACTATGAGGACCCCTAGAGTCTAGTGTTTTGATTAGTGTATAGTTTGCTTTTGATGAGATTACTTTATTACATTGTAGTTTTTATTTTAATGGCATATTTAGTTTTCATTAATTTTTATTTAATTTTAAACAGATTATAATTATAATAAAAAATATTGAGTAAAATTTAATTTTTTATTTAAAAAATATTACTGTCAAAATTATTAAAAAAATTTTTCGACAGTAATCATGGCGCGAAACATAATTATTGGCGCTGACGTTACTGTCAAAATTTTTTTAACGGTAGTGTCACTTAAAAATTGACCATTTTACAATGTTTATTGTCAAAATTTTTTTTACAGCAATTAATATCGGAAAGACAAAATTCAATGATAAAGCATTATCTTTGACATTTATATCATCAGTTATTTTCAACGATAATAATATTACTGTAAAATTTTTTAGTTGATTCTACTGGTAATTGCGACGATTTTCGAACCTTTTTTTTTTTGTAGTGACTCAAAATGTAATTAATAAACTAAAATACTTACTAAATTGAAAAACATATTATTCTATTTAGAACTTAAATATACAAGGGTAACTAATAGGTTAGGGGTATTTTAGGAATAAAACTTAGATTTCAAATATAACAACAATAGATAAATATAAATGATTGTTATATGGTTTAAATTAGTATAATCTTTTAATTGTAATATAAGACTATATTTAGGTATACACTTCTTTGGATCTCAAGACGATTTCTTTCAATGTATTCTTCTTATTCTTTTTATATAGTATTTTATTATTTTCTTAAGTTTTTGAATAAAAAATAGAATTAAAATCACTTAGTTATTTCAATTTTTAGGTATCTTATAGGTAAATATAAATTTAAATTATTTTTTTATGAATATTATTAATGTGGTAATTAATTTTTTAATTTCGTAACAAATACTGATGATTAATGTGCTTATTATTTGAAAATATATTTATTTCTAATATATTTTCGAATTATGATCATGATGATGAAGCCATTTTCTAGACACCCAAAAAAAAAAAAACGAAGACATTTTCTATTGAATAATATATGTTGCTAAACTATAGTTTATTTAAATTGATGACTTTATTAGATAATTTTTATGATTATTGTTATTGTTGACGATGGTGCATGTTGTTACAATTTCGTTATTATTATTTATTTATCATAATTTTATTATTTTTAAATTTTGTAAAATAAAAAGATAATTGAAAAATACTTAATTATCTCAATTTTCGTCAAAATTTTAAATTACATCTTTGGATCATAATCATTGAAATATTTTCTGTTAAACTATATATATATATATATATATATATATATATATATATATATATATATATATATATATATATATATTGTTAAACTGTAGTTCATTAATAAATAGTTCATTAATAAATATTTGAACATTTCTTATTACCTTAATAAAATTAAAAATGAAGATATTAAAAAAAATCTAATTTTATCATTGTTATTATACATGCACGTCGTAATCAAACTAAAAAATTTTCTAACTTAAAATCATATGTTTGTTTAATTCAATTCAGTATAGGTATACTTTTGCATATTATTACATAGAAAATATAATATATATATATATATATATATATATATATATATATATGATGATTTCTAGTCAAGTTTGTCATAAATAGAAAATTAATTATTTTCTATGAATTATTTAATTATTATTAAAAGAATTTATTTATCAAAAATTTTTTTAATCTTAGTTAATTAGACTATATCATTAAACTATGATAAAATTTAGTTTACAAATTATAATAGTTTTCAAAAAGACGTTGTTTTACAAATTTTTTATTTTTTCAGTCCATCCAAATCTTTAAATATGCTCCAGATTTTCAACCGCAAAAAATTTAAAAAGAAAAAAATAAAAAAGTTGAAAATAAAAGTTAAAAAAATAAAACAAAAACGAATTAAAAATTAAAAACGACAAAAAACTTCAAACATAACAGGATTTTTATTCTTTTTATATCTAACAAAAATATGAAAAAAGTTTAGTAATAAAAAATTTTCAGTCATAATTAGCCAAAAATTTTTATAATTTACTTCATTTATATCACTTAATGTCAGTTTTATTTTTTATCTCACTCTCTTATCATTCCACTTATTATATTTTTATCAACTCTACTTATTAATGATATTAATTATAATATCATATTTCTTACTATTAGATATTCTTGTAATCAATAAAAATTATTATTATTATTATTATTTAATGTATACTTAATATTTTTTATAATTTAATTTTTATATTTAATAATAATAATAATAATAATAATAATAATAATAATAATAATAATAATAATAGACGGTAATGATTATATACATTAATTGAGTTAATTACACTTGATTCTTTGTTTCCCTTAAGGCAAGCAAAAGGAGAATGGGCGGAGCTCATTTCGAAAATATTGTGGAGTTACAACACAACGATACAAACCACCACGGGTGAAACGCCCTTCAAATTAGTCTATGGGTCGGAAGCATTAATTCCTGTTGAAGTCGGCATTCTTACATTGAGATCCGAGCTATATGACAAGCAACACAACATGAGCACAAAGAACGCCGAGCTTGACCTAGCCGAAGAAGACATGGAGATCGCCGCCATCAAACAAAGAGCAAAAAAGCAATTAGCCAAGAGGAAGCACAACAAAAGAATACTCTCGAGGACATTCGCCGAGGGCGACCTAGTGTTTAGACGAACAGAGGAAGCCAGGCGACCTCCAACACACGGAAAGCTCACCGCAAATTGGGAAGGCCCATTCCGAATAGCGAAAATACTCGGAATGGGGGCTTATCAACTACAAACACTGCAAGGCAGCACAATATCAGGAAATTGGAATGTTTCTTCACTAAAAATGTATATATCATAAATTGTACAACTAGTGGATGAAGGTACTCTTTTTTCCCTTAGAGCTTTTCTCCCGAAACAAAGAGGATTTTGCCTAAGGAGGGTTTTAACGAGGTCGAACACCCAATACATTCAAACAAACGCAAATAGCCATTTCCGAGCAAAATTCTATTCCTAGCCAATGAAAATAAAAACGATAAAGCATATACTAACAAGATCAAACGATATTATCAACTTGGCCAAACCACGGACGAAACAAAAATCCAAGTTCAAATCAAACAACAAAGCAAAAATAAGTAAAGTCAAATAGACCAAACCACGGTCCACAAATCTAAACTTAGTCAAACAAAAGTAAAAAAGTCATCAATCAAGAAGGAGCATTCTCATCATGCTCTTCAACAATGCTATCCACAATCATCCTTCCATCAACCACGATCTTAGTCACGTCCAGACGATCACAGTCAAAATCAGGAGCCAAGAAAGAAATCTGACTAGCAGCACGATCAAAGCCAGAGGAGAACATCTCCATTCCCACTTCTTCCAACTCATGAACCTGAGCAGTTAACTTCCTCTTAGAAACATCACTCTCTTTGATCTTAGCCTGAAGCAATCGAACTTGATTCCTCAAACGAGCTACCTCTTCTTCAGACTCCTTTGATCTGGCCACAGCACTAAGTATCGCATCATCTTTTTCCTTCGACGACTTCTCCAGAGCAGCAATCTTCGCCTTATAAAAGTTTTTCAGCTCGAAAACCTTATCCATCACCTCCTTCCGCTCAGCACCCACAAGCTCGGTAGTACGACCAACGCACATCAGTCGAGAAGCAACAATCTGCAAGCATCACACCACATGAGGGCAAAGAAACAAAACTTAGAAAAAAATATAAGAAAGAAAAAGCAACCTGAACAAACTTCCCCAGCGCCTCCATCCCCACCCGACGAGTCATCACCATATCCCTAGGATACTGGGAGGCTCTGTCAGAAAACTTGGCAAAATTAAACTAATCGCTCCACAAAGAGTGAGAGCTAGTCCCTGGAATAAACCCATGTAGCCCTTTCTGTCGATCAAAGGCAAGTCTATCCCCACCAAGAACTTCTTGGTCGTCCTCTGATATAACCTCTAGAGACTTATCATCTTTACCCCTCTTTCTCTTATACGAAGACGCCGGCTGAGCAGCAGACTGAGCAGCCTGCTCACCGCCATCCTTCCGAGCACCCGAACCACTAACATCTCTATCTTTCTTCTTTCTCTTCTCCAAGAAAGACTGAAACCGAGAAGGATCCAAGAGGGAAACTCGGCCACCTACAAGAAACAGGAAGATTTAGAAAACATAACAAACATCGACGAAACCAATAAACATACAAAAAATGATCAAACCTATATAAGCCTTCAAACCCTCAACATCACCAGAATCATACAAGGACAACAGTTCAGAAATGGACAGACACTCCCCGGCAGTAAAACTCTCAACCAAAAAATCTAAATATGATTCTTCCTCTTCACTCCGCCCTTCAGCCTCAAGAATCTGGCTCGGCTTAGAACACCAATAAAGAGGAAACCTTTCAATAAAACCATTATCCAAATAGAACGGTTATTCGGTCTCAGCCGACCTAACTTTAACGAAAAGAGATTTAAAATTCTTGAAGGAAGATTTGTAGAGATAAAACAAGGAACGACTCGGAAAACTACTAAGGCAAACCCACAAACCCTTTCGAACCCCTTTCGATTGAAATAAAGAAAAAAACAAAGGCAGTGAGCAAGGAAAAGAGAGAAAATCCATCAGACATTCAAAGGCGCGAAGAAATGCCCAGGAGTTCGGGTGAAACTGCGACGGCACACAATTATGTTGGGTAAGCACATCACACTCAAAAGAGGATAGGGAAAATCTCACACCAAGTTCGGTCATACAAGGAGTATACATATAGAAATATCCCCAATCACCTCTCCTATCGCAAACCCTATCACTACTAGAGTAAGGAAGAAGTTCAACAGTAGCAACAGAACCATCCCTAACAACATTCACACCTTTCAACTCAGACATAAACTCGACACTGGTAAACAAAGAGGAACGGGTCTTCACATCGTCATGAACCCAGTAGTAGGAATCACCTTCTCTCTCCTCAATAAATTTCAACTTTTCTTTCCCTTTCTCTATCGCCATGCATAAACCACAACAGTAACAATGGAAAATAGATGAAGAAGCACTAACCTTTCGAAGACATGAGGAATGTTAAACTGTAAGAAAATGAAGCAGCAGAATGTAAGTCCCAAAACAAGAGAGAGCTATTATTGCAAGCCCACTAACTTAGTGGATATTTTAACTCATACTCACTAAAAACGTGGAAAATCCAAAAACCGCAAAGGCGCATTAAAGAGGCACGTTCTGCGAGGACAAGAGTCTTACCAAATTCTTTCTCTCCAACAAACAAAGAAAGCCCAAAAAAAAGGGGGGAAGCAAAACAAAAACTCACAAGCGAAAACAAGTCAACCACAAGTACATTAAAGTTCGCCCATCATTCTCTACAGAACGCTAGACGAACTTGGGGACTATGACGTGTACCGCATTATACTCGGGGATAAGCTCATAGACTGAGCAACCGACGTTAAAACCCAGAGATAAACAAACAAGGAAGGAAGCTCCCAAATGAGTCATTGACAACTCATCTTCACCCACAACAACGGAACCCTGATAGCTCATCGTCACCCACAGCAACGGAACCCACTTCTCAAACTCATTCACAACTCTGCACAGGTCAAAGATATTAATAACGGAACTCACCAAGCATCTCGGAGCTCACAAACACTAACAAACACCGCCCGTCTATAAAACTAAGCAAAATAGTCTATGAGGACTCAGGTCACAGAACTCATTCTCACTTATTATTCTTTATTTCTTTATAACTCACATACTTACTTGAGCGTCAGAGTGCTTTGTGTAGTTGCTCTCCCGCCGTGTTTCAGAAGGTCGAGGTTAATCCGCAACGCTATCCCTGGACGACGTATATCTCGACTAGAGATCCAAGCGCCCACTCGAAAGCTATATACCTCGGCATACCTAGGACGGAACAAGTATAATATTAAAATAAAAACAATATTACATAATTAATAAATATTATTATTTTTAATTAATATTTAATTAATAATAATTTGTATTTATATTTATACTTATTAAAATTTTATATACATGAATTAATATATTTATTATTTTTAGAATTTATATATATAAATTAATAAAATTTATTTATTAAAAATAAATTAATATTTATACTAATTAAATGATAATAAAAATATTAAAAATTACTGATATTAATTTTTTAAATAAATACATTAAATATTAGTTTCCGTTTTTACACGAAAATACATTAAATATTAGTTTCGTTTCTACGCGGAAATATAAAATCCAACAAAGAAGGGAGGAAAGTTCTAGAAATTATAATGGGACGAACTACTGCTAATTGTGATAGGGGATGATAGTACTATTTAAAATTCGTTTTAATTCATTAATTATTTAGTTATTGTCGATAATTTCCTATCCATTTTGACCTTTTTGCTTACAATCCTCTCCATCAAACAATACCCACGCACGGTTACTCACGCGCCGCTACAGCACAAGGAGAAGCACAGATATCACTTGAGGAAGCGAGTGGATCCTAAGCAAAGCCGAAGCGCGTGAGTAGACATCGCTATCTTTCAGCTTTTGTGGTGGAATCGAGGCTCGTCGTGGTTAACCATGTGACTGGCCCCCTCGTTGCACTCGTCGTACGCATGTGGGTCCAACAAGGTGGACACGTCATCATTGACACGTCATATTCCACGAAGGATTTCGTTACCCACTCTCAAATGACTACGTCATCTTCCCACATGGAATGTTCCCCATTAAAATTGAAAAGCAAAATTTTATCTAATTATCATTAAAATAAAATTTTAGTATACATGTATTTGTGTGAAAATTTATATCTATTTATATGAGTTACATCTTTTAGAATAAATTAGTAATTGTTAACGTATCTAATATATAATATTAATGATAATAATTAAGGTATAGTTATTGGCATCATTGACTTCTAAATATCCATTTTATATAATACACATTAGAAAGAGTTTGGTATATAATTTTTAAAAAATATTTTTCGCAATGTATATTATAAGACTACTTTACTTTTTATTAATTGAATAAATCACAACAAATATCTTCACAAAATTAGATGATGTTAAAAATATTTTAAAAGATCACCGTGAAAATATACTAAAAAAATAAAAAATAATTAACAAAATAATCAAATATATATTGACTTCTAAATATTTTTCAAATAGATTTTTTTTAATTTTTTTAAATAAAAAAGTCTAAAAAATAGAAATTTCTCAATTGATTGCGTATATTCTCTAAATAGTCATTTATATATTTTGTATTTTAATATTTTAAATATCAATTTTGTCCTTAATTCTACCCTCTATGTTTTAATCAATATTTTGTATACTATCACAATTATTAACAAGTCAGAGAAATTATCATGTCTGATTTTAGTGGTATTAGAATCAAGGTTTAATAAATCGAAAAAAGCTACCTTCAGCCTCATTAAGGATAAGATCAGGAAGCATATTTTAGACTGAAAAAAAAAAGCTACTGTCAGCAGGAGATCGACACACATTACTCAAGGCAATAGGAGAAGCAGTCCCTATATATACACTATCCTGTTTTAAATTCCCAGACACACTCATCTCAAAAATTCATAGCATGCTCTCTCAATACTGGTGGGGACAACGAGATACAAAAAGAAAAATGGTGTGGATCGGCTAGAATACTATAACAAGACCTAAGAAGGAAGGGGGACTAGGGATTAAGGACCTCAGGGCGCAAAATCTAGCCTTATTGGGGAAGCAGTTTTGGCGAATAACAACACAACCAAGTTCACTCCTATCTAGAATTTTAAAAGAAAAGTATTATCGATATTGCAATGCATTAAAAGCCGAGACTGGAAACACACCTTCATGGGTGTGGCGCAGCTTGCTAGAGGGGCGCAAAGTGGTTGAGAAGGGGTTCTCTTGGAGCGTTGGCACATGCTCAGAAATCAGAATCTTTGAAGACGTGGCTTCCACCTCCCTATCCTTTCACTGTCCCTCCACAATCAGCTCATCAAGCTACAGATCCAACAATTTTCTAGGTTAAAGATCTAATTACTTCAAACGGCTAGTGGAACACAAATATGATTCAGCAAGTTTTTACCGAAGACATTAGTGGTAGAATTTTATCAGTTCTGATTGAAGGTGATAGTGACAAAATTAAATGGACTTTGCACAGATCAAACACTTACAGTGTCACTACAGGATACCAGATTGCCTATAACTTTTTTCACGAGCCCTTGGAGCTTGGCCCTCCAAATCTGCGTCTGAGAGACCTTTGGACATCCCTATGGAAGCTCTCAGTCCCCCACAAAATTCAAATCTTCCTCTGTAAAACTTGTCATGAACGTCTACCAGTCTCCTCCTTTCTCCATCACTGATTCCCGTCCACTAGTGGAATCTGCCCTTGCTGTCATGAAACAGAGGAAATCTAGCTTCATTGCTTGGTTAAATGTAGAGAAACACAAGAAATCTGGGAATAATCTCAACTCAACTGGTGCTTACCTAGCTTGGAGGTTATTGAATTCAGTTCATGGTGGTTGGCGTTAGTTCGAGGGCATGGTAGAACAAGAGGTGACTCGTTGCTGCAACAGATTGCTGTAACCCTTTGGTTGATTTGGAAGGAACGAAATAGCTGGTTCTATGAGGGTACACGCCGCAACCCAGTGGAAGTAGTGGCCTCGGCGACGAAGCTAGTCAGAGAAATGCGAGACCTTCCTCATCACTCTCCCCTTTAGTTGTTCTTACCACTGTTTCACTTTTCTCTTTTGATGTTAAATTTGGTCTAATCAAATGACCTTTTGGGAGATCCCTTTTACTTATTTTAGTCCTTGTAATGTGACACCTCATTCTATTTCTATTAACGAAATTTCATTGCCTTTGGAAAAAAATTACTCTGTTGGTTCTATAGTTTCACGAAACTTTTAATTAGGTTCTATACTTTTTTTTCTTTTTAATTGAGTCTTTGCACCAATTTTTTTTAATTGGATCCTTATATTTTTTCTGTTTATTTGAATTTTTGCACCAATTTTTTTAAATTGGATTCCAATACAATTAAATCAATTACTATAAAGAGGGACTTAATTGAAAAAAAAAATTGGTGCAAAGACCAAATTAAAAAAAAGTATAAAGACCTAATTTAAAATTTTACAAAATTATAGGGACCACCAGAGTAATTAAACATAGAATCAATAGTTAGTATTATAATGATATTTATTTACCAAGTCATGCCGTGATCTCCTAGTAGTAGTTGTTGTTTGATTTTGGAAAATGTGACTATTTGTGGTGATTGGGACAGTCTCAGAATTTGTTATTTCAGTAGTTTCTATTAGAATTGGTTTGGTATTGTTGTGTGTTAGAGTAGGGTCAATGAGTGCGGGTATGTGAGGGTCAGGAATGGGTAAGAGTAACACTATGTCAGAAAATTCTTGAATGAAGGAATGGTCTAAAGTGTTGATGGAGTGAAATGAAAATATATTTTATGAGAAACTTACAGCTCTAGAAATGAAAATTTTCTTCTTTTCTATATCATACAACTTGTATCCTTTATAGCTAACTGGGTAGTTCAGAAAAATAGCCTTTATACCTCTGAGATAATAGGGTAGATGCATGGTAGAGACAGCCAAACACTCTCAAAACTTGGTAATTTGACTATTTTTGGAAAATTCTCTCATATGGAGTTTAAAAATTAATAATAGGACTGGACAATCTGTTGAATGTGGCTGTGAGAATACACTCTCTCTAAAATTGAATTAGTACTTTGGATTGAAAAAATAAGGCGCGGACTACATTTAAAAAATGTTGATGCTTGCGCTCCACAACAAAATTCTGTTCAGGTCTTTCAACACAAGAGAATTGGTGGAGTATTCCTTTTGATTGCAGAAAATCAGTGAGAGTTAACTCCTTAGCATTGTCTGAACAGATCTGTTTCACCTGTGCTTTGAATTGTGTCTCAACCAAAGAAATAGAATTGATCAAAGAATTTGTTGCATTAGATTTATGCTTGAGTAGGTAACTCCAAGTGAACCGTGAATAATCATCAATAATTATAAGAAAATATCTCATTTTATTGTGTGTAGGAGCCTGGTATGGCCCCCAAATATTACAACGGATTAAATCAAATAGAGATCAACACAAGTTGTTATTAACATTACTGTAGGAATAATCCGATGAAAACATAGCGTGAAACAACATGTTTTTGTGCCAACATTACCATAAAAAAATTTGTCGGTAACCAATTGGTTTCCTGAACTGGTAATCCGACGTTAATTACCGTCGAACAAAATTAATTCGACGGTAAATATTTACTGGTGAGGTTTTCAATGGTACTCTGCATTTTTTTATAGTGTGAGAATCAAGTTTGTGATAGTAATTTTGAATGAAATAACCTACTTTTTCACATAGTTGGCATTGAAATCGAGCATTAGTGAATTTGCCTCTTTGATTGAATCTCCTAGCATATCTTCATATGCAAGTAAAAAGACTTAGCTTCATGAACTATAGAAGAGGTCATTATGGACATAACTGAAGTTATGTATCCTTGATATTTCCATTGAGACCATCCAAAATAGTCTGGATGTGATCATCTTTCTGAGGAGGGTATCAAATTGCTGGGAGAAAGTCAACTATTATATCCATACAAACCAAATTCTTTTGGGGGTTTAAAGGAGATAAGAAAGCGATGCCAACGATAAAATGGAGTGAGCACAGAGGTTGAGGTGTGGGAGACTTAGAAATGAAGAATGCAACAATGTTATTCAACTGGTGGTGGTTTGTAGAAGAAAGTGAACCGTTATAGAAAAGAATTATAAGCTCTTGTTATAACTGTGATGAACATAGACCAGTTGAGAACAAATTTATAACAGTTATAATGGGCAGTGAAAAGACATAGCAAGTGTGACAAATGGATGTGAACTATACAAAAAGTTCAACATAAAGGGATGGAAGATGTGTATTGTAGATAGATGCAAAATAAAATTGTGGAAAGATATGTGGATAGGTAATAAATCTCTTGAGGAGAGATTTCTGAACTTGTATATAGTCTCCAATCAAAAGAATTATACCATTAGTGAGTGCGGTGTTTGGATGGGTTTCTCATTGGTATGATAACTTCAATAGCAGAGAGAATTCTTTGAGATATATATATAGAGGATGTTGAGTTTAGAAAATAATAATTATATTTTTTGTGATGACAAACATATATTTGGTTAGGTTTAAAAGTCCAAAGTTTGTTTGATATGTTTTTTATTATGTAGGACCATATGATAGTTGAGGTTACAAAATGGGCTAAACTATTTTGGGCTAATTGAACATTGAATGGAGCCACAAGCTATTGTCTTTTCTGATCTAATAAAAACATACATTAAGACTCATTAATGCTGCACTATGTCCAAATTAGTTCGGGTAGTAGTAATTTTGAGAAATAAATTTGCTGATCTTTAACCAAAGTAAATAAGAGTTCTGTAAGTTATTGAAGCTAGAGCTTCACCATCTCAAGCCTAAGTTAATATTTTTTAAAGAAGCCCAAATGCTAAGTCCAGTAACATAGTTCATTCTTATAAAAAAGCTTCTTGGAGTTACTGCTAAAGCTTTACTCAAAAGTGGTAAAGCAGTTCAAAGAGAGAATGGTTCATCTGTTGATGGAACCAAATGCAATCATCAAACAAATATTAGAGGAAAAAGCAAAAGATTGGAGGCTAAGCCAAATCAATGGAGCTTTAAATTAAATCAAAGGACTGATCTATTTTAAAAGATAAAGGGTTGTATTATTTTTACTATTGTACAAGTCAAACGCCTTGACAAAGCTACCTCTTCTCTGCGTGAACCATTCAGATAAGAAGAAGAAATGGAGGTTGTTTTTTCTGAATCACATCCAAAGGTGGAAAATGAAATTTGGGGACAAAGCACAAAATTAAGGGTGTTGATTTGGAAAACACAATGAGAATTTGATACCCATAAAACTGCTGCAGCCTACGTCACCTCTGCGCTACATTACTCTGTATTAAATCTCAGATTTTCTGGTCTGATTTTTTGGAAGAAGAAGAACTCATCTAGTCCAATCTTCAAGAAGTTAAATTTACACAAGCTCGAGTTTTGGAGGTATTACTCCAAAATAAAAGGGGTAATTAGTCAAGGAATAAAGCAAGGAGAGGGAACCCAACATTCTGAGCTTTCGTAGCACCTCAATCAAAATTCAAGCTTAATGTTTTAGACAATAAACCTACACTAAAGGGGCATTCCACCAAGATAGAAAGCAAGAATAGAGAATGCTTGAATCTGGTTCTTTTCAAAGCTTTCAAGCAATCTTATTTCTTTTCTTTCATGTTGTTACATTGAATATCTTGCTTCCTCAGTTTTATCTTTCTTTATTTTTTCAATGGAAAAAAGCACATATGTGAGGAATTAAAAAAAGCCATTGAGAGAAAAGGCAAAGAGATTTAGCTTGGAGAAAAGCCAAATACTATTTCAATCTCTTTTGAAATCTGTTCTGTTTTTGTATCATAAATCTGAGATGTTTCTCTTGCTAAGTTGAATGAGCACTTAGTGGTTATATCATGAGCCTGAGAGGCTCTCCTTGCTAAGTTGTATGAACACTTAGTGGTTAAAAGTTTAGCGAGTAAACCTAGTCAAATCAAGTTTGGGTAGAAGTTTGGTTTGTCTCGGACAAGATTAGGAAGAATCCTAGAAATTGGTGTATGTAAATCTTTAAAAAGATAGTGAAAATTCTACCATGATTGTAGTGAAGACTAGATGTAGGTCACATTGCACAAGGTGGCTAAACCAGGATATATGGTTGTGTACTTCTTTCTTCTCTGCTCTATTTTTGTTTTGCTTATTCTGAGACAAAAATATTTTGTCTTCTGCATAATCAATTTCGCAGACTTAGCAAAAACTGTTTTTTGTGTCAAAGCTTACAAGAAATTAAAAGATGCCATAGATTCAACCCTCTCTCTAGGCCATTGAAAACTTTCAAAAGAGTTACAAAATATTTTGGAATTAATTTTTCTTTGTGCATGTTATAAAGATAACATGGCATGGACATATAGTGCAGATGGAGTATTTAATGTCAAATCATTTTATAAAGCGTCCATGGGCGAAAGGCAGGGTTTACCAACTTTAAAACACGTCTTTGATGACATTTTGAGAGAACTTGTTCTACTAATGGTTGAGATGATGTCCTAGTTTGTTATATCAGATCGATTGAATACTAAGAAGCTTTTTTAAAAAGGAAGTCATCAGACAAAAAGAGATAAAGTGTGTGCGTTGTGGTTCAGTGACTAAAACGATAAATTATCTCTTTATACATTGTGCTTTTGTATCAAAACTATGGTGGTTGGCCTTGAATTGGGGTAGGATATTGCAGGTAGACGTAAAGGATGTTAGAGCATAGTTTGAAAATTGGATGCAACAAGAATTTCATAATTTTAGTAAGAATAAGTTCTGTATGATTTTCTTTGCGATTTTGTGGGTCACTTCGTAGAGTAGAAATTTAAAAATTTATGAGTAAAGAACTAATAATGGCTAAGAGATGGGAGCAAATTTATGCACTTGTTAGACAACGGAATGTGATTAAAAAGAAAAAGAAAAAGAAAAAGAAAATTAAGATGGTTATGGATGAGAAGGAGGTGAGAATAAAAGGAGAGTAGTGGTGGTGGGTATGTGTAGAATATAAGCCTAATTTGGGAGCATATATAGTTGGAGGATATCTGAAAAATGCAAAAGGTGAGTTAAGAGGATTAATAAGAGATTTAATATTTGAGAAGACAGAAAGAGAAACAATCTGACAAAGGCTTAAGGTAGTATTACAAATATTATTGGAGGAAGGTGATGAGCGAAAATTAATGCTTACGGATACCGGCATGTGCACCGGATCGTTTAAGTAGTACCATAGTGAGTAGATATCATTTTCACAAGGATTAACGGATTGAAGCAAGCAACGTCTAATTAAATCTCTAATTAGATCGATCAAACCTTGGATGATGAATTGTGAATCTTAAAGAAGAGAAGAAACAGAGAAGAAGAGAATGAGAGGATGCTTTGAAGTTGGAAGAAAATCAATAGATGAGAATGTTGAAGGCCTTGGAGATGTTTGATTCTTGGAAGAATAATACTTATGCTTTCTTATTTAATTCATACAAAAATCTTATCACAACAAATCATTTATAACTAAACCCTAATCCCCTTGATGATTTAACTTCTCTAAATCCAATTAATTGCTAATCCCATGGTCAACTAATCGAGAGAAGAGGTAAATAACAGTTTCGATTTTAAGCCACACAATCTTCAAGAACTAGCACTAGCAGAATTATATGTCACTCATTCGAACTAGCTTTAGATAAGTGAAGATTGTGAGACGAATTTTAGGCTAATTCCGAAACTAATTTTCCCAAATATAAAATTAGAATCTAAGATATAATTAGAATATTTTGTAATAGTTCTAACCATTAGTGAGGAAGAATAAAACTCAATTTTGAAAAAGTAAATAAGTATAAGTTGAAATAAAAAAAACAATTACATTATTAATCCTTAAACCAAACAGAGCTCCTAACCTTCAACAGGGGAGGTTTAGTGACTCACGATAGAAAAGAAACTAATCTAATGATGAGAAAGGTGTGTGATCCGCCGATGGATTGGGATCCGAAGATCCTCCTCCCGATGCCTCTCTCTTGTGAACCTTATTCACTTATTTATATCCTAAGTTATATCTAAAATTTAAATTCACAAATTAATTCTAATCTTATTTTTAGGAAAGATAAGATAACTACCAACTTAAATTCAAATCAAATATTAACAATAATTCAAATCTAATCTAAAAACAAATCTTAACAACTAAATCTTTATCTTTCTAGAAGAGATTAATGATAACTAATCTCTTGAATCTTGCATCTTTGGATGAGATTAAGGCTTCTTATGATTTGTATAATTGAGATTGGTCTTAATAATGTTGTAGTATTGCATCTTGGGAGTTGAATCCTTAGGAACACTGGGCTTGCATCATCAAATTTGGGCATGGCCCAATTTATCCTTGTAGGAGGCATGTCGGGTGTGCATGTATGGCTACCAGGCTTGTGTGTTGAGCCGCCGGGTATCCATGTCTTGAAGGCTGGACGTTCGGTTTGATGCTTTTGGGCCTGGTTGGACTTTCCTTGAATCGTATTTGTGTTTTCTTATTAAAAAGGCTTTCATTCTTAGTTATTTGAGACAAAAATTTCTGATAATACAAAAATACTAATACGACTCCAAATACTTGATTAGTTATGAAATTTCACTATAAAATATAAAAAAAATTGATTAAAATCTAAGAAAAGAAATGAAAAAAACCTAAAAACTACTCAAGATGACGTGTCATCACAACACCAAACTTAAAATTTTTCTTGTCTTCAAGCAAAAAAAAAAGTAAACAGAGTTTATCTTAGGTGAAAAGAATTGAAGGTTTGCAAATTTAATTTCAAAAAGTGGGATTTGTAATAATTCTTATGGTTATATTCGAGCTTCTCTTATCTTTGATGAATTTTGCATACTTAGGATTTGAGAATTACCAAAAACTTAGATTCAAAATGTATTATGAGAATTCTTTTGGGCTTATATGACTTGAAGGTAGTTACTTCACATTTAATTCGGAAAAAAGATCTTTGAGACTTTTTACTCTAAGTGTTCTGTCACAAGACAGCTTTTGATGGACTTTCAATCGATAATCTCGGACCAATTGGCCCATGTTACCGGGTGATAAAGCACTCTTCGGATCTAATTACTCAAAGCCCTCCTTGGCACAATCACACCCCAAGCACATAATTAGGAAATTGTTGATCCAGACATCGATGCCTAGAGCATATTTGGATTCTACATGTTTTGTCTTAAGGCGACTGTTAATGTAGGTTTTCAATCGATAATTCCAAACTAATTGGTCTAAGTTACCAGATGATAAGACATCTCTTAGATTTACTTGTCCAAGTTTCTTTTTGAAACAAAAACATCATAAACACATAACTGGACTCTAGTCATTGGTACTCAGAACCTTATAACTTTTGATTTTTTTTATCTTGCCAAACTTTTTTTTGAACTACTTTAAGAAATTGATTTCATAATACGTCTTTAAATTTTTGTTTTTGAAGATTATCCTTCCATTTTTCCAAGATTCAAATATCTTAAGTTTATTAAATGTAACCATATATCTTTAAGCACTATCACTTTTGTTTTGAATTCATTATTCAATTTATTTTATGAAGATATCCTCGAAGAGCAAACATTCAAGCTTGAGCTTTAAAGAAAAAGAAAAGTAAACGGAATATGCACATATAAAAAAAAAAGAAAAAAAAAAAGAAAAAAACGAAAACAAAGGAAAAAGGAAATAACTAACCACCAAAAAAGATTACCATTTTTCATCTTTCTCATCACCTTAGCCTTTCTTTTTGTTATTTTCTTGTTGCGTTCTAAAATTTTTGTTTCTCTTCTTACCGCTAACATCGAATTTAAAAATTTATCAAATTTTTAAATTTAAATATTTTAAGTGGTACAAAAATGTATGTATTTACTTGGACAAGAAAGACGAAAAATAGTGAAAAAAGGACAAAAATAATGATAATCATGCATGCAAATCTTTTGAAAACTAATTTTAAAAATTAAAATCAATAAAAAATTATGAGTAAAGAGTAGAATCTAATAATATTAATTTTTGTTATTTTTTTAAATTTTTGAAAAACAACTTAAACAAAAAAAAAAGAGAGAATAAGAAAAATACAGAGAAACAAAAAAAGAAAAAAATGCAAGTATGGAATGTTTAAATGAAAAAGAAAAAAAACTTTTTTAATTAATTAAAAAAAAATACTTAAATAAAAAAAAGAGAAAATGATACTCACTAATTAGATTGTCTATCACATTTTTATTACTTCTTTATGAATAATTTTTTTTATTGTTGGATTATTTTTTTTTGTGTTTGCACTGAAAATTTAGAATCTTTTTTCACTGAGATTTTATACACGCACATAGTAAATTTATTCTCTTTGTGTTGTTTGAGAATGTCTTTTCTGTTAAATAAATATCTACTAACTTTTTTTCTTTTTTCTTCTTAAATTATTATGGCGAATTAGTTAAAATCTTTTTATTGGACACTTCTTAATTTAATGATGAATTAGCCAAATCGCTCTTTATAATTTCTTCTGATTTATTAAGACATGAACCCTTATATTTACTAAACAACATTTCTCGTAGTTATATATAGATTTTTGGTAATTCATGCTTGGAAAAAAGAATAATAATAGTGTCTGACATATAGAAAGAAGCGAGACTAATTTGTTTAGTAAAAATAAAAGAAAAATGTGCGAAATTTGGTATATAAATAGTGTCAATGTGAATGATATAACTTTTGATAGGAGTGATGAGATGATTGCATAACTTGTGTCAAGCTACATTGACATTGAATTCCTATATAAACAAGTTAAAGTGCTACGTACTTGGATAATTTCTACTAAATCTAAAAGGACTTCACTAATGTAAGGGTCGTTCAGTGTGGATTATTGTATGTATAAACCGAAATTTAAATTTATAATATTTATTTAAATTGATTCGTGAACTAAAAGTATAATTTGTTAACAATTCTTGTTATTAACTAAAAGTATAATTTGTTAGAAGTCGGATTATATATTTACAAATAAAATAACTAAAAAAACTATTGAAATATGTCTGTCCAATAAAAGTATAATCTGTACTAACCTATCTAATATCTCACGGAAAATGCGATAAAAAGTAATGATAAGTGTCCAACTGTTTGTTAGGCTTGTGGGGAGTTCATTAACTAAAAGACTAATGAGTTCGACAATTTTTATGGTTATGAACCTCGAGACAAATTTATTTTGGATGAGAATCAGTATTTTTTTAAAAAGGAAAAAAAAGTTTAACGACAATTTAAGTTATCTCTAACCTATTATATGCAGTTATGCACTAACCTCTAAATGAGATAATAATAATATTATTATTCTCGAATTAGGTTCTTCTGGATGTTTAGATTTCTGGTATATAAGGTAATGGTTGGAAGTTGTCTTTATAACATAAATACAAAAATATTGAAGATAATAAAACTTATTTTAGTAAAAGAAAGTAATACGTAGAGGAAAAAAAATATTTTTTCAAATAATTAACTTATATATTTTTTGATAATTCAAAAAGTACAAAAAACGAGAGAGACGAGACATTCAGACATAAATTTCTTCAAATAATATCCTTATAAATTTTTCATTTTTCTATTTTTCTATCTCCTCAGTTTTTCTTACATATAATTATTTTTTCAGTGAAAAATTTTATACCATAAATATTATAGAAATTAATCTTGATCTCATATCACAATATTTTATTTTATTTTATTTTATTTATTTTTTATATCTCTTACACAATTAGAGTAAAATTCTATATAAATTTTTAACTATTGAATTATAATTTTTTTATGTATTATATAAAAAGTAGGTAATAAAGATATGATTTGATAAGCACAGGATGTTATTAATAAATTGGCAAAATACTAAGATGAGAAAAAACAATTAGATTAATACACTCTTTGATATATTAAATTAAATTTTTAAAAACTTAATTAATATACTTAATTTAGATTTCTAAATATATGCACATTAATTTTTTTTATTATTTTTATCCTTATTACTAAATTTTTTGGCTCCATAATTGGTGTCACAGGAATTTTAAAAACAAAACCATTTTACGATTGATTTTTTTAATTTTTAAATTTTTAATAATTTACCCTTAAAATAATAATAATCATAAATAATTAAACTACCAAAAATATCCTCCAAAAATTTAGTAACAAACAAAAATATTTTTAAAATATATAAATACAAAGATATCCCAAAAAATTAAAAAATATAAAAAAAATACTGAGATAGATTATTTCAGCCATAGTATGGTTCTTTCATTTGTTATAAAGTAATATTTGGAAGAGAGACGGAGACTACAAAATAGAAACTAGAAAATAGATATTGAGAGGCAGAAATTTAATTAAGTCTCTGTATTGTATTTTTGGTGTAAGATGTACATGACTGAATTATATTTCAGTATTTTGTTTGACTCAAAATAAATACAGAGATTAAAATGAGTGAAATGACTAAATTACCCTTAGTTATTAAAATGAATACAGAACTAGAAATCCTTAAACATATCGCATCTCCCATCTTTTTCGCCCTTTTCACTCAAAGGTGCCAGAGTAGAGCTTCACCATTGGAGAAGCCCATCTCACCGGTGATACTCACCTTTTCTGACGTCGAGTTTACCTCCGACGAGGAAGGCTTGCCATTATTTTTTCATTTCTGCAAAGACGGTACTCTAACCTTTTCTTTCGTGTTCTCTATCGTAATCTGTCAATCTCTCTGTGGTCGTTGATTTCTTCTACCTCCATTCTCTGTTTTGTTCTTATTTGTCCTTTTTTTCATATGAGTTTTTTTCATTTCTTTTGTTGGTTGCACGTGATAGGATAGAATCCATGAGGCAATTATTGAATATTGACATTGAATAGAAGTAGAATATTGTAGGTGAGTTCTTTTGTACAAGAGATTATAGTTATGTATTGTGAACTATTGAGAATTTGAGTTGTTGATGATTTTCGTATGTCTTTTATTTGATTTTTTGGATTTAGTTAATCAAAGGTTGTGTTGGAGTGAACAATTGAATGGAATTAAAGTTATCAGAACAGATTTGAATTGAATAAAAGTTAGTAGAACAATCTGTCTTATTTCATATAATATTTTCAACTTCATATATTTGGCTAGAGTGAATATGTGAATAGATACGTTATTACAACAGATTTGAATGGAGTTAAAGTTAGTAGAATAAACTGTCTTATTTCATGTAGAGTTTTTCATATTTCATATGTTTGGTTAGAGTGAAGAATTGAACAGAATTAAAGTTATGAGAACATATTTGTGTTGAATAGTAGTATACTAAACAAAATTTGATAATCAAATGTGTGCTAGGACTAATTGATAAGTGGTTAGCTATCTGTATTTGGACTAACTCATACTAAACATGTTTATATTACTCTTTCTTGAATGTTTTTTTGAGTTTTGTCTATTCTTACAAGTACAACAGCCTATTTAATAATGACATCTAGAAATAGAATATTGGCAAGTGGTTCCTATGGTAGCGATAGTTCTAATGTCATGGGAGAACGTTTTGGCAATTGTGGTTTGAGAGCCTCGTTACAAATCTCAAATAGTGTTGCAAACCCAGGTAGAGAGTATTATTCATTTCCTGTTAAACGATGTGGATGGTTTAGTTGGGCTGGCCCGTCTTATCAATGTCAAAGTGTGAATTATACTGAAAGAGGTGCTAAAGATCGCTCTTGTGATGTTACTTATAAGATGAAGCTGAATGAACGAGTTGTAAAACTAGAGAATGAAATGCTATTACTAAAATTGTTAGATTGTTTTCTTATTTTTAGTTTTGTAGTTTGTATGCTTTTTTTATCATAGTCTTATTTTTTAAATTCTAATAGGTGATTTGGATTGTATTAAGCATATGAACATTATTATTGTAAAAGCTAGATTCTTCGATGAAATGGCTTTGTGTTCTTACATCTTATGGCTACGTTGAATAACCATTTTGTGTTTTAGATATTGCTAAGAGCAAATAGAGTAGTGATGGTACATATTTAAAATTATATGAGTATAAGTGTCTCCATGCTTGGAGTTACTGAATTAGTTAAACTTCATAGCTAATCAATAGCAGGAAGTCACAGACTATTTTAAGTGCATAAATTCTTGTTACATAATTCCATACATATTATTATTATTATATCAAGAAGTCAGAGATATTATGTGCGAGTAAACTACCAAAATTAATACTAAAAAATTAAAATGCTAACAAAACTAACCATATAAGAAGGAAAACTAACTTGTACCCATCAATGATGCCCTCCACGTGCTAAATCTAACCATTCCCTAACTAGGGCTGAATTTTGTTAATTAAGCATCCTATGTGTAATCTCATTGGTGATTTTAGCACTCGCTGATGTAAAAAATTGAATTAAAAATTTAAATTAAATAAAAAATATGAACACCATAAACCTACATGGTTAACTCGCCCTGGATTGTTTGGAGACCCAACCTAACCTTGCTATTGTGACCTAAATTTTATTTGTCTAACCACCTTGAACTTGATTCACAATGCCATATCCTTTAACTCTCTTCCTTCTCTATCATCTTCCAAACATCACTTTTGCCAGAAACATAATCTACTTGCAATCTTGTCTGATTCATAGTATCTTTATCTACATCCAATTGGGTACTTGCAGATTTTGATCCATATTTTTTCTACTCCATCTCCAATAACGCAAATGGGTGAATATTGCGCTTCAACTACTCTAACCCTGTTCCGTTACTACTACCACAACCCACCTACATTCAATAACAATAAGTCAATAACAATAACAACAGAGACGAGTGAGACAAAGAAAAAGTAAATTGAAGTTAGAAAAGATCAAATTAGAGGAAAAAAGAGAAACATTGACAGAGTATGTGTGTGTCACAGAGAGAGAGAGAGAGAGAGAGAGAGAGAGAGAGAGAGAGAGAGAGAGAGAGAGAGAGAGAGAGAGAGAGAGAGAGAGAGAGAGAGAATGTGTCGAATGAGGAGGGAGGGATAGATGGTAATGGCGGTGGCTCGTCACCCCTAACCTTTGTAACTTAATCACTATCCTTGTCTTCCACGACATGATCGGCATCAACCTCTCCTCCATCAATGCTAATGTCATCAATGGCACCACCTTTTTCAAGGTACCAAAGATCAATTGATCTCTCTCCATCAGACTTGCTTGATCTATTTTTTTTGTCTTTTTTTTTTAAATCTAAATACTTTTGTAGTTTGATTACTTTGCAGTTGTTGTTAAAGGATGAAGTAATTATGGTTGTGATAGTAGAGAATGAGGAAGATGGGACTGATGAGGTGGAACGACTGGAAATGATGAAAGTGGCATGAGGGGAGAAGGTTTGGGGTTTGGTGGGCTAGGTTTTGAATTTTGGATTTGATTTTTTGAATTTGATTGGGTTGATGACAAAAATATACTTTATCTTTTATTTAATTTAAGTTTTTAATTCAATCTTCCATGTCAACAAGTGCCAAATCACCAATGAGATTATACATAGCATGCTTAACTAATGAAATCCAACCCTGGTTAGAGAATGGTTAGATTTGGCACGCGGAGGGCATCATTGATGGGTATAAGTTAGTTTTCCTTCTTGTTTGGTAAGTTTTATTAGCGTCTTAATCTTTCAAGGTCAATTTTGGTAGTTTACTTACATAAGTTTACAAAGCATTAATATAGATGGCTGCAATAACTTGCTAATAGCATAAATGGTAGGAAACTATGAATTTGGCATATTGAACTCATCAATATAAATTCACAAAGAATTAATAATTGGTTTCATATCATAGTCTAATAATAACTTGTGCATACTTAACAAGTATTAAGAAGTTTCACCTAATATGTACTTGGATTTTGTGCATACTTAAATCATCCTATGTTCCAAAACCAAATCTTAGATCACATACTCAAATACACATGACTTCACAACTTGAGACAATCATCACTTATTCTACTTGAGAATGAATTGCACTAAAGCACTCTTTTGAGAATATGTTAAATCCATAAGCGCTTTTCCAGCTGTGGGTTATCAGAAAACATCAACATGACCTACATCACCTCATCATCACTGAATCCAAGTTGTTCATCCTTCTAATCGATCTTAAACTTCTCATTCACTCCAGAATTTCATTTTGCTCTCGCTTCTTTCCAGAATGCCTTCCGCTAGCTGCACCAGCATCAGAGTGTGAAGCTGCTGCTTGCCCTTCATCAAAATTTTGATTTGCTAACATTTCAAAATCGTCCATAACTGGACTATGATCTTTTTCCTTCTTATGAACTTGCTCCTGTGCGTCAAAACTACTGACTGTACCTGCACCCGTGGCTCTATCCTTTCTGAATATACCCTCCAGTCGGTTGAACAAAGGAAATGACTTACCAAGAGTATAGAATTTGGTCGGGTGTGCCTGTGATAAAACTTATAGAAGTTAGTATACATATTCTAAAGTGACAAATCAATTAACTTTAAGTAATTTTGTTAATAACCTTCATCCACACATCAAGAACGTCTCTATTGTCAATTTTTACACACTGTTTATCAAAATTCCACCCAAATATGCTACAAGTCAGCATCTCATAGCCATATTGATACTTCACCTTTAGTCACTTATGCTTATTCTTGTAATTCTTGGCGGTTAGCATACAAGTTGGAAAGGTCTTCAACATTTTTAATACTAGTTTTTCAAAAGTTTTTGGTCTAAATTATCCACAATCAGGTTTTAGACCATCAACAATAAACTCCTCCATAAAACAGATGCTTCAGTTTCTTCATTAGTCCATATGCATTTGTCCATTCTCACCTAAGAAGTGTAATGTAAATAAGTTGTACAATCCAATAACTTCAAACAACACGTCTTACAATAGAAGACAAACAAAAAATATCAAACAACATAATTGTAAGTCATATTGATACTTTAGAAACTGTTACAAATAAGTCTTACAATAACCATTTATAAATTTTAATGACTATGAGTTTAACGGCATAATAGAAAGTATTACAAACACAAATGAAGCTATTACATCACAAGTGCCATGCCAATTTAAATAATGAGATTCAAACTGGGTTTATAAGCTAATCCTATTCCGTACGACTAGTTCGACACTCTTCATACATCTCATTGCAATGTTGTCATGTCATCATGTTCACTCATTCGTATTTTCAACCACATCAATCAACTCTTCTGCATATTCCTTTCTAACAAGCAGAAATTCATCTAAGAGGCCAATTTACTCTTCCGGATATGTATCCATATTCATCCGAATAAAGTTTTGCAATAAAAAACAAGTAATTATAATCTGACTTTGTATTTTTAAAGAGTAAAAGCTAGGACTTCTTAATATTGATCATCTATTGTTAAGTAAACCAAAGCATTTCTTAATAATGTTCTTAGCAAAAGAATGCTTTTTATTAAAATACTCTTGGTAGTTATGAGGTGTGTGTGCTCTTTGGACCCACTCTCTAACATGATAGCGAGTGCCTCTATACAATTCTAGGGACCCAGGACTATTTGGTAACCAGCATCAACTAAATTATAATTATCTATAAAACATTAAACAGAAACATCATAAGCTAAACTACGGTGAACTAAAGCTCAATGTCAAAATCTAACTTGTGGCTTATAAATTAAGTACTACCCTATTGTATTTTAAGACTATTACGACGAGTGATTGCATCTCCGGGTATTCTTGAATTAGATACCGATCCCTCAAATCTACTAAGTACATAAACAAAGCTCATATTTCGGTTACACACTCCTAGGACTTTGGTATATATTTTACCCTTTCTTGTTCAATATCTTTGCTTATTAGACTTTGAGACTGTCACTTCTATATAAGTGTCGTCTAACGATCCCAAGCAACCGTATCATTCATAGAAAATTATGAATTTTAGATAAACAATCTTTCTTGTAACAACCTAGTTTTCTGCGAAACGAAACCTTTTCTGAAGAAACAGAGCTTTTTCAAAAGTTCAGTGAAGCAGCCACCTCCAAGCACCTCTACTGCTCATCAAGCACCTCAATGTATAACATCATTATGTCATCACTAATCAAGCACCTCTACTGAGTTAAGCTCCACGACGCGATTGCGGAGAACCTAGTTTTTGAGCCGTGTCCGTTAGGAATTTTAGATTCTAGTTTCCGTAATTAGTCTCAGTTTGACGAGCCGAACTCGATTCGCTAGAGAAGAGAAATAATAATATAATATTATTATTATATTAATATTAGATCTGCTTCAGTAATATTATAATAATATTTGATCTACTTTAGTTAAAAATAGGAGATAAGTTAAACCGAGCTTACAATCTACTGGTGCAGGTTAATACCAATACTCTTAGATGACTTTAGCAATGCTAATACCTCATCATATATCTTCTATTCTCATGATTATCATGTTACTAGTATCATTTTATTAGTAAAGTTCATGCTTATACTTTAGTAATGCAATCTAATGTATCTAGTTTTAGTAATTATCATCAGAATGATATTTTATAATTAAATTTTGATGAATCATCAGCTTATAACACATGGAGCTCCTAGGACCAGCCACCACATGCTTTCTTTCTTATTCTCTAAGCTAGGATTTTTTGAGAGCAAAGTAAGGAAATACTTGTGTTCTAACATAACTAATTTTAGTAATTATCTACCTGAGATATTTTTCAAACCACCTCCCAAACTGGCCAATCACCATGAATCACGCCTTTCCCTTTTCTCCAAGTCACTTTTTAGATACTAATTTCGTTCCTTCTTGGCCAAAAATCAAGAGAGAAGAAAAGAGAGAAAACTCCATGAACACTTGATTTTCCAAGCTTGATTTCTTTAACACCATAACTCAAATTAAAATTCTGAATCGATTAAAGTGATCCTCTCTTCTTCCTCTTCAAAACCATGTGATTTATCATGCCTCATATTCAGGTGAGATGGCTGCTCTCCCTCCCTCTTTGGTTTGGCTTCAAGAAGACTAAGTTAAACTTGTGTTTTCTTGATGTTTTTCCGTAGATCTCTTGCTTAGCTTGACTTGTGGGTTAAAAAACTTTTTTCAACAACTTTAAAGTGATGATAACCTTCTTATATGGCTGCTGACGTTTCAGTTAAGCATGCTTTATGATAGTTAAAGTTGTTCTTGATTGGATTTAAAAAGAAAAGTGAGCTAGAAAAGCTTTAATGTACAGCCAATTTTTGGAGCTTCAGAGAGAGATAGGTGTTTGATGAAATTAATCTTGATTAATTGTGTTTGAGTTTTGTGATTATTGTATGGTTTGGTTATGCTTGAAATTGATTGTTTATATGAGTGATTCTTGTTGAAAATTTGATGAAAATTGGTTGAAAATCAAGTTTGTGAGTTTGGTTTATAGCTGCTGGAAAAATGAAATTCCGGCCCGGGTTTAGCCTCAAATTAATGATAAATTTGTGCTGAAATCAAGTAAAAATCATGGGACTTTAATGGCTGCAAATTTATTTTGAAGAAAGAATTTGATAAATTTGTGAAGAACACAAAGAACACATTGAATATCACCAAGAACACTCAAGAGCAACTATTTGATCTTGTTAGGGGGTCAAAGTGCAAATATTTTTATGTTTTGGGGGAGCAAAGTATAAATATTAAAAGTTTAGGGAGTTAAAGTATAAATATTAAAAATTATCAAAATATAATTTAATAAAATTTTGGGTTAAAAATATAATTTTCGAAAATATATAATAAAATATTATTAAAAATAATAAAATAATGGTAAAAAGACAATTTTTCTTAAAAGTCTTAGCATGACAACTTTAAACTCAGAATTCTATAATTACCTTCATAAAACACCTAGGGAGTGATAAGAATATGTTTGCGAGGAGAAGATAAAAGAAAGATAAGATAAAAGAAAGATAAAATGTTGAAAAATAGATAAAAATCGAAAGAAAAAAAGAAAGTAAAGCTTTAAAGACAAAGATAAATGCCGATTAAGGAAGCAATCTAGGAGCAACATAATTAGTGCTTGATTGCGTTTGGGGCTAGGTATTATATGAATTTCTGAGATTTAGAAAGCATGATGAAAATGTTAAAATACATAAAAACCCACGAATTGATATTCATTGATTACGGGAATAACCCATGAACTATTGTATGTTGATCTCGGGGATAGTCCATGAACTGAGGATCGCTGTTTTGTTGTGTGTTGATCTCAGGGATAGCCCAAGAACTGAGAATTACTGTTTTGTTGTGTGTTGATCTCGGGGACGCTCACAAACTAAGGATCGTTGTTTTCCCTTATGCGTATATTATGGCCTCGAGCTTTGCGCCGACTGTCGGTAGTCACGAAGGAGCGGTATTCTTAACCACCTACACGTATGCATGAAAGATACAACGGAAAATCATATCTAGGACTATTTCTTAGGTAATGTCAGGCTGTAGGGTGTAAACCGTCACGTGGGCTCATAACATGCATAGGATAGACATGCATGATACTTGGTTGCGCATTCTCTCTATTATGATTGTCGTATGAATGTATGCTTTCTCTATTGTATTTTATTCTTTGTGTTTACTGTGTTCTATTATCTTGTATTTCTCTGTTTATATTCTGTTTCTCAGTTTTCTCTATTTATCTATTCTCTATGTTTCTTTCTGTTTACTGTAAAATATATTACTGACTGATAAGCACAACAAAAATGATTAACATGACTAATTAGCCTGACTCTACTAAGAACTTCTTAATTCTTACCCCTTCTCTCTCTTCCCCCTTCAGATGGAAGCAGAAGTATTATGTCGTGACTTACGAGTGATCGTTCTGCAAAGAAAATTCTGCTCTAGGTAGTGTTTTGAGTATAGGGTAAACTCCATTCTCTGTTTATATTAAATATTGAGAGATCAGCTAATGTCTGTACTCCATTTGAATACGAACATTAACCTAAATTCTTTGTACGAGGTTCCTGTTATGAGGCTATTTGATGAAATGCCAGTGAGTTGCCCTATGACAACGTATGATCGTGCAGAGGAGTAGTAGATGATATTCTGCCTTTTGATGGTGTTCAACCTGACCCAAATTTTGAAGAACTAGAACGTACTTTCCTCGCTTTCGTAGTTTAGAGGGACTAGGTGAGTATAGAGTCTAGGCTAGACTGGGTGTTAGGTTAGAGACTTTTTGAATACATCAAGGCCTAGGATTTTGTATGTATATATATGTATATAGTTATTATCTAGCTATTTCTAGGGGTGTTTTAACTAAGATTTATGCTCAAATAATGGCTGGATAATTGCATGTTATTTAATTGTTTAAGATGTATATAAGTGTGGTTGTTTATAACTGTTGTATCTTTTATTATTTGTGAAATGATTATGAATGATTCCGTTTAATAATCCAAATGTTTCAAAAAAATAAAAAAACTCACAAA
Organism: Arachis hypogaea; assembly: GCF_003086295.3. NCBI lineage: Eukaryota > Viridiplantae > Streptophyta > Magnoliopsida > Fabales > Fabaceae > Arachis > Arachis hypogaea. Next base: position 104,997,788 of record NC_092040.1, read on the forward strand.
ATAACTACGCTTTTAACAACAACTCAGACTCATATAATAAATAATAGATCATAATAAGGAAGAGAAGTTGGTAGCACTCAGTTTCCGGTATGATCTAGACATACTAAAAATCGGGTCATTACATTTCCAACCGAAAAACAAATTACACACATAAACCATTAGCTATACCTTAAACTTTCTCCATGTTGGGTCTACGCAATTCTCTTCAACTAGTAAGGCTTTGGTAAACAACATGCTTTGGATACGTATAATAGCCTTTAAAGCCTTATTGAAATACTTATTAATTGTTTTCTTAGATCTACAAAATCTAACTTGTGGACTATGATTTCTCTTATCGTGCTCTAAGATAATTAAAAAACTTGCAATTTGCTCCGATAAACTATTTGGCCATCCTCTCGAAGTCCTCTTTGGACTTGAAGCAACTCACACAAATTAACAAAAGTATTTGTGTTTATTTTCAACTCCCAAATATAATTTCTATCACCATTGCCAATAATATACTTTAAAGCATCACATTTAATACTACTATTCATTCTTTTGCCTAATGACACTTACCTATTATCTCTATTTCTAAAGTACAGAAATAATATAAGAACAAATAATAACATAAAATTATTATGCCTCAATCTCATCATTTGATAAAAAGTAACACATTGTTTAATAATTTTCGAACACTTTATTTTTTCATATCAAAATAATTATTTCAGTCAAAATAAGTATAAATAATCAATTAAGTCTGCTAAAAATGAAATTCATAACATTCACTTTGACACCTATCAAGAACTATTCAATTACTATCATCTATAATTACTAATGCTTCTACTTATTCTTCTACAAGGACTAATGCAACAACAATAACAAATAACAACATGTCCTTGAGTCCCATTTTCCTTTTTTAAAATTATATTCAAATAAAGATTATGTTGTATGTCTTAGAAAATTATATTTTAACTTTCACAACTAAAATCCAAGAGTTTTTATTTAAAATGTCAATTGTAAAAACTAAAATGGCTCTCATTAAATTATTAAAAAAAATAGTTCATTGATTCTTTAAAATATGACATTGATGTTTTTAAAATAAAGTACAATGAAAATTCAATTAAAAAAGAATATAATATAGCATAAATAGCAAGCATCGGACATATTATTCCTAGCAGCAGCAAAGCACATCACATATTATTCCTAGCAATTTTGTCTTGTATCAGTAAAATAATAGTAGAAATAATAATAAAAACTCTATCAAGCAAAAATTTCATATAACACCTCTAGAAAAGACAAGTAAAAACTTGAACAAAATCGACAAGTAAGTAACTAAACAAAATAATAGTAAAAATTCATATAACACTTTTAGAAAAGACAAGCAAAAATTTGAATAGAGCAGTACAATTCTTCAAAAAATTTCATATAACTTCATATAACTTCGTATAAAACCACAACAAGAACAAACATAATCAGAGAAGACAAGTTGAGAAAGAGAAAAAAAAAAGAGAAGACAACACAAACGCAAATATGGAGGAGAAGAGAAGTGAAACAGAAGGTTAAGGAGGATAACACAAACTGAAAAATGTGCCTACAAAAATGAAGGTGCGACGACAACTAACCTATTCATTATGGGTCTGACGACGGCGACGTGGTGGTGGTTGGGGCAACAATGAGAGGGGCTAGGCTTCATCATGATCTTTTTGATGGTGAACAGCAATTGATATGACAGGGAGGTTAGAAAAATTGAGGATGCCTTAATTAAAATAGCACAAAAGATAAATTTGGAATTATAAGTTTGTATGAAGATATTTTTGGAAGAAATTATTAGTTAAAATTTAGTCCCTGTCCCCCAAAAATTTAATTCCCTTACATTCCCACTTTCTAGAGGTACTAAAGAGACCAAAATTTTGTGTTTTGCCACTGAAATTTTAGTTTTAGTTTTAAGTCAACAAACGTCGTATTTAAATTCTCAAGTAAGTGTTATGTATTGCTAGTGCTCATGAAATTATATTTGTTAAACTGTGAGTGGGACAAAGTCACTGTCTTCACTGTGGACAGGACGAAATCATCATCTCCAAATAATCACAAAACACTGAGCAAGTGAGACAAAATCACTATCCTTACTATACACATAATTATTTAGTTCTCATACTAAATATTTTTCTTAAGAGTCTTTTATACTCCTTTTTCTTTATAATTAATCTTTTGTCCTTATTATATTAGTCTTAATATTGATTATGTCCTTAATCTTTTATCTTGAGACTTTAAGCTTTCTTTAGTTATAATTACTATTTTGCCTTTAAAATTTTATAATTTGACCATTATGTCTCTTATTCTTTTAACACACATTTTTTCTCACTTATTACTTTTATACCCTCACTTCTCAATTTTATACATGTATCTTTATCTTCAATCTTTTATAATATGTTCTTTATGTCCTTAGTTTTTTGTAATTACTTTTTTACCCTTCCTCTTTATTCATAATTACTATTTTAATTTGTATCTTTAAAGTCTTTTAATCCATTTTTTCTCCTAATTACCTTTTTGTCCTTAAAATTTCATACCATGACTGTTCTAACTTTTATTAGTGAAAATGATCATTTTACCACTTATTGTTTTATTCTTATTTTATTACTTTGTTATACTTATACTGTTATCCTAAACTCTTCTAAAATTAATATTTGTGCTCGGTATTATATCCTAACTATATTTTGATCCATTTTTTTATATAATTATATTTTTGCTCCTAAGTATTCTATATTCATAATTTAAGATTAATATTTTGTTATTTATACTTTTAGCTTACTTTTATTTTAAATTTCGTTCGAACCAAGTTTGGTGCATCATACATTTTTCATAGTCCTAAACTTTGTGCTTATAATTTTCTTAGGCTCTTTTAACTTCTTTCTTTCAATCTTCTAGTCTTTTACTTGATTAACTCCATCAATTATCACTTTATGAGTCCTTATAATGGATTTAAATTTTTAAAATTATAACTTAATTCTAGGAGCATAATTATATTCCATTCTCATCATGAATGTTTTTATGATATTTTCAAGTCTCCTTAAAGTATTTTCTTATATTCTTTCATCCTTTTACTCTCTTAAACATTATAAGTATCATCTTATGATTTCTTCTCTTGATTATTGATTTTTATGAAGGTAAGCTCTAATCCCAAGTGCACATACAATTCGGCCATCATCATCATGATACATATTCATGAAACTATGAAAGATTCATATCAAGCACTTACAAAACATATTATTAACTCATCAATTACTCAATCATTTTTAAGAACATTCATATTCATCAAGCATCATCAAGACATCATCAAAACATCAATATAACATATTCAAATTTGAGACTTTCTAGTTATCCTAATCCTTACTTTTTTTGTTAGTCTTCTCAAGTTGCTTTCTTAGCCCTTCTAGTCACCAAGAATTTCCTAAATAAAAACAACACATCAAATAATTAAAATTATGCCTCATGGTCGAGACCTCAATGAAAGGAAAGGGAGTAATTTTTCACCCTTTTGAACTTGAATTTTGATATCTTAGATATTCCTCTTGAGGTTCCTAGTGTTAGCTTGCTACACAAGAAAATGAACAACATAAGTCCTTTATGAATGGGCATGAAAGTCGAACTTGCAAGGAGAGAAAGTGAAAGTATTCTCTTCACTAACCTTAAGAAGTAGATGAGAAGAATGGTATTTGCTTCTTTGTTGCTTGAGATTGATGTTATTCCTTACTCCTTAAAAGATCTAGAGATGGTTTCTTATACAAGAAGATGATTAAAACTATAAGAAAAACGTTGAGTACCGTCGAACAAAATCAAATGGTATAAACCTTATTGGTAAATGTATACTGTCAGAATTTTTTCGTCCAATAATAAGACAAATAATATACTTGTCATACATTTTGAGGTAGTATAAAAATATCTTAGTGCCTATATTTTCTGGTTACATTAACTTCAGTGATATCGTAGTCTTTATGCTTTCGTATTTTTTGTCGCAAACTTGAATCATACCATTTACATTTAAACATGCACACCTTGTAGGTAGTGCGACAGAAATACTAGAAGGGAGTGGCCAAACTTTATGAGAAGAAATTTGGGTGAATTTAGATTTCATTTTATCTTAATTTGATGAGTGGTTAATCTTATCTTTAGGTTAATTCACCACATGGTGAATTAATCTTGTGGTGGACAAGAAATGGTAAAAGAAGATGAATTTAATTTCTTTTCTCTTGTCTACTCTTGATCTTATCTCATAATTTTCTTACTTAATTAGCAAGGCAAAATTTAAGCATGGGAAGTTAAAGAAAGAGAGAAAGTGATTGGTTTTATGTGAGGAGAATAGTGAAGATTTTGTGTTTAGGTAACGTAAATTGGAGTAACATCATCATCCTTATCCATGATTAATTGATTATGTATAATGATGGTTGATTGAAAACGGTATTATTGGAAATTGGGATGAGAAAGGATGTATGACATGTTAATGTATTTGTAAATTAGCCATTTGATTGAGATGGGTAAAATGGTTGGATGGTAGTTTTGTGAATTGTGATAAAGTGTTAATGTGTGAGTTGAGGATGCTTGATGTTGATTTTGGTATATTTGATTGATTTCAAAAAGGGATGAAATTGGTATGTTTTGGCTCTATAACTGACAGATGATATCATCAGCCACTAGGACAGGCATGCATCATATGCATCTATGTGACATTGTTTGGGTGTGCATATTGTACTTGCTTCGCCTTTGTGATTACTTGTGATTAACTTCTAATTGTTCTACTTGCTGTAACTGCTTGTTTGTGCTTGAACTTTCCTAATTGTGTTTGCAACTGAGACTTTATTGAACTGCGGTGATTGGTTGCTATTTGGGTTGTTTGGGTCTAGAGTCATGGTTGATCATGAGGTGGGTTGAAGGCCATGTCTGGTTGATATTTCTGGTTTGGAAAAATATGAAAGGCTAATTTGGTTCAGCATAGATAAACCTTTTGAAAGGCTTTTAAGTTTTTAAGAATTGAACAGTGTCTCTTTCAAAAAAGGTTTTAGATTTCTCTTTATAATAAACCGTTATTTTTGAAAAGATACATAAGGCGATTATCAACCCTATTATAGTAATTCTGCAACCCTACGGTGAAAACCCTTTCGAGAATGATGTTCTCACCTCTTACAACTTTCCCATTTCAGGATATGGACGCGGAAGTCATGAAAAGCTTATGTAGTTGTTGTCTCGATGTTTTGTATTGCTTTAGTTATTGTTTATTGTTCCCTCGCCTTTATGTATATGTATTCTGTAAGAGAGATATGAATTGTATTGGTTAGTGCTTGTAGAGTTATTTAATATATATACACACACATATGTATGTACTCTTTGTGAGTTTTGTATGTTGTATTGTATGTATGGATGTACGTTACATAACAAAAGTACTTTTGGAGCGATATTGCGGTTTAAAGTTTTAAACATGCTCATATTTTAGTATTAAATAGTATAAGAGTCGTCGTAATGTGCGATCTACCAGAGTCGCGCAGCTGGAAACGTGAGCTTTGATAGTTAGAGTGTTACATAATTCATCACATAATGAATTAATATGTGGTGAAATACCACTTGTCATGACCATTACACCATCGCTATTACCTTTATTATATCCTCGCCATTAGAGTACGTTTGTTTTATGTGCGTGTCTATAAAAGATATAGATATAGATACACATGTACAATGTTTGGTTGTTAAGATACTGATTTTTTAAAGACATGGCAACATACAAACATATATAAAATACATGTATTTGATGTCCTTAAAAAAAGATGAGATATTAAGACACACTAAATAAGACACAAATTTTTACCATTTTATCTTTGATTATTTTTTAAAATACCATTCTTATCCCTTAATCTTAACCCCCTTTTTTCATCTTCTCCTTCCTCATTCTTGTTTTCAAATACTCCACCCTCCTCCTCTTCTCTCATTCTTTCTCCCTATTTCCTTTGTCAGTTCTTTTTCTCTCTGCCACCGCCACTATCGTCGCTGCCGCCGCTGCGCCCTTCTCTCTTCATCTTTCTTTCTCCACCACTTGTTTAGATCCAGATCCGTCTAGATCCGTCACTGTCGCTGTGCTCCACCCTAGTGAACTCATGCAGTTTTGACATGTCCAGAGGTCAGAGGCAAATCTGTTTAGACAAAAAAGAAGATACCATTGCTCCCATGGTCTAGATCCGTCACACCTCCTCCTTATTTGGTCTAGATTTCCTATTACTTTCGCTTTCTCCTTGCCGTCACCTTTCTTTCTTTTCGTTTTTACGGCTTAAACCACCGTCTCTTCCCTCTTCTTCTTCAGTCTGCCACTGCTGCTCTCTCTGATTTTGCTTTTTGTTCATTCTTCCTTCTTTTTGCCTCTTTTTTCATTTTTCTATTTTTTTAAAAAGGGTTCAATTGTTTTTATTATTCATCTCTATTTTTTTAATATTATTGAATTTGTGGATAAAATTATTGAAATTTTATGATATCTGAATCATTTATTTTTTGTTATATGAATGGTAATGGAGAAAAAAAATGAATGATAATAGAATAAAAATCTATGTGGTGATGATGATAAAGGTAGAAGATGTGAGTATTATAAACTTTTTAATATTTTGTGTGTCTTGTATATTTGTTTTGTCAAACACAATATATATATATATATATATATATATATATATATATATATATATATATATATATATATATATATTGTGTTTGTGTCTTCTTAATATATGTCTTAGTGTTTATGTTTATGCCTAAGATATAACATACTAGACTAAAATATTTTTTAAATAAAATTTAATTACTTTAGATAAATTCACCTTCAACCTTAATAATAATTCAAATAAATTATCTATGATTATTAGGAATATTTTTAAAATTGATTTGATTTAAAATAAATTGAATTGGAAATAAATTATTATATTTATTATTAATGACTTAAAATATGAATTAATTTGATTTACAAATTAATATAATAATTTAATTCTTTATTTTACAATACAATCTTTCACTATCACTGCAGGTGACGAAACTACCCTAAATAAAATATAAAATAAATTTAATTCTAAAATTAGATCAAATTAATTTCGATTTTATTATATTTCAAAACAGTGACATATGTCTCAGTTCTCAAATAATTCAGTCAACATGAGGAGAGACATACGCATATACCTATTGGCTATTGTTGGGAAGAAAGCCTTTCTAGCAAAAATTTTGCAGTCATCTTTTAAATTTTTCTGTTAAGTAAATTAATTACCGTCCAAACTCCAAAAGACCAAAAGAGTCAATTAATGATGGAAATTAATAATAGAATCTTGAGAAATTCATAAAAGAACAGGAAAGTAATTATACTATTTAATAAGAAAATAAAATATATTATAGCAAAATATAGTAAATAGATTTTATTTTTAATGCAAAATATATTTATAATAAAAATATTATTCTGTATTCTCTAATTGGGGAAGAGAAGAAAAGAGAAGAAAAGAAGATTGAAAGAGCGTAGGGACGGAGTGGTCATTTTCAAAGACCTACCCCATCTTTATAACAAACTCACAATGCCCATAGCTCGCACTGCTTCTCCTTCTTCTCTTTCTCTCTCTAACCGTTTTTTGTTTCTCCATTCCCTAAATTATAGTGAGAGAAACTCCCATTCCCTGCACTCTCTTTCTCTCAGTCTTCTTTATTAATTATACACACTCAGCTTCTTCCGCCAACACCTTCGTCTGCTCCAGCGCCTTTTTATTTTTCAGGTGAAAATTGAAATATGAAACTCGATCACTCTTTTTTTTATTCTATTTTTTTCGCCTAGGGTTTGGTTCTTCTGATTTCAGTGTATGATTTTCAGTTTGCCGTTTTCTCTGTTTTTTTTTCCGCTGTTTTTGCTTCATGTGTAGGGGTATTTGTTGTTTTATTTTCACGGTATTTGTGAAAATATGATAATTTATTTTATTTTTTTTCTCTTCTTTAGATCTAGTTGTGTGGACTGTGGTAGATGTTGCTGTTGGTGATTTTGCTTCTGATCTGATCTGCTTCTGATTTTAACGATTACCGTTTGTTATCTTGCGGGCTTAGCTTTTTTGAAGGTTTTCTTTATTTTACTTTTTTTTTGTTACTTGATGCTTGTGTTGTAGATCGTACTGTTGTTTATCTTTGGTTGTTACTTTCTAGGGTTTGGTGGTGTTGATTATGGTTGGGTTTAGTGGTTATCGCTGATGGTGGTGATATTGGGTTTGGTTTTAGTTGCAATGTGTGTACCCTGGATGATGATTTTACTGATCTATTTTTTGACATTCTCTCCATCTGGTACATTTTCTCCTTCTGGAAACCAGTGAATGACTGCTTAGGTTGCTTGCTGTTCTCTATCCTTGTGATACTTGAAGTATTCCAACTTGTAGAAGCTGCTTTCTTGGTGTTTTTTTGTGCTTTTATCATGAGTTGTTTTGTTTATTGTCATGAGCAGTATCCTCGATGGAAATCCCTTGAGCGCTGTACTTGATTTTGATGTTTAGGTTATAAAGTTGTTGGCATGTGTGATAATTTGATCATATGTAGCTCTCTATAAAGTGATTATATTTTGAGATGTTAGGCGTGCCTTATACTGAGGTGCTTATTTATCACTAGTCACAAAGTTGTAACGCTTTTTCCCCTTTGTGTGCAGTGTTCATCATGGTTCGGAAGAAGAGAACTGAAGCAGCTAGTTCTAGTGGGGGTGAAAGCTCTGAGGGCCAACAGCGCCCTGCAGAAAGGAGTGCTCCACCCCAACAGGCTGCTCCCACCAGTGGGCCTGGGCCACAAGGGGGAGGTAGGAGTTGGGGTCCCCAAGGAGGACGTGGTGGTTATGGAGGAGGACGTGGCCGTGGAATGCCTCAACAGCAGTATGGTGGCCCCCCTGAGTATCAAGGTAGGGGACGGGGAGGACCTCCCCAGCAAGGGTATGCTCCACGAGGTGGATATGGTGGTGGCCGCGGTGGTGGTGGTGGTGGTGTAGGAGGCGGTCGAGGCGTAGGACCTTCTTATGGTGGCCCACCACGGCCCCAAGTTCCCGAGCTGCACCAAGCTACCCCCCCAGTTCAGTATCAAGCGGCTGTGTCTCCTCGGCCTCCTCCCTCTGAGGCTAGTTCCAGTTCATCCCAGCCACAGGAGATGCCCCAACTGGAACAGCAAATGGGGCATATAACTCAGACAGAAGCTGCCCCTTCTGGTCCACCAGCTAGCAAGTCATCCATGAGGTTTCCCCTTCGCCCTGGGAAGGGTAGCTACGGCACAAAATGTATTGTCAAGGCCAACCATTTCTTTGCTGAGCTGCCAAACAAAGATCTGCATCAGTATGATGTAAGTTCCACCTTAAGTAGTTGAGAAAATCCCAGTTTGTATGTAACTTGTAACTTATATCAGTTGTTGGTTGCTTAGGTAACGATCACTCCAGAAGTTACATCAAGAGGCGTTAACCGTGCTGTTATGGAGGAGTTGGTGAGGCTTTACCGAGAATCCCATTTGGGGAAGAGACTTCCTGCTTATGATGGGCGAAAGAGCCTCTATACAGCTGGTCCACTGCCTTTCGTGTCAAAGGAGTTTAGGATCATGTTAATTGATGAAGATGATGGAACTGGAGCTCAAAGGTTAGTTTCATGTTTGTTTCCAACTTAATATTCAAATAAAAACTTTCATACTTTATCTGATTGTTTTGTTTGCTTATCATTGCAGGAGGGAGAGAGAATTCAAAGTTGTGATAAAATTGGCTGCTCGGGCAGACCTTCACCATTTAGGGCTCTTTTTGCAAGGGAGACAAACTGATGCACCTCAGGAAGCATTGCAGGTTCTCGATATTGTGTTGCGTGAACTTCCTACTACCAGGTCTTTGATATAGCTCTCTTCCTTTATTTGGTTTCGTTGTTATACCCAAAACTATTGGGGTATAAATGGAGTTTTGTTATTGTAGGTATTCTCCTGTAGGAAGATCATTTTATTCACCCGATCTTGGAAGAAGACAGCCTTTGGGTGAGGGGTTAGAAAGCTGGCGTGGTTTCTATCAGAGTATTCGTCCCACACAGATGGGACTTTCTCTGAACATTGGTACATTATGCTGTCTCTACATACCCACTTCATTTTCTATCATAGATTCCATAAATGCTAACTTTTGGATGTGCAGATATGTCTTCCACTGCATTTATTGAGCCATTGCCGGTGATTGAGTTTGTAACTCAGCTACTGAATAGGGATGTATCCACCCGACCACTGTCAGATGCTGATCGTGTGAAGGTAGATTTTGGTTGACACAAGCTATGCGTGCTTTCATTTGCATTTGCATTTGGCTGTTATCCATTTATGTGGCTTGGATTTTGGGAGACTGCTTGTCACCCTTGATTTAAAAGGAATGAGAAATTGACTTTTTTCTTTCTATTTTTGAATGACAGATCAAAAAAGCTCTCCGTGGTATCAAGGTTGAAGTAACTCATCGTGGAAACATGAGAAGAAAATATCGCATCTCTGGTCTGACTTCCCAGGCTACTAGAGAGTTGACGTGAGTAATAGTCACCTAACATTTATTCTTAAATGGAATGGGTCAAGTCTACTGCTCACTTTTTGGTTTGTCAATAATTTTAGATTCCCTGTAGACGAGAGGGGAACAATGAAGTCTGTTGTCGAGTACTTCTCTGAGACCTACGGGTTTCACATTCAACATACTCAGTGGCCTTGTTTGCAAGTGGGAAATACACAGAGGCCAAATTATCTGCCAATGGAGGTAAATGAGTTAATGAGTAGTAAGCTTTTTATTTTCATGTGAATGTACCTACTGAAGGATTGTTTGTTGGTTGCAGGTTTGCAAGATTGTAGAAGGGCAGAGGTACTCAAAGAGGTTGAATGAAAGGCAGATTACTGCTTTGCTCAAAGTCACATGCCAACGACCTGTTGAAAGGGAGCGTGACATAATGCAGGTCTGTAGAATGTCTTCTTAGCATAATAGTATCATATTCTAATTCTATCTACATGTGTAGTGTGTAGTAATGCATTTCATAGAGGTGTGGGCTTTTGTTGTCATTCTGTATACTTCTCCACAATATATTGATTGAATATATTCTATGTACTTTCATCTGTATGTTCATGTTGCTTCCCTCCTAATTCATTGTTTTTTTTTGTTCAGACAGTACATCACAATGCCTATGATCAAGACCCTTACGCTAAAGAGTTTGGAATCAAGATCAGTGAAAAGCTTGCTCAAGTTGAAGCTCGCATCCTTCCTCCACCCTGGGTATTTTTCTGTACATTATCCTTTGTATATATTTTCTATCCATATCAAATGTGTGAGTGAGAGAGAGAGAAGTGAGTGTGTGTATGGTTTCTTTATTATAAACTTGTAACTGGTCTTTTTAAATGTTTATTGACATTTTGTTCTCCAGCTCAAATATCATGATACAGGTAGAGAAAAGGACTGCCTACCTCAGGTTGGCCAGTGGAATATGATGAATAAGGTTAGAGATATTGTATAAAATGATTCCCTCACTGTTGACTTTATGCTTTTGATTTGTTATTGTTATCAATATTCTTTTTTCATACTTTATTGCCTTTTGATTTGTCAATTGCTTTCAATATTTTATCTGCATATTTTATTTTACTATTCTGCTTTGGTTGTGGTGATGGTGCAAGTATTTTTATTCCAGGGTTGTCTCTTGGGCCTTGCATCAGAGATAAAGATAAAATCCATCTTGAGTGTGTGCCATGCTATTTTTGTGTGAAAATTTAAAAAATTAGACCGAGCTAATCACCTTATTTTTAAAGTATTGATGTTATTAGTCTTAAAATATGCTGAGCTGGAATAGGTGGCATGCTTGTGAACTTGAAAATTGAGATGCCCTTCCCTCTTTTATGCGTATATTGGCATTTTAATATACTTTTAAATCAGATCAGAGTGATGTGATCAAAATTTTACACTGTTATTAATACTGTCCTTGTTGATTGAAACATCAAATAACCTTTTGCTATGGCTTTTATTTCAGAAAATGGTTAATGGAGGAACAGTCAACCATTGGTTCTGCATTAACTTTTCCAGGAATGTTCAAGATAGTGTTGCCCGTACATTTTGTTACGAGCTCGCTCAGATGTGTCAAGTATCTGGCATGGTATAGGTTCCCTTTGTAAATCCTTCTGAAAATATGATTTTGTTTGTAGTTTTCTTGCCATAAGTAATCCTTTTGTTGAATATGATCAGGCATTCAATCTGGATCCAGTAGTTCCCCCAGTTAGTGCTCGTCCTGACCAAGTTGAGAAGGTTCTGAAAACTCGGTATTATGATGCCAAGAACAAGCTGCCTGGAAAGGATCTTGATTTGCTTATTGTTATCCTGCCTGACAATAATGGTTCTCTTTATGGTAATGATTGGATGACTAAACCACGTGTCCTTCCTTTTTATACTCATAATACTACGGTTTATATTAAACTGTTATTTTTTGTGATGCAGGTGACCTGAAACGAATATGTGAGACTGATCTTGGGCTTGTTTCCCAATGTTGTTTAACAAAGCATGTATACAAAATGAGCAAGCAGTATCTTGCAAATGTTGCTTTGAAAATTAATGTTAAGGTTGGTGGAAGGAACACTGTGCTTGTTGACGCCCTTTCGCGGCGTATTCCCCTTGTTAGTGACAGGCCTACAATAATTTTTGGAGCCGATGTTACTCACCCACACCCTGGAGAGGATTCAAGCCCATCTATTGCAGCTGTATGTTCTTGAATTTGTCTAAAATTCCAACCTGTTCTATTTAAGTATCTTTTTTAAGGTATTATTTTTGACTTGATCACTTGAGTATTATCTTGTATGCTGTGTAGGTTGTGGCTTCCCAAGATTGGCCTGAGATTACAAAGTATGCTGGTTTGGTTTGTGCACAAGCACATCGACAGGAACTCATTCAGGATCTCTTCAAGCAATGGCAAGATCCTAATAGAGGACAGGTCACGGGTGGAATGATTAAGTACCCTCTCTTTCCCTCCATTTTGTGATGTTAGCTTGTTAAAGCACATATGTATAGATTCCATGCTCTTGTAGGTTTGAAAGATTAACTAGTTGTGATTTCTTATTCTTTTTGGCAGGGAACTACTCATATCTTTCCGGAGAGCAACTGGGCAGAAGCCACAGCGCATCATATTTTACAGGTAGTTTGATGTTTTCAAGCATGTGATCAGATTTTTATATTTATGGAACCTGGCAATTCTAAATTTTATTATTTGCAGGGATGGTGTGAGTGAGGGTCAATTTTATCAAGTCCTATTGTTTGAGCTTGATGCTATTAGAAAGGTATAAAGTTTTGCCAAATTGTTGACGTATCTGAAATTTTAGATGCTGTTTGTAACTTCTTCAGTCTAAATGTTCCTGCCAGGCCTGTGCATCTCTTGAGCCCAATTATCAGCCTCCTGTGACCTTTGTGGTAGTTCAAAAGCGTCATCACACTAGGCTTTTTGCCAGCAACCATCATGATCGAAACTCTATTGATCGGAGTGGGAATATACTGCCCGGTATTTACTAAAATTTTGATAAATTGTCCTTAATAAATGATAAGTTTGATGCCAAAATGAAAAAAACATAACCCGGAAACTGAAATTTTTTGCAGGTACTGTTGTGGACTCCAAAATCTGCCACCCAACTGAATTTGACTTTTATCTCTGTAGTCATGCTGGAATTCAGGTGAATTTATAGCTTATCATTGTTTTTAGTGTATACACAATTTGACGTTTAAAGTGTGATCCTTGTGTTAAAAAATGTTTAATTGGGTTTTTATGTTGGAAAATGTTATCAGGGCACTAGTCGTCCAGCTCATTATCACGTTCTGTGGGATGAAAACAATTTCACAGCTGATGCTCTTCAGATGCTTACAAACAACCTGTGCTACACGTAAGTAGTAAAAAACACGGTGGAATTTCCATCTTTTTTTTTTTTTCAAGTTGTGTTTGCCACACCTTTTGATATCTAGTACCATCTTTACCTTACCTGACACTTGATGTGTGATGTTCTTTAATGTAATTTCTTCAGCTATGCCAGATGCACCCGTTCTGTTTCAATTGGTGAGTCTTCTCTTAATGCAAATGTTGAGTTTGGGGGATTTGTGTATGTTCATGTTTGTATCAATGTATTGCATGTGTCTAACAAGTTGGTGTTTGTTTTTTGTATGGTGCAATTTCAGTGCCTCCTGCATACTATGCGCACTTGGCTGCATTCCGAGCCCGTTTTTACATGGAGCCCGAGACATCCGACAGTGGCTCGATGACAAGTGGTGCTGCTGCAGGTCGCGGTATGGGTGCAGGACGCAGTACGCGTGCACCTGGTGCCAGTGCTGCTGTGAGGCCCCTGCCATCCCTCAAGGACAATGTCAAGAGGGTCATGTTCTATTGCTGAGTAACATTTTAAGGCAAGGACTATTATTATTTCAAGTCATGTGGAGGACCCCTTCTCTATGTTTTATTTGTTTGTTGGTTTTGTTCCGACGTTGTTGAGACATTGCGAGTGCTGTGTGGTACTTTTAATTATATTGTTGTTGGCAACCCTACCTATGCTAGACCTTTCTACTTTGGAATTTGAGCTTGAAATGGCAGTAATTTGTTGACTCTTGTCATGTCGTGGATTGGCAAGATCTCTAGCCCTGTTTGGATATATGCGTAACTTTATTATCATTTTAACATCTTCCTCCTAGTGTTTTATTATCAATTTGAAATTGTTTTTTGTTTTGTTGGGGATGTTTTAAGGAGTTAAACTCATTTGGTTAACTTGTAATTTCCTTGGGAGGATGATTAGAACTTAGAAGGGCATTTTTGTAGTCAGGGAAATATATAAAGTATGCATAATTATCTGGGGTGATAGGTTTATTTATATCTTCGTAAAATGGATTTTGCATGTAGTGAAATATTAAGAATACATATTATGGATGCATGTGGTGATAGGGTTATAAACTTGTAATAGATGAGTTGAGATATATAGGATTCTTGACGCACTATATAGTTAAGGAAGAATTTGAGGCATTCTTCTTCCAGTGATTTTTAGCCTATGATCAATTTAATAATATATATATTTGAAAATTTTCCTATAGTTAATGTTGACAATGTTCCAATTCGGCCCTTTTATCGCTATTTGTACGCACTTTATTTCTTACAACTGCTCCCTAACCCCAAATGGACTGACCGGTGAAGTTCTTTAAACTTTAGTCAATTGCATGAAATGAGTTAGTAATTAGTCATAATGGCTTAAAAGTTATAATAACCCTAAACAACGAGTTTATATTAATGTTGGGGCAGTGTGTGGTTATAGAAGTTATTGATAATTTATTACTGTCCTACGTTTATTCTTCAGTAATTAGTACCTCGTTTTTATTTCAAATTATCTCGTTATTTATTTATTTTTTTACTTATGCACAATATTTAAGACAATAGTTAGTTTTTATTCAAAATATAAATAATTAGAAAAAGATAAAAATATTTTTTCGTATTATTTTTGTCTATTGATTTATTTTATTTTTTATTAAATTTTATAAGAACTATTTGAATCATATAATAAAAATATTAAAAATAAAAATAAAAGATAAAAACGCAAACTAAATGCATTCTAATTGGAAAGAGTTGAGAGGCACATTTTTATAGTTTTACACGTTTAATTATAGGTAGCTACTCTCATAAACATGTTAAAAATATTTTTTTATGATGATTTTTATTTAAAAAGTGTAATTTATTTGTTCAACATTTTAAATGAAAGTAATTTTTATTTCAAATAAAAATCAAATTCTACAATCTATCATCCAATGGTTAAAATGATATATTTTTACATGACAACAATTATTAAATCTTCATTGGAGTAGCCACCTTAATTATATATCATGATGTTATTAAATTATTTAATTTGATGATATGTTATAAAATAAATCTACTCTGTATATATGTCAAATTATGTTTTGTCATATCCATAAACTATTCAATCAAACTATCAATTGTCTGAAAAGTTTTTTGAATATAATTATGCTCTTCTTAAATTCTTATAAATAAAAAATTGAGATTGAACGATAATCATAATATTAAATTATTTTACATGGACAATTCATGAAAATGCTTTTCAAATTTCAAGAACTAGGCTATATAATTATTAAATGGAAGAGTTAAAGTAGTTACACTTACCGTTGTCCCTAAAATAAATAACTGCACAGTATAGTATTTCTAGAGAAATATTCTCCATGTTCGTTAGGTACGAGTTAAAGAGGTAAAGTGGTGTTACTTCAATAAACCAAACTTGCATTCGAATTATTTGGCTTAATCCCTCCCTTAAATCTTATTTAAAAAAAAAGGGACAAAGTACGTAAAAAAATATGAACCAAATATTACTTTTTGTTTCTAGAAAAACCATTCCACACGCAATGGACTCCCTAGTTCTTACATTTTAGAAAAATCATCTTATGTAGCTGATGTAATAATTATGCTGCTTAGATCTTAGTCCTATTATTTTATTCAAATTTTGTTAATGTTTAAAAAAATGTAATATCTTAATATCGTAATTGTATTGTCAATAAGAATTAAAAAAGATTGAAAATAACAAATAAAAAAAAATGCGAGATGTTGGAGGCAAAATAAATTACAAAAATTAAACAAACAAAAAATTAAAGAGAAGATGAAGAAAGAAACATAAACATAAAAGAAAAGAACAAGTAAAAGTAGAAGACTTTTATTAATAGAAAATGAAAGAAAACAAATTACAAGTGTTTGAGTTTAAAAAAATTACTTAAAATTCCTAATTTTACCCTGCGATATGACAAGAGGCTGAAAGCGTTTTTAAGTATTTTTCAAAAGAACCGAATTCTCTACAAAATATGCCTAAATATTTATTTATAGACTAACTTAATGTATAGTTACCAAGTGAAAATTTGAATGACATTTGTAACTTTCTGCATTCCTCATTTGATACCAATTTAAAAAATCAAAATAAATAACTAAACTGTCAAATGACCTAATTTAATTAAAACAAACACAAGTATTATGTATAGAAATATCAATGTATAATTAATTATTTTATTTTCATATTTTTTTATAAAAATAATATTTTTTGTCTAATATAATGCCCCAAAATTTTTCACTTGAAGTCATATATAGTGATTGAAACTAAAAAAATCTTGTTTATAGCAACAAAAGAAATATATAAGCATGTATTTATTTATTCTTTTAAATTTATTATTATTTTTTATTATATATATATATATTTATTATATATATTTTTTTATTATTTTATTTTATATATATATATATTTAAATATATATAAATAATAAAACACGTATTGAGAGGTATCTTATTTTAAAATGTTAACTTAGAATATCAATAGGAGTACTCATACAGTATTGTACTTTTCTTTTTTTTTGTTATTTTTATTTATTTACCTACCTATTTATTTATTTTTATTCTGACCAAACAAAAATAAAATAGCTCAATATCCTATCGTTTTGTAATACTTCGGAGAGAGAGAATAGATTAGTGTTTAAACACCTAAAAACTTCTTTTTCAATTTTGTGTCTTTCATTCTTCTAAATTTTATCTACTATGGTGGAATTCTTCCACTCACAAGGGTTCAACTATACCTAGTTCTTCTGATATTTCAGGCAAGATTTAATTGCTAGTTTCATTTTTATTTAGCTCTTTTCTATTGTTGATTTAGAGAAACTCTAACCTCAAAAAATGGTGTAAATAATATCTCTTGTATTATCTATGAGTACTAGAATCTTACTCTGAAGAGCATTCTTTTTTTTTTCTTTTACATTTTTTTGACTCAAATTAAGATTTGACTGTTGAACTCTTATTCTTCAATTCTACTATGTTATTTTTTTTCACTTTTTTTATGTTTATTTTCTTAATTTGATTATGAGCTAATTATATTATTTGGTATATTGTTGGTATTTACGATTATAGATAATTTTTTTTAAACTATGATCTTGTTCAATATGTTTTCTATTCTTCAAATTACATGCATGTTCTACTGTATCAAATTTTATGAACCAAACATTACATATTACTTTTTGAGCGTGTTCATGTGGGATGGAATTCAAATGCTATCTTAGTCCTTTTGAATTAGGAAAATAATAGGATATTCTAATGTCTAAAAAATTATCTCTTCTTTTTTGTCCCATTGTGAATTTGAGATAAAATTTTAAATAAGCTCAATTTTTATTCATTTCTTATGCATTACTTTTTACCTTTACAACTTGTTTGTTGATTGTTGACAATCTCGACACCCAATACCTAGATTTTTCAATCTATACTCTTATGGCAACCTCAAGCCACCATCTATTAACAAGTCCTTTTTTTTATCTGAAGTGGTCATTTGTGATAAGTCGTTATAAAAAACGGCAAAGATTTTACTCCTGAACTAGAGGTCTCAAAATAAAAAATGTGGAAATCTCAGGTGCTGCTCTCCTTCACCATTGACGGTGTAGACTCAGCTTTCACTGGCTCTATTATCTCTCTTAAAGTCATAAACAAGATCAAAAATTCTTTTTCTGGTCATTCTCAAAGAAAATATGTTGCTTTTCAAGACTCTCTTTCCATTTGATACTTTGACTCCAACAACAGGCTATTCAGAAATCTCCCAAAGATCAATATTGGAGGCTACCATACTTGGTTAGATAAGGTTGAAACTGAGAAGATGACCTTGTGGAAAGAGATTGGAATATATGATCTAATTTAGCTTAGTAAAAACTCTTACACTGTCAATTCAGGATTAATGGGATGCGCATTGTATTTTTGGGATGAGACTTCTCATATTTTTCACACCCCATACGATATGATTACGCCTACTCTTTTGGATCTAGCTGCTATAACTGGCCTACCTCTCTTGGGAGAGAAAATTTTAACTACTACCAAGTTGACCACAAGAGTTAAGTATGCCATTTATATCTCTTCCACCACCTATTAGAGCTTCATTCTCAATAACAAAGGTCAAGATGAAGAACTTGTTTCTGATAATGAGCACGTAGTCTTTCTTTTCTATTGGTTGAGCGGCATTGTTTTCTATGCCCGGAGTATTTAAATCGAAGACACTTATCTCCCATTGGCCATTATGTTAGCCAAAAATAGGAAGTTGTGTTTAGCCAAATTATTTTTGGCTCGACTATATCTCACTCTGGATTGGATCACAGACCTTATGAGGGAGTAGAAGAGAATCACTAATGTTGACGGTTCCGTTTAGTTTTTTCAATTGTTGATGTCTACCATTTTTGAGTCTAAGCTACAACCGCGTTTGACCCAAAAAGGTCCAACATATTCTGTGATTGCAGGACACCATATACTCAACTTAGTTTTTTCCGACAAGTTGATGGCCTCACATGATAAAATGAAACACTTCTTCCGTGCTTTCTATTACTTGCCATAGAAAGATCACAACTTTAATTTAACTCCTTTTGCTAATTGTCAAACTGGTCTGCATTGGTTGACGCGATCTCTTACCCCAGCTAAGACTTCACAAAAGGAAAGTATCACTATTTGGTCATAATTCTTGACTCTCCAACTACGTTTTGCTGGATTCTCAGGTGAAGATGACCTAAAAACAACGGTCTATATGCCAAATGTCATTTTTAGACTGTTTGGATTAGCTCAAGCCATTCCGTCCCCTTACCATCTTCAAGAGTCTCAATCTTTGCATATCAAAGCTACTTCACCAGAAGATCTGTTGAAATTTCAAAAGGACAATTCTTCGCGGAGAAATAACTTTCACCTATTTGCTTTTAAACCTTGTCTGTTAACCACATACTCATTCTTTTCTTGGTAGAAAACCTATTACTCTTCTATGAAGGTCACTTTTAGTATCTATTGTCAAAGGATGAACACTACTCTTGTAATGCAACAAATGAGGAGAGCATCAATCGTCAAAAAAAGGTAATTACTACTAAATTATTTGTTCATTTGAATTCAAAAAATTATGCTTTTCTTTGTGCTGTTGTTATTAATGTTATTTCCTTCCTGCATAATGCCTTCTAAGAATGACACATGTTTTAATTATTTTTATTATATATATATATATATTGTTACAGAGGAAAAAATCACCTCACTTGCTGCCAATCCTCCTTTGAGAAAGACTTCTGGTAGGCTTGTAGGAAAAAAAGAAATTCAATTTTAATTACTCAAGCCGCCGGATAAAAAAAAGACTTGAACTAATTGTAGTGTCAACATCTTCAAATAGTGATGATAAGAATGACACATCAAATACATCTGATGGCAACCTTGACGGACCGGCAGTCTCTCAGAAAAAAGAAGAGGAAAACGAGAACAACTCGTCTAGTGATAAAGCAGTGAGTAAAATCTCTTCGGAAGATAATGATGTTGATGTCCTTAGCCTCAATGGTCAACTTGCTTATCAGGTATTTTTATATATTCTCACATCCTCCATATTAAAAATAGCATTATCTTGAAGAACTTAAATGATGATGATGCCTCTCATGCTGATTTTTTTAATCTCATTAATTACCTTCATCCTCATTTCACTTCTTGCTTTAGGTCATCGCGACTCCTACTCCTTCACTAATTGTGCCTAGCACTGAAAATCTGATAGCTGCCACATCTGATAAACCTACACCTAATCCCAAAGCTAATAAGGTATAACATGTCATTTAGCCTGATTATTAGTATCTCTTCCTTATATCCTTTTTTTTATGTTGACACCTTCTTTTGCATTTTTGTTTAGCTTTAAAATTCTGAAATACCTCTGAGTGAACAGTCAGAAAAACAAGTGCCAATCATTTCCGTTCATGCTCATACCCCTAATGTGGTGAATGATTTGTTGTCTGACTCAGAAAGCTTGAATGAAGCATATGCATGTAGTATGGATACACAGAAGACCATAGTTGAATCTTGCTCTACCATTCAAAGTAACCTTTCAACAGAACAGCTCCATGTTACACCTCCTATAACCGAGACTGCTGACAAATCCATCTTGCTTTCGTTGGCCCAACAACTCGGTGTCATTCTATCCAAACCTCTTTTGACAGTTGCCACTAATCTGAACCTTAAGACTCAGCTTTCTGATATTCTTCAGACCTTTTGCATTACACCACATCCTGAGACTATTGATCCTTTGTTGATTAGCTTACGAAAGGTTTATGAGGACCTTTACATCAAATTTTATGACTCTCAAGTAGCTATCTCCTCACATTAACACTCAACTGAAGATTTTTCAAAACTTGGAACAGCAGCTGACTGTCAAGAAAGGGATGAAAAATAAGCTGGACCCCGCTTTGAAAAAGAATGAAGGTCAATTTGCCAAAGCAAGCAGCATGCTTGATAGTAGCAATGCATCCTTATAGTCCCTTGAAGAGAAGATGCTTTGCTTACATGAAGCTGCAAAAGAAGCCAGGAACTTCCAAACCGCTCTCCAAACTGAAGTTACTCATTTGAAAGAGATATTTGAAGCTTAGTCTTGTGTTTCTTATTTGAACTTCTGTCATTTTAATATGTCGCTGCAATCTTCACTTTTTTGAACTTTTAGTTTTTTTTTATTTTTTGCTTTTGTATGCACCCTATCTTTATTTTGTAGACTGGTTGACACTTGTTATCTTTGGAAAGTTATTACATTACTTCACACTGAACCAATTATTAATATCACAGTGACCTCTTTTGTATTTCATTTGAGATGACCTCCATATCTATTTATATCAGGTTGCACTGGTGCATGTCATCTGGTGTGCATTCGCCTCAAGTGCTGTCAAAGTAAATCAAATGTGCATTTGTTGACATGCTTCTAGCTTTACACAGGTTTATTCACTAAATCTTTTATTTCTATATGTTGGCATGTACTATACTGTACTCAAAGAATGGTAAATTATTTTCTGTATTGACTCTTATTTTAAATTAATACCTTGGACACATATTTGCATCATAAACTTAATGCTTTATACTGTCAATGAAACTTGCAATTCATAGAAATCACATGGGTATGTTAGTTTTTACAAACTAAATTACAAATATAAGTTAGCTCTTTATTTTAGCCCTTAACATTTTAACTAGACATTTTTGTATCCTTAAACATGTGGAATGTTTATCTCATGAATGTCTGGCCTATATACTTTTAAATACTTGCCATTTATTGAAAGAATTCTTCTTCCTAATCCGACTTCAATAATCTTATAGGCATTTTCAGAATAAATCTTATCAACCATATAAGGTCCTTTCCAAGTTGGAAACCACTTACCATAAGTTTTTGACTTTTTTTCTATATGCAAAATTGCTTTCCACACTAAATCTCCAAATGCAAATGTCTTTGCTTTAACTCGGCAGTTGTATGATTTTAACATAATCTCTTTTTGTTGAATCACCCGCTCTAAAGCTCTCAACCTTTTGTCATCTAGTTCAACGAGCTCATCATGCAAAGAATTCCAATAATCTACTACTGGTATCTCATTTTGTCTAGCCACCTTTATACTTTGCAAATTGATATCAATTGGCAACACCGCATCATGACTGTAAACTAACTTATATGGAGTGGTTCCAGTAGAACCTCTTGGAGAATTTCGGTAAGCCCAAAGAACTTGACAATGAGTTTGGTGCCAATTTCTCGACTGCCTTTCAATGTATTTTTTAATTAATACAATCAAAATTTTATTCGCTGCCTCTACTTGTCCATTGGCTTGGGCATAATACGGTGTAGAAGAAAGTATTTTTATATCCCTAGACTTAGCATATTCCATGACTTTTTTTTCCAATAAACATGGTTCCTTGATCAATAGTAATAGACTGAGAAATTCCAAACTTATGCATAATATGCTCCTCTATGAAATCAATTATTTCATTGTGAGTCACATCCCTTAAAGGGATAGCCTTTACCCATTTAGAAAAATAATTAACACAACCAAAAATGAACTTATGACCTTTAGAAGAAGGTGGGTGAATCTGCCTAATCAGATCTAAAGTCCATCCTCTAAACGACCATGGTTTAATTATAACATGCAATTCTGACACTAAAATATGTTGAAGGCTTCCATGTTTTTGGCATTCTTCACATGACCTAGCATAATTTATACAATATCTTTGAATAGTTAGTCAATACAATCTTCTCCTATTTATCACCCCATTTCATTTTTTCCTGATTGATGGGCACCACAAATTCCCTCGTGCACTTCGGCAAATGCCAAGTACGCTTCTTTTTCTCCCAAACATGTCAAGAGATTTCCATCAACAGATTTTTTAAACAAGACATTATTCATTAGAACATAACTTTGAGCCCTATATTTAAGTTTTCTATCGACACTAAAGGCTTGGATTTTCTAAATATTCCACAATTGATACTCTTCAATCTTCTGGGTCTAGTTTTTCTAATAACAACACTTTTCTCTTTCTCTCAAAGACATAAATATGTCCTTTATCCTTACCAATTTTTCTAGTGTTGAGGACTTGATCTTATATCTTGAAGCAATTTGAGCTAATTCATTTGTTTCTTGATTTAACTCCCTTGGAACATGCCTTACAATGACATTGTCAAACTCGTTCAACAACTTTGTAGCCATATTAAAATTCTTTCTTAAATTTTCACTAACACACCTATACTCAAGTAATACTTGACGGACTACAAGCTGTGAATCTCCAAAAATTTCCACATTTTTGACTCCTCTTTCTAATAATAATTTCAGTCTCATTATTAACGCTTCATACTCTGCCTCATTGTTGGAACATGAATAATTCAATTCAAAGAGGAAT
The DNA here is from genome assembly GCF_003086295.3 of Arachis hypogaea. Lineage (NCBI taxonomy): Eukaryota > Viridiplantae > Streptophyta > Magnoliopsida > Fabales > Fabaceae > Arachis > Arachis hypogaea. The sequence goes on from NC_092040.1 coordinate 105,021,488, forward strand.
TTACTTGGCTCGCCACTTGGAGAAATAATTAAAATTTCTATACCAATACCACCTTTATAGTATGAACTGTCAAAATATAATTTCCAAGGCACCAAATCAAAAAAACCCAGTAAACTCTCATTAATGTCACTACAAGGATGGTCAACCAGAAAATCAGCTAGAACCTGACCCTTAACGGCTCTTGTAGGAACAAAATGTAAAGAAAATTCTGTTAAGGCAAACATCTATTTTTCTAGTCTACCATGTAATATTGGAGAAGACAACATATATTTAAGAACATCAAATTTAGAAATTATATAAACATTCCTAGGAATTAAATAACACTTAAGTTTTAAACAAGAAAAATATAAAGCTAAACAAAGTTTCTCAATTGGAGAATAACGGCTCTCAACATTATTTAGTGCACGAATTAGGTAATAAATTACTCTTTTGTTGCCATTTTCATCTTCTTGAGCCAGCATTCCACCAATTGTTACTTCAGAAGCTGACACGTAAAGTTTTAAAGGTGCTCCGTGCCTCGGAGGTGTCATAATAGGATGATTAGTCAAGTACTGCTTGATGTTGTCGAAAGCTTCTTAGTGCTTTGCTTTCCACTGGAACCCTTCATCTTTTTTTAACTTGAACAGAGGCGCAAAAGCCTTAGTTTTTTCTAACAGATTGGAAATGAACCTTCTAAGGTAATTGGCCTTCCCTAAAAATGCTTGTAGTTGTTTTTTGTTAGCTAGAGGAAGAGCCTTTAAGATAGCCTTTGTCTTGTTCTTGTCAATTTCAATCCCTTTTTTCTATATCAAGAAACCAAGAAAATTCTCTGCACTCATACCAAAAGCACATTTTAAGAGATTCATTTTCAATTTATATTTTCTCATTTTTTAAATATTTTTTTAAATTTTCTAGATGCTCTTTTTTAGCATTTGATTTGACAACCACATCATCAACATAAATTTCTATAAAATTTTTAATAAAGTCATGAAAAATTTTATTCGTTGCCCTTTGGTAAGTTGCACCAACATTTTTTAGCCCAAATGGCATCACAACCCATTCAAAAGTTCATAAAGCACCTGGACACCTAAATGTAGTTTTTGACACATCTTCCTCAGCGATGTATATTTGATTATAACCTGAATATCCATTCGTAAAACTTAAAATTTCATGACCAGCAGTAGAATCTATCAACATATCACCTATAGGCATTGGATATTCACCTTTTGGTGTTGCAGAATTTAAATCTCTATAATCAATGCAAATCTTTAATTTTCCATTCTTTTTCATGATAGGAACAACATTAGAAATCTAGTTGACATACCTTGCTGTTCTTATAAACTTAGCTTTAAGAAGTCTTTCAATCTCCTCTTTAATCTTCTTCACGACTTCAGGAGCAAATCTCCTTGGTGGCTGCTTGATAGGTTTGACATTGGCCTTTAGTGGCAATTGATGCTCTACTAATTCACGACTCAAACCTGGCATTTCTTCATAATCCCATGCAAAACAGTCACAATATTCCTTTAATATCTCCACCATTTCTTTTTCAAAATCATCAGACAACATCTTGCTCACATATGTTGGTCTAGGATGATCACCGTTACATCTACCTCCTCCAAAGGATCCTGCACCTCAACGTTTTTCACATTGTCAGTATTATTATTCTCAAAACCTAAAGGACCATCATCATATATACAATCATAAGGTACACTATCAATGCATCCTTCTCTGTCTGCCATATAGGCTAACAGCTGAGCCAATTGGCTCGTCAACCTCATCATTTAAGTCTCTCTTGAGGCCGTATTTGCCCCGGTCTTAGGGACCAAAATAAAACCATTCATATCTATTTTGCACATCTCAATATTTTCAAAATTAAATGCCTTGGTGTCAACTGTCAATGGCTTGACTCCAGGATTATACATCCTGAACTCCACATGCATCTCATCATAGTAATAGGTACTATTGTTAGCAAGAACTTCTTCCACTACTCTATCTTCATTCCAGAAAATTAATTTTTGATGTAGAATCCAATCACGTCCTAAAAGCAAGTTAAAACCAGCTTTAGATGGAACAACAACAAACAGAGTTGGCCTATTGATAGAACCAATCTTAATTGACAACAGAACCACACCTCTAACAAATGAAGTCCTTCCATTAAAATATGTGACCCTAATGCTACTTTTGATCAAATCCTTTTCAGTCTTTCCAAGCCTTCCCATCATTCTTTCTGGCATGAAATTGACAACAGCTCTCCCATCAACCAAAATCTTATTGACTATCCTTCTATCAACACGAGCCTTGATATGTAGTGGACGCAAATGTTCCATGTCATTTTCAGTAGGTTTCTCAAACAATCCTCCACCACACATATTGTCATCTAGCAATAAGCATTCGCTTCTAGGAAAGACATCATAACAATCATCCTCTAATGATTCCACTTCTCGGACTTGACTATACTCCTTAGACAATATTGACACCACAGCTATAGGTTGCTTAACACCAAATATTGCTTCTAAGCTGTCATCAAAACCAGTGTCAAAATTATCAGTAATTAAATCTTCATCTTTTTCTTCCTTGTTTTCAACCATTACCTTCTTTCAAGTCAGATTCTTCTTTATATTTTTATTGTATTTAGGGTGATTGGAAGAATTGCCTGTTTTTGCAGACTTAGCCATGGTTGGCAAAGGAGGAAAATCTGCACCGTACCCCTTGTATAGATCTAAAGGAACATACTTAGATATATTTTCTTTTTCCTCAAAAGTTGTAAAAGGAGAATACTTTGAAATATTTTGACAATTTGGTCAAAGAGAATAACTAGGAACCTGCGGCATGTTAGGATTATAACAAGAATAAATTAGCTTTGAGAGAATAGGTATATTTTTTGGAATATATACACTACCTTCATCTTGTGCATGATTCATGTTCCATAATTGGGACTCATAATACTTGGGCTTAAAAGGTCTAGGCCTCACCCACTTGTTTTTTCCTCTTGAGAAAGTAGTAGGTTGATTCTGCACATTTTTCACATTTTGGACCCATTTATTGTTTGAAATTTTGGTGGGAGGAATCCTTGTCATTTGAGAAAATCCATCGAGTTTTCCATCAATCATGACTATAGTCGTCATCTTCTGGTTGACCGGTTGTATCCCAACGTTGTCGACACATTTGTTCAAAGAAGTCTGACCGCCTAACTTTTGTTTTTCCTTTGCTACCTTTCATTTTAGCTCATTAGTTTTATTCTCATTTTCAACAATATTCTTTTTCAACTCAGCCTTTTCTTTCTCTTCAACTTTATACATTTTAAATTCTTTTGCAACTTTTTTGTCAAAAATAGCACTGCACTTTGGGCACATAACAATGGTGCTGTCAGATTCTTTAAATTTCAACAAAAAAGTCTAACAAATCCTCACCAGGACGAGGATAAACTGGCTTCTTATCTTGCTAAAAAATCCTCAGATCTTTATTTTCATCTTGAGCACTAGTCATTGTAGCGTCAATTCCTACCTTGTTGACTGTCAAATTAAATAGCTCAACATAATTTGAATCAGCAACAAATGGTTCAGTGTCCACCTTCATATCAGTTTTATCCTCAAACTTCAACCTTACCTCCTCAATGGCTTTTTGTATCAAATCCCTGAAACAGACGCAATTATTAGTGGTGTGTGAGAATACCTGATGAAACTTACAAAATTTTTTATTCTTTATTTCATCAGTTGAAGACATCCTTTTTCCTTCCAGTAAAATAAGCTGCTTATCTTTTAATAAAATTTCAAATATTTGATCTGCCTTAGAAATATTAAAAGAATAAGTCTTATTTTCAACTTTGGAATATGAAGAAATTTTTTTCCTTTAACAGGCTTTAAAGACTTGCACACATAAGGAGGACCCCCTATGTAATTCAACAATATAAACCTCTTTCTCATCTGAATCACTACTATCAGAAAAACAATCAACATATGCAATCTTTTTAGAACCTTTTTTGAAATTCTCCTTTTTCTTCTTAATTTGCTCTATCTTTCTTACTGTCTCAGCTAATTGGAAAAGATCTACAGTATGTTGATTAAAAATTTTTTTCCTAACTCCAAATTCTAACTAATTAGTGGCCATTTTGACAACTTTGGTTTCCGAAATTGGAGTAAAACACTTATTTCTCATGTTTCTAAACTGTGCTAAATAAGTGTCAATGGATTCTCCCTCTGCATGTCTGATAGAGAATAAATTTGTAAGGCTAACTTTCAATTCACCTCGAAAAAATTGATCATGAAAATTTCTTTCTAACTGAGCGCAAGAATGAATAGAATTCGGTCTCAAGTTGGAGAACCACGTAAATGCATTTTTTGTTAAAGAAGAAGGAAAATATCTCATCTTGAGATATTTATTAGAAGCTGCTTCTCCAATTTCAACAGTATATCGAGCAATATGCTCTACTGTAGATTCATTTTCTTCTCCAGAAAAATTTGTAAGGGATTTTGGAATTTTCCAACCCCTTGGAAGCTCTGCTTGTTGGACACATTAAGAAAAAGTGAACACAAAATATGGCCTATTTAAGTAACCAACATTAAATTCTAAACGGTTTAAAACTTGTTCAACGTTCCTAGCTAGATTATAATGCCATTCTAAGTTATTTTGCCTAAGTCTTTTCAACATATCATCAGCATTTTGACCATGTCTAGGCATATGAACGTCATAATTAAGAATTGCTCCACCATGTTGGTTGACATTATCAAGTCCTAAACCAAGGTTATCATTTTTTTCTATTAACTTGCCTATTTAATTGTTTAATTTTAGTGTTTGTGTTTTCCAAGGTTCTGAAAACCGAACCGGTCATCGAACCGCTCTAGGTACTGGTTCACTGGTTCATAGGTTCAACCGGTCTGACCGTGGTTGAACCGTAAAAACCGTTTTATAATAAAATAATAAATAAAATATAAATAAGCACATGAAAATATAATTATAGTCTAATCTAAACTTTAAAATATCATTCAGATTAAAAGTACTACATAAACCAAATGTTATAATCTCATTCAAATACAAATTCAAAGTTCAAAAGTCAACAAACAAACAACCAAACATAACATAGCAGCATCAAAATGAGCCAAATTTGTCATCAACCATCAAAATCCTCCATAATTTGCTGCAGATTTGCGTCATTGATTTCATCACCTTCATTTCCACTACTTGGACTAGAAAAAGCAAGTGGTGCAGCATAAAATGTACTAGTACTACCACCACCACCACCTTGATCTAAATCAGCATCAATCTCATATAAGAAAATATAACACATTATCAATAAATTAAAGATCAAAGCTATTGTAATTTATTGTCTGTTCAATAAACTATAATACTCACCAAGCAAGTCTTCAATATTACTTGGAAGATCAGGCTCTTTTTCAACAACCTCTTCCGTCACCCAAAAATCAACCTTATCAATAGTTTCAATATCGATTGGATCATATTGCAACTTTTGCTTTCTTTTTTTTCTTTCATTCCTAACAAATTAAATACAATATATGATAAGCCTAGTATATTAGCTATACAAAATCTAATGATATGAAATGAAAGGATGAAATATATATTACCTGGATTTAAGACGCAAATTATATGTAACATACACAATATCACTTAGCCTATCATGTTCCAATCTATTCTTTCTTGCTGTATGAATTTGATCAAAAAAACTCCAATTCCTTTCACACCCTGAAGAAGCAGATGCTTGGCTAAGAATGCAAACTGCCATTTTTTGTAAACATGGAGCAGAACTACCAAATAACCTCCACCATTCATCTATAAATTACAATCCCATATCTCATGTATTAGTTATCAAATTAAGGAAATCAAAACATAAAATAAGTAAATAACTAAAGCTTATTATCAAACAGATATTATTACCAGGTTGAAGTTTTTTTGCAGCTGGAACAGCTTCAGGCCTATCAAAGCTTTCCTTTCGATCTCAATATAAGTGTATTTCTTTCATTGCCTCAACTGAATCTAAATTATTAACCTTGCAATGCAATGTAACAAGATCAAGTAAAGCTCGCATGACATCAGGTGATTCTCTATAATTTTCAGAAAAAAAGCAATCAGGATTCAAGAAATAGGCTGCTGCGTGAAGATTTTTTTTCAAATGTTTGTCCCATCTTGAGTTGATAATCTATGTGTAAGGTTGATATGTACTCTTCCTATGCTTGAACATTTCTTTGATTCCATTTTCTGACCTCAACATACCTTCATAAACAATTCCCAATGATGGTTTATCATCGGCATCTACCAACCTCAGCAATTTAATCAACGGACTCACAATTTGGCATACAGTAAAACAATCATCCCAAAATTTATTGTCTAGGATAATTGCACTCACAGCTCTACCATTAGCACTCCTTCCTAATTTGTGTCCGGTAAAGTGTGTATCAACAACCAATTGTTGTAATTCCGATTTGTGCTCAAAGATACTCATCAACAACCTCCTTAGTTGGTAACTGACTCAGAGTTTGTTGTTCCTCTTGCGCTATTGCTTCATCAATTGCATCCTCACACTCATCGGTACCCTCTTCGTTGAAACTTACTTTCCTTTTACTAGTTTTACTTTTCTGAATCTCTTTCAATAAACCTTCTATTTGTTTTTCTACATCATACGGGACCTTAGAACACTTCTTAATGTCTCCACCTATCTTCACCAAATGATTTTTCATTCTATTAATTCCCCCGCCCCCAAAAGTACTCAGACAAAATAAGCATTGGTAATGCGGTTTTCCATTTATATTCTGTAAAGCAACGTATCTCCAAGCAGGATCAGTTTTCCCCCGAACACTAGAAGTTTGTGACTGATTTTCGTTACTCGCGGGAGGAAGAGAACGTTCATTCGAAGCAGAATTATTTTCAACATTATTATTCCTAGGTAGGTCTTGGTTGATACTTTCTTCCATACCTAAATATTACCAGCAATCCAACCCAATAATCCCAACTCTCAAGTTCACAACAAATGAACAAACAACATCCAAATTCCAAAATCAGAGTATACAAACAACGTCTCAGGTTCAAAAAATTCTTTGTTCACAAAATCATCTCTCAAAATCAGAGTATACAAAACCAGAGTTCACAATGACAAAATCATGTCAAAAAATCAGAGTTCACACAATCAGATTTCACAAAATTAGAATTCACAAAATCATGTCACAAAATCAGTTCATATTTCATCACAGAATCAGTTCATATTTCATCACAGTTTCATCAGAATTCACAGAGTTCACATATCACTATATCAGTTCATAACAGTTTCAGAGACTCAGAGTTTCATCAAAATTCTTTGTTCACAGAGTTCACAGAGTATCAGATTTCATCACAAAATCATGTTCATAACTAAATTAAAATTACCTGGAAATGAGGAAATCTACTGCTTTCTCTCAGAGCTCGAAGGACTTCAGGATTTAACAACGCTTCAACGCTTCTCTATTGCTTTCTCTCAGAGGCAGAGCTCGACGGAGGTGACATGCGAAGTGGCTGAGGGCGCAACGGAATTGAGTGCGCGACGGAGCTGACGGCGGGACGGTGCTGACTGCGCGAGGTATCTGACGGCGTGACGGACCCAACGGCGCCATGGAGCTGACGGCGCGACGCTGCTGACGGCGTGACAGTGCTGAAGGCGCGACGCTGCTGACGGCGTGACGGTGCTGAAGGCGCGACGGAGGTGAGTGCATTGAGGGCTTCAGGCGTTCTGTCTCTCACAGTGGTGGGTCGTGGTGGGTCGTGGGTGTTGTTTTGTCTTCTGTGGGAGTGGGACGCTGGAGTGAATCACGAAAGTGCGATCTGCGAAGGAGAAAAGGGAATTAGGGTTCCCATAGCCCAAAACGGCGGTGTTTTGCTGCAAGGTTAAAAAACCGGCCGGGTCCCGGTTTGGTTCGACCGACCGGTAATCGGCCAGTTCGTCGGTTCAACGCCGGTTTTCAAATTCTGCAATTTTCCTTGTTATCCGAACCGCTTTAGCGTCCGGTTCACGGTTTGACCGGTTCGATCGGCCGGTTCGAACCGGTTTTCAGAACATTGGTGTTTTCTAAAAGCGGATTTAAAACTGTCACCATTTGATGAGTTAACATGTTTACTAGATTATGGTGTCTTTTATCCATTTGTTGCCTAATATTTGCTAAAGATCCAACGGTTTGACTAGGTTGATTAACAGGCATTGCTCTTGACATATCAGGAAACACAAACATGAAATTGTCTACCCTAGTAACAGTGGGTATAGTAGAATCAGATGTGCTGTTATTTACTGTGTTAATAGCATGTGAAAAATTTTGTTGTGACATATGTGAGCTTGATACCCCAGAAATAGGTACATTTAATATGCCATATGGATTCTGATAAAGAGGATTTTGAAAAGTTGAGTAGAGAGGCACAGACAATCCTTATGTCACCATGGTAGGGACATACTCCGGTGGCAAGCCATAAGGCGGCCGCCCCACGGTATTTATGTGAGTTGCATTTAACCCTGGATGGGCATGACCAATGCTTTCATGTCTCACTGATAGCAAGGTAGGCTCTGTATTTAAAATCATGGGAGAATTTCCAAATTCATTTCCTCTAGTCTCATCGCTGGAAGTAGAAGAAGATGCTGCAGATGCATTTGACATGTCAACTAACGCTGATTTCTTGGTCTCTGAAAACACAATCTTCTCACTACGTAACCACATGAAAATTCAAAACTCTTGATTTTTCTTTTGACAAACTACAATCTATTGACAAAGTTCCACCAAGCGTGCCAATTTGTTTTGCTCGAATTTTGTTAATGTTTAAAAGAAAATGTAGGTATCTCAATGTCGCAATTATTGTATCGTCAATAAGAATTAAAAATTATTGAAAGTAACAGATAAACAAAGAAATACGAGGTGCCGAAGGTAAAGTAAATTACAAAAATTAAACAAACAATAAATTAAAGAGAAGATGAAAAAAGAAACATAAACGTAAAAGAGAAGAACAAGTAAAAGTAGAGAAATTTAATTAATTGAAACTGAAAGAAAACAAATTACAAGTGTTTGAGTTCAAAGAAATTACTTAAAATTTTTAATTTTACTTTGTGCTGCCAAAGGGTTTAGAGCATTTTGGGTTTCTAAGTATTTTCTAAAAGAATTGAACCCTCTACAAAATTGCCTAAATATCTTTTTATAGACTAATCTAATGTCAACTGACAGTTACCAAATAAAAATTTGAATGGCATCTGTAACTGTTTTTGCACTCCTCGTTTGATACCAATTCAAAAAATCAAAATAAATAATCAAACTGTCAAATGACCTAATTTAAGTAAAATAAACATAAATATTATGTACAGAATATTACTATATAACTAATTATTTTTTTTTCATAATTTTTTATAAAAATAATATTTTTTGTCTAACACCTATATATATATAAAAGAGAGAATTGAGAACATGTTTGATTTGATATGGAATAAAGAAAAGAACAAAAGAACGTTACCTTAGAGGGACAACTACTTGTTCATCATGATGTTTAAACATTCTTTGCCTCCATATTTAAAAGTTAAAACAAACGAACAAACACATAGGTGTAATTATCATATATTCTTTTCTTGCTTTCAATTTAAATCTTTTCTTTCTGACAAAACATAACCCCAAAATTCATTCCTTGTGAATATTATTATTCAATAATAATGGGATCACCTCACAAGTCAAATCCAATACTATAAATATCATAAGAACATGGTCCAAACAACACGGTGAGGAAGTTTCTAATTCATTGAACTTGATTAGTTGTTCGTTTGTGTTTTACTCTTTGGTTCAAAGTTATTGCAAGTTTTTACTAGAATGGATTCTAGCTCGGGCCCTGTGTTGAAGAGGGCAGACACTATTGCTGATAGCATGCCTGATGCATTGAGGCAGAGCCGCTTTCACATGAAGAAATGCTTTGCAAGGTACTAATATATAATATCAGTATATAAAATTTAATATTCGTGTAGCATCAACAAGTTTTAAACATAAATCTAATTATGTAACACTATCTCAACGAAAATAGCTATTTTTTATATTTATTATATGGATAATCATTAAAAAATAAACCGAATATCATTGAATAACCATATAAATTTTTTTATAACATCATTGTATCAATAATAAACTTTCTACATATAGTGATTTCAGAGTCTCATGACGTGAACATTAGAATTAGATAGTTGAAAAGAAAAATAAAAAGGATATAGAGAATATTTTTGTACATAATTTCGTAATCTTTAACTTTTGAGTGTTTTTAAATATTGATATGATATCTGATTGGTTGGAGTTATGGATGAATTCATGTGTTAGGTTGTGTGGACAAGTACCCCTAATAAAATTTGAAAATTGTTTTAGTAGTAAATAATAATTATATTTATTTGTATCTATTATATTATTAAAATTAATCTCATTATATTAAATTATTATAAAAATTAATTTATTGTTATCATATATACTTTACTTCCAATATCAAAATGTTTAGATTCGTCATTGGTAGGAGTGGTAGGGAAATTAATCTCTTTTCAATAATCCTGAGTCATAGTATATTCTTCATCACAGATTTATTAAATTCATAATAATAAGGTCCAAATTACCAAATACACGTGGTAGCAAAAAAAAAAAAAAATTGATGGAATGGTTATAACTAGCAAAGGATTTTTTTTTTTTTAAGGAAATAATAACATGTCTTGTTCCACTTCCGTAATTTGTCTCTTTCATTTCTTTTATAACATTTTTTTGTGGATGTAAAAACATGAAACAGGTTTGTTGCAAGAGGGAAAAGGTTATTGAAACACCAACAAATAATGGAAGATTTGGAGAAAGCAGTTGAAGACAGAGGTGAGAGGAACAAGCTTCTAGAGGGCTTGTTAGGTTACATCCTCAGCTCCACTCAGGTTCCATGAAACAATGATCCTCACTTCTCTCTTTTCAGTGATCAAAAGGGTGTTCATATTTATAAACTTTGAATTGTGTTGCAGGAAGCTGCTGTTGTTCCTCCTTATGTTGCTTTCGCAGTCCGGCCGAATCCAGGGTTCTGGGAATTTGTTAAAGTGACTGCAGATGATTTGCAAGTGGAAGGTATTGAGGCCACAGATTACTTGAAATACAAGGAAATGATATTTGATGAGAATTGGTAAGTGTTAAAATTTCTCTCCAAAGTAATACCCTATAATTTAATCACAAAAATGTAACAGATTAGTGAAACTTAAGTTGAATATGGATGCAGGGCAAGTGATGAAAATTCATTGGAGATAGATTTTGGGGCTATAGATTTCACTACGCCACGCATGGCGCTTTCTTCTTCGATTGGCAACGGACTAAACTTCACCACGAAGATCTTGAGCTCAAGGTTGAATGAGAGGTCCCAAAGTTCAAATGCATTGCTTGATTACTTGTTAAGCCTTAATCATCAAGGAGAGGTGAAAATGAAAAGCATGCTACTATAAAATTCTTGAACAAGATAAATAAGAGAAAGCTGAATTCATGTTTTCTTCTTTTACCGTTATGGCAGAACCTTATGATTAATGACAAATTGAATAATTTGACAAAGCTTCAAACAGCACTGAAAGTGGCTGAAACATATGTTTCTGCTCTCCTCAAAGATACACCTTACCAGAGATTTGAAGAAAGGTCAACATCTAACTCTTTTATTTTATTTCTTTAGTAACTTTTTAGAATTTAATTTTGATACATTGTCAGTATGAAACAGTTTTAGACGTGCATCTAATCATATAACGTCATATTAACAAAAATTACTACTTTTTCTATTGATTGTGTGAATGGTCGTCTAAAAAAACGAATGTGATTGAATGGCTGTGCATGCATCAAAATTAAACTCAACTTTTCAAGGGTATATTTCTTAAGATATGAATTTCTTTTGCTGTGAGCAGGTTCAGAGAGTGGGGATTTGATAAGGGGTGGGGGAACACTGCAGGGAGGGTTAAAGAGACAACGAGAATGCTTTCGGAGGTTCTAGAAGCTGCAGATCCATTGAAGTTGGAATCACTTTTCAGCAGGCTTCCAAATATGTTCAACATTGTTATTTTCTCCATTCATGGCTACTTTGGACAAGCAGATGTTCTTGGATTGCCGGATACCGGAGGCCAGGTAAGAAATCCCTTCCTTTCACATGATTTTGTTACGAGTACAATTTTAATGCACTGACTATTGGCTAAGTTGTTTTTGTTGATATGACAGTATAAAAATACGTAATTAGATGTCTGTGTAAGAATATTGTTATTAGATTTTTCGACATAACAGATTTAATTAAAACCTTGAAGTTGTAGTATTACTCTTTGTTATCTAACCAGAAATTTTATTGAAGTGAATAATCTTTTGATTTGTTGGGGTTATTTTTTCCAACAGGTAGTTTATATTCTTGATCAAGTAAGGGCCTTAGAAGAAGAGTTACTGCAAAAGATTAAGCTACAAGGCCTTAGTGTGAAACCACAGATTCTTGTGGTAAGTTACTGAGGTCTAATCTAGAATATTACAAAATACTAATCATGGTTCAAAAAATGCAAATAACACTTGATTTTCTTTTTTGTTTCTAATTGTGATCCATGCACACAGGTTACAAGGCTCATACCAGATGCTAAAGGGACCAAATGTAACCAGGAACTGGAACCTATCATCAACACTAAGCACTCTCACATTCTTAGGGTCCCCTTTTGGACGGAGAAGGGGATCCTCCGGCAATGGGTGTCGCGCTTCGATATCTACCCTTACTTAGAAAGATTTGCGCAGGCATGTCCAATCATATCTTTATTTCATTCTTCAATCCAGTGATGTTTTTTACCGTTCATGTTATCTTTTATCATAAACAGGATGCTACTATCAAGATTCTTGATCACTTGGAAGGAAAGCCTGACCTCATCATTGGAAATTACACTGATGGAAACTTGGTCTCATCCTTAATGGCTAATAAACTTGGAGTAACACAGGTTGATTTAATCACCTACCTTGATGCATATATAAATAAGAATTAATAATGTACATTAACAAAGAAAAATTAACAGTAGAGACTAAAAAGAGAGTTTACAAGAACCAAAAACTTAATTGACTCTTATTAACACTTTAACTAAGAGTCTAATACTTAAAACCTTGTCTAAATGAAGGCAACCATTGCTCATGCTTTGGAAAAGACCAAATATGAAGATTCAGATGTCAAATGGAATGAATTTGATGAGAAGTACCACTTTACAAGTCAATTCACTGCTGACATGATCTCAATGAATTCAGCTGATTTCATCATAACTAGCACATACCAAGAGATTGCTGGAAGGTATATTGGCTTTATTTTAATTTCTTGTGAATCATACATTCTTATAAATTCAACTCAGATTGACATTACTTGGAATACAAGTAACTTTATTTTATTGTGTAATCAGCACGAATAAGCCGGGACAGTATGAAGCTCACACTGCATTTACCATGCCGGGGCTATGTCGTGTCGTGTCTGGCATCAGTGTCTTTGATCCAAAGTTCAACATTGCCGCCCCTGGCGCTGATCAATCAGTGTACTTCCCTTTTACAGAAAAACAACAGCGATTGATCGAATTTCATCCAGCTATCGAGGAACTACTTTATAGTAAGGATTACAATGAAGAACACATGTAAGTGTTTGTCCTTGAATTTACTGGTTTATTGGAAATATGTCACTTTAATGGCCTAATTCCAAACCTGAAATGTGTTTGGAACAGAGGATATTTGGAGGACAAAAAGAAACCGATCATATTCTCGATGGCTCGGCTGGACAAAGTGAAGAATCTCAGTGGCCTAGTGGAGTGGTATGCAAAGAATAAGAGGCTGCGAAGTTTGGTGAACCTTGTGATTGTTGGAGGGTTCTTCAATCCAGGCAAATCAAAAGACAGAGAGGAAATCTCAGAGATCAAGAAGATGCATTCCTTGATAGAAGAATACAAACTCAAGGGCCAGTTCAGGTGGATTGCAGCGCAAACAGATCGCTACCGAAACAGCGAGCTGTATCGCTGCATTGCAGATACAAAGGGAGCTTTTGTGCAGCCAGCAATGTATGAGGCTTTTGGTCTCACAGTGATTGAGGCTATGAACTGTGGATTACCAACTTTTGCTACAAATCAAGGAGGCCCTGCAGAGATTATAGTTGATGGAGTCTCAGGATTTCATATTGATCCTTACAATGGAGATGAATCAAGCAACAAGATTGCTGATTTCTTTGAAATCTGCAAGACTGATCCTGAACACTGGAACACAATCTCCAAAGCCGGTCTTCAACGCATCAATGAATGGTAAAATTCTTAACCACATTCATAAAAATGTGTTTGGAGAAAAATGCAACAATGTATCTATCTCGAGCAAAACTTTTCTGTCTTGAAACACTTATCAAACACAGCGTCAGGGATGGATTTCTTAATGTGAATTCTTGTGTGTTGTTTGTAGCTACACATGGAAGATATATGCAAAGAAAATCTTGAACATGGGATCAATCTATGGGATCTGGAGAAGGCTAAATAAGGAACAAAAGTTGGCAAAGGAAAGATACATCCACATGCTCTATAATCTCCAATTCAGGAACTTGGTAATTTTCTTATTTCAGACATGGTTAATTCCTTTCACCAAGAATTAATAATTATTCAAAAAAAACATATACATAGATTTAATTGAGTTGCCTTGCATTGCAGGCAAGGAAAGTTCCCATTCCTGGTGAGGCATCCTTTGATCCTGCACCAATGGCAACAACTGTAGGAAAAAAATCTGCACCAGAAGGAGCATCACCTAAGATCTTGAAGCCTGATGTTGCAGCAGCACCAACTTCCAAGATTGAACCTCAGATTCCAAGGCAAGTCACATAGTACAAGTAGTTAAATTTCATTTTAATCATGATGTTCATCTTTCATAACACCAGAGTCTTAACTCTGGACACTCAATGGGCTAAATTATAATATTTTATCACGAGAAATTATTGCATATTCATAAAACAGTTTAGGTGCTATGTATTTCATGCATTTATAAAGGGACATATAAGTATTTATTATAACAAAAATATATTTTTGAATAAAACATCACTTTATGAATTACTGCCGGATAATCTTTTTCAGTATTTATGAATGTTGTATTTTAATTCGTATATTTTTGTATATTTACTTATAATTCATATATATTATTTTTTATAATTTGGTTATTTCAGTTGAATTATAATTAAATCAGTTAAATCACTAAATTGACAAATAATAATTAGAACGGTTTAAAACCTCAAAAAACACACACATTGATAAGATATCAATAAGATTACAAGTTTGTCATAAGCTTTTGTATTTGCTAGTCTTTGTTAACTAAAGTAGGTTTTAATTTGCAGGGATGAGGGTAAGGAAGTAATTTCCCCTCAAGAGAGTAGCATTTTAGGGACAAGGAATCGCTTAAGTTGGTGGATTGGCATGATTGGATCTTTGTTCATCCTTCATTACTTCTTACAGAATTTGGATCGTATATTCACATGGAATAACAACAATCACATGTAAATTTAGTTCATTCGTTCTAGTTTTAACTCAAACACTAATGAGTTTACCTTTCTGTAGTTTCAGTAATCTTATAAAATAAATTGTACCAATAAGAGAAAGTTCGAAAGTGGCTTGTCAATTATTCCAAAACATTAATTAATAAAAAGCTCTCGTCGACATGGATTCATCTTGTTGCATCATCTTTTATTTTTTTTTTCCCCAAGCATTGCAAATCATAATCCAGAATATAAAATTGAATACATGCCAATTATATTATGTGTACATAAAAAATTAACTACTAAATTTCTACATAATATTTTTGTAATTTAATATTTCTTTCCTTGCCATTCAAAATCTGCTCGCTAAAGACTATCATTTAAAAAAAAAAGAAGAACGAAAATTCATACAATAACTAAACCTTATCCATTAGGTGGAATTGGTTGAAAGTTACACTCCATTTTATAAGTCAAGAAAAAATACACTTTATATAAGTTAAAAATTTGATATTATTATTGTACATTCAACTTAGAAACTAAAGTACACCAATAAAAATTAAGGGAGATCAATTGTAGAAGAAGAAAAAACAGATACTTTAAGTTCTAAAAGATGCCACTGAGACTTAGCTCAATTGGTTGAACCATATGCCTCTTAATATGCTGTACTCGAATTCAAACTTTGGCGAATGTGCGTGTTGAATATGAGCCCTTTAGTATTGTGTGGGTGAGTGTGTAATGTGAGTGTGTTGTGAAACTTAGAAGTTACTAGAAGTTACTGAAAAATCCTATATGTGTCAAGTTACTAGAAGTTACTGAAAAATTTTAAAATTTGCAAATTTGCAACTATCTCACATAGTTATCTACATTATCAACTATCAAAGTATATTGGCCATATATATATATATATATATATATATATATGGCAACTAACAAATGTATAGAAAGGGTAACATAAAGAATCGAGCACTAAATGAATGAAAAGAATTATTATTATTGCATATCATCAAAATACAAGTGCCGGTTTATTTATATACTAACCTCAGCACTACTATATTCAATAACAGCTTCTGCATTATGATCGTTGCTAAGCTAATAGAATCTTGAATGACTATTTTGATGTCTTTACAACTCCCGCAAACTCAAGGCGGGTGAAGCACAAGCCTGAGTTTGTCTCTGAACTTTTCGAAAAAATGGCTTAAAAGAGGTTTTGTTAGGACATTCACGATCTGTTCTGATGCAGGGATGTGTGTAACTAGAACCAAGCCTTGATTAACTCTATCACGAACAAAGTATAGATCAAGCTCGAAGTGTTTCGTTCCGTTATTTAGTACTAAGCAAGAAGCACAACGACATGATATCATAGTACACATCAGTGGGGGCATTCATACAAGGTTGATGCGTTTCGGTGAAGAGTGTTCGGACCCATATCAACTCAGCAAAGATTGCAGCAAGCGCTCTGAACTCTGCCTCTGTTGAGCTTCGACTAACAGTGGTTTGTTTTGTACATTTTCATGAGACAAGTTTAGAGCCAAAATGTATGCAATCTCCTAATGTTGATTTTCTATCTTCCAGATCCGAGGCCCAATCGGAATCTGCAAAACCAATCAAGCGAAGGTCATTAGATTTATGGAATTGAAGATTAAGAAAAATGGTACTTGCCAAGTATTGAATTAAGCGCTTTAACGCAGTCCATTGATCTTGTAATGGATTTGAGAGGAATTGACTGAGCAGATTTACTGTGAATGTGATGTTAGGTTGCATTATGATGGTTTCAGTGGCTAAGAGAAGGGGGGGTTGAATCTTAGCCCCTTTTTCAAAAGCTAACACTTGCTGATTCTTGAAAGAGACTTTTCTGTTTTTGCTCGTCACTTGACACGAGCAACTTTGTTTTGTCTCGTCCCTTGCCACGAGACTTTTTGTTTTGTCTCGTCACTTGGCACGAGAAAATTCTGTCTTTTGCTCGTGTGTGATAGAAAACAGAAATGGAGTAGAAAGAGAAGAAGATTGCACCCAGATATATCCTGGTTCGGCTGCTAAGTGCAGTCCAGCCTATATCCAGTCTCCATCACAAACATGATGGAATTTCACTATAACCAATCTGATTACAACTTGTAAAGTGCTAACCCAACTTACAAGGGGATTCCCACAGAATCATGATACACAACAAAGATGTACAAAGGAACTCTAAGACATCTATGGCTTTTTCTTTTAATTTTGCACTCTCTGCCTTTTTCCGCTCTATGGCTTTTTCATTACAAACCTCACTTGTTTACCTTTTACCATGAGACTCAAGACATGACAAAATTAAACAGAAAAATATAAAACAGAGAACATTGAAGGAGAAGAGAAATCTGTTAGCTCAGGTAGCTCTGAGAACTCTGTGCCTTGCACTCTCAAACTTTCTCCTTGCTTCAAACTGTGGTTGTTTCCCCTTTTTAAAGAAACAGGAAACCCTCCACACTTGAAGCCAAAACCGAACCAACTTTCTTCCTCCTTCAACAAACCGGTTCGGCCTCACAAAGAGAGAAGAGATAACCATGCATTAACCAACATGCAATTACCTCTAGTCCTTTCTTGATCATCAACCTTCATCAATCCGGGCTCTCCATCCTTGGCTTGCTCTCCAAGATGGATTTCTGGCCCTTGATGCCTCATGATGATGATGACTTCATCTGCTTCAAACTCTGCCTCCAACCATCACTTCGCCACTCTAGCTACTCTCTGTGGTGGTTGGTCAGATTCGAAGACAAGCCATGCTTCAAGAATCTCCCTCTTGGCCGAATCTTCTTCTTCCATTTTTGAGCATGAAAGGCTCAAGATAGCTTCACCAAATCTAACCACATTTGGTAAGTATCTTAGCCACAGCTCATCTTTCTTTTGGTATGTTTTCTTGCCATCATTAGCTTGATGGTCTTGAAGCATGCAACTCTTTCTTTTTCTTCGTTGAAGAGCTCGGCGTCCATTGTTTCCTGGACAAGGACCAAAGAAAGAAGAAGAAAGAGATGAGAGAGAATGAAAGAAATCTGAAGAAAAGAAAAGCAATGCAAAGAAGTTAAACAATTTAATTAGGCATAGCTTGCTTTTACTTCCCTTAGCATAGAGTGGCGTGTTTGACATAACACCCATCAATCAATTCAGCTGAATTTTCTCTCTCATGTTCCCCATGCATTAATTAACATTGTAATAGATTTTGAAATCCATCACTTTGTTAAAGCTTGGTTCCGTTGGAAGCACTATGCTTTCATTTTTCTTTTATTTCGGACCAAGCATGGAAGCTCTTCTCTTTATCATACTTTGGGCTTGTGATAATGTGGTCAAAGCTGGCCCATTTGGTAAGCATTTGCTTTCCTGATAAAATTGTGTAACGGATCAAGCATGGAAAGCAAACAATAGAGCATTGGGCTTGCAACATTATTATTTATTCTGGCCCATTAATATAAAATTTCAGCCTCATGATATAATGCATGCAACAAGGTAAATTGTTGGGCTTAAGTCAGAAACTCATTTCTCGGCCCAACATAAAACCTGCAACAAAATTATTAATATGTTAAATGAGAATCAGATTAATAATTTTGTAATTAATTATTTTTAATAATGTTTAGTCATCACAAATATTAATTCAGAGTTTTCCAAACTCATCAATCTCCCCCTTGATGACAAACATTATTAAAATTGAAATGGAAAGAAATTTAAAAATTGAGTAAGGAATACTCCCTTTGATTTGAATTTCTCCCCCTTTCAAAATGTCACATGGCTCCCCCTTAATATATGCTATTTTACCAAGGGAAGCATAAACCTGTAACATTTAAATCAAGCTTCAAGTAACAATGTTATTTAGCAAATTTTATAATGCTAAATTGCTTGATTTATGAGCAGTTTTAATTGATAATCAAAACTCATTTGATATCATAAACTGATTTACTGCTCAAACTACAAAAAGTTTCCAAAATATTTTTCAAACATTTTCCTGTTTAGGATATCAGAGCAAATCAACATGATGAAAAATATTTGAAGACCAAAACAAGGCAGTTTTGATATGTTACACAATTAAAGGAACTGCCAAAAATAATTTTTAAACCAACCAGATTATCATGAAGAATCAATCAGCCATGCATCAGACATCATTATCAACCAAATGTTAAAATTGACTAAACATGATAACCAAATGTAGTTCAAACAGCTATGATCATATACAATCAATATGCATAATCATAATAAACAAAAGTCTTTCAAACAGCAATGATCATATGCAATCAACATGCATTCTTTGAACAAGGGTAATCATGAATTTTCAAAAAAATGAAAATTTCAACCCCTGTTTTTCCAGCCCCTGTTTCGTTCCAATTTCAATTTTGGAAACCTAAATTTCCTCCCCCTTTTGTCATCAAAGGGGCACCTGCACAAAGCATGATAAACATAACAAAAAAACAATATAAAATAGCAAAAGTGTATCAAAGCATCCTAAAGATTATCCTAAAGCAGTGAGTATCAAGTCATGCTTATACAAAAAGAGATTGAGCCTAATGGAGCCAATATCAAACAGAAACAAAACACTAATCATCAGAAAATTGCATGTCCTCTTCTTCAGCGCCTCCTTCACTCTCTTCTCCCAAATCCTTGTTAAGTTGTTCCAGCATCAAGTTCACCCTTTCTTTGCAATTCTTCCAAGCCTTCTCATTCTCATAAGCCTGTTTCCGGGCTTCTTTATGAGATCGAAACATCATGTCAGCCATGTTTGAGAATTCTCCCAAGATCAGTTGAAAGGACCTGATTGTTTTGGAAGATTCTGGCCTTACTTCAGGCTCACTGTCCGATTTTTTCCCTTTGGTTTCTTTAGTCACGCCTCCACCACGGATTGTAGACACATCGTTTTCTACTTTCTCATTCAACAAATCAACTTTAAAGTACTCAAATATTCCGGTTAAAAACATACCATAAGGCAGATTAGCCTTTCTGGTGCTTTTAACAGAATCCCACATGTGTCTAATCATAATATAACCAAAAGAGATAGGAGTAGAGGTAACCAAAGCAAATAATATGAGACAGTCAGAAAAAGTTACTCGGTTGTGTGAGCTGCTTTGGGGAGTCAGAATATGAGTGATGATGCGATGAAGCAAGGAATTGACCGGTCCAAGAGCTTTGTGAGTTGGAGTGGTTCCATGCAATCCGGAAAGGTTAGTGCAAATGTGCTGAAGAACAGTTTTGTGAGAAATGCCGACTTGTGTGTCCCATTTTTCAACCATGTAAGCTTTCGGTCCTTCATCCTTGAAGCCCAGGGCCGCTCCAATTGTATCAGCATCAAGGGCAATTTGAACCCTTTTGACATAGGAATGAAGAGTGCCATCGATGAGCCGCATGTTAGCATAAAATTCTCTAACAAGACCTGGGTACACCGGCTTTTTGATAAGGAGCAGAGGCTTCCAGTTGAGAAGTTCAAACAGAGATGGAATGTTGGTGTTCTTGAGATTGTCGAGACTGACAAGATATGTAGTGCACAGATGTCGTTTCTCCACAACCTCTTTGTGGAACTCATATGAGGTGCATGAGTTAAACCTGCTTGGATCATAGTGAGAATGAGATTTGCGAAACTTGTCTCGGAATTCCATGGATTCCAAGTTCGCAGGTTCGGTTGTGTTATTTAGTGCAAACCCTTGATCTTTCTTTGAGCCTTTTCCGGGGGTTGTCTTCTTCGGTGATGAGGGAGGAGGAGAAGGAGTAGGAGAGGTATGAGACTCTTGCTCTTCTTCTTCGACTGCCGGTTGTTTGTTCTTTCCTCGGCCTGAGCTCTTGTGTGCAATAACTTTCTTTCTCATGGTGGTGGTTCGCTTAGATGGTGGTGAAGGAGACGATGATGAGGTTGAGTGAATGTGGATATGTGTGTGGGTTTGAGGCGTTGGAGATTTCTGAGAAAGAAGAATTCTCTCACTCTTTCTTGGCGCGGTTTTCTTTTTCATATTAATGGAGGAATGAGAATATGAAGGGATGAGGTTGACAACCGAGTGGAGTTGGAGAGAAGTAAGGTGGATGAAGCATTTAATGTGTCATGGAGAGAGAGAGAGATGGAAATAATGATCATTAGTGGGGGTTAATGACCATTATGGGCGGTTATTGCCCAAAAACTGATTTCCCCCTTTTTTAAATTTTGAAATCAAAAACTGAAAAGTGGTTACCTTAAATCTAGGGATTAGATGGAAAGGAAGGATTTGATTTGTCAATAACCACTTCCAAGAAGATATTATGACACAAGAAGGAAGATTCTTAAGTACATAGTGAGATAACTAACAAAAGTGTTATGGCGGGTTCATGAAAATTTTGGTGGGGCCCATAAAATTTTGAATTCTGCGTTGCCTCCCCCTAGACCACAGCTCTTCCATTGTGCCATTTATTTTTGTCTCGTCCAAACCTACGAGCAAAACAGAATAGAGTCACAAATTCACAGATTTTCAATACAACTCAAATCAAACATTCCCAAACTTTTTCTCAATGTACAGAATCTGTCTTCACAGAGAGGTTTTGTAAAAATATCAGCAATTTGGTCTTCAGATTTTACAAATTGAATATCAATAGTACCCTTTTGCACATGTTCCCTAATAAAATGATATTTTATCTCAATGTGCTTAGTTCTTGAGTGCAGAACAGGATTTTTTGAAATGTTTATAGCACTCATATTATCACAAAATAAGGGTATACTATTGATCTTTAATTTGTAATCTTCCAATTGTGTTTTTAACCAAATTAATTGTGAACAACAAGCAGATGCGGAAACATATTCGGCTTCAGCAGTGGATAGAGCCACTGTGGCTTGCTTCTTGCTTGACCACATGTTGAGTGAGCTTCCAAGGAAGCAACACATGCCGGAGGTGCTCCTCCTATCCACCCGATCTCCCGCATAATCTGCATCACAAAAACCTACTGCACAAAAGTCATCAGTTTTAGGATACCATAACCCATAATTACAAGTTCCCTTAATGTATCTAATGATGCGTTTAACGGCTGTGAGGTGTGATTCTTTCGGATGAGATTGAAACCTTGAACATACACCCACACTTTGGACTATATCCGGTCTAGAGGAGGTAAGGTACATGAGTGAACCTATCATTCCTCTATACCTTGTTTCGTCCACATCTTGGCCATCATCATCCTTTTCAAGTTTAGTATTGGGATGCATAGGAGTGCCCATTGATTTGGAATTTTCTAGGCCAAACTTTTTGATAAGTTCTTTTGCATATTTTCCTTGGTGAATAAAAGTACCACTAGGAGTTTGCTTAATTTGGAGGCCAAGAAAGAAAGTAAGCTCTCCCATTAAACTCATCTCAAACTCGCTAGTCATGAGTTTTCCAAACTCTTCACACAAGGAAACATTGGCCGAACCAAATACAATGTCATCAACATAAACTTGAACAAGAAGGATATCATCATTAGATGTCTTAATGAATAAGGTAGTGTCGGTGGTTCCCCTTTGAAAATGATTTACCAATAAGAAGGCACTAAGCCTTTCATACCAAGCTCTTGGAGCTTGTCTAAGACCATAAAGAGCCTTAGTTAATTTAAAGACATGATTTGGAAATTTTTTATGTTCAAAACCGGGGGGTTGAGCCACATACACTTCCCTATCAATAAAACCATTAAGGAATGCACACTTAACATCCATTTGAAACATTTTGAAACCCTTATGGGCAGCATAGGCAAGAAGCAACCTAATTGCTTCCATTCTAGCTACCGGAGCAAAAGACTCATCAAAATCAATACCCTCTTCTTGATCGTAACCTTGGGCCACTAATCTAGCCTTGTTACGAACAACTTGTCCATCCTCACCAAGTTTATTCTTAAAAACCCACTTAGTACCCGTTACCTTCTTACCATCCGGATGAGGTACTAGTGTCCAAACCTTATTCTTGTCAAATTGAGCAAGCTCCTCTTGCATTGCTTTGACCCATGATGGATCCTCAAGAGCTTGTTTGACATTGTTGGGCTCTATTTGTGACAAGAGAGCAAGATTGCTAGGTTTGGTTGGCCTTTTGGTGGATGATCTTGTTGTTACACCTTGAGAGGGATCACCAATGATGAAGTCATGAGGATAGCCCTTCATAGACTTCCATTCTCTAGGCTTTCGGACAGGTGTTGAGCTTTGATGAACTTCTGGTGGTCTCACTGTTTCAGTTTCTCGTCCCTGCTCAGGAGACAAATCGGAAGTTTCTCCTTCAATCTGACGAGACAAAACTGGACTGACAGATTCTTCATTCTGGACAGATTTGGGATTTTCTTTGCTTATTTCAGCTCCTTCTCCATTTGAATCATTATCTATCACAGTACTGGGAATTAAGTTAGAATCACAAAAAGTAACATGTATGGATTCCTCTATTATCCTATGTTCCTTGAGATAAATTCTATAAGCTTTGCTTGTGGTGGAATATCCAACAAACATTCCTTCATAGGATTTTGGATCAAACTTTCCAAGATTTTCTTTATTGTTAAGCACAAAGCATTTACATCCAAAAACATGAAAATACTTAAGATTTGGAGGGGTTCCTTTCCATAGCTCATAAGGAGTTTTCTTTAACCCTTTTCTAATGATTGTTCTATTCAAAATATAACATGCAGTGTTCACAGCTTCAGCCCATAAAAATTTAGGAATTTCATTCTCACATAGCATGGCCCTAGTCATTTCTTGAAGGCTTCGATTCCTTCTTTCAACCACCCCATTTTGTTGGGGTGTTCTAGGGCATGAGAAATTATGAGAAATCCCTAAGTCATCACAGAATTTTTCAAAATCTTGATTTTCAAATTCTCTTCCATGATCACTTCTTAAATGGGCAATTTTCAAATCCTTTTCATTTTGAATTTTCTTACAAAGGGTGGAAAAAGCATAAAACGCATCATTCTTATGAGCAAGGAAAAGTACCCAACCGAATCTAGAGTAATCATCAACCACAACAAGGCCATAATGTTTACCTCCCAAACTTTGAGTTCTAGTAGGACCAAAAAGATCAATATGTAACATTTCCAATGGCCTTTTGGTTGAGATTCCATCTTTTAATTTAAAAGAAGATTTTACTTGTTTGCCCAATTGGCAAGCATCACAAGTAAGATCCTTATCAAACTTGATGTTTGGAATTCCTCTAACCAAATTCCTTTTGACTAGCTTGGAAATTTGGTACATGCTAGCATGTCCCAACTTTCTATGCCAAAGCCATTTTTCAGATTCAAGTGAGGTAAAGCATGTTACATTTTGTTCCTTTAAATCCTCAAGAGTTAATCCATACACATTATTGCATCTTTTAGCTTCAAATAAAACATCCCCAGTTTTCTCACAAACAACCAAGCAAACAAACTTCTTAAAGATAACATCAAAACCTAAATCACACAATTGACTAACACTAAGTAAGTTATGTTTCAAACCATTTACAAGAAGCACATCATTTATACAAGAAGAAAAGTTTTTACCAACTTTCCCAACAGCCACTATTTTTCCTTTTGCATCATCACCAAAGGTAACAAGTCCTCCATCATATTCATCAAGCTTTATGAAGAAGGTTGTCTTTCCGGTCATATGCCTAGAGCATCCGCTATCCATGTACCACATATTTTCCTTTTTCTTGGATGCTAGGCAAACCTGATCTATCTCATTTGCCATGAGACAGTGCTGTGATTTAGTCTCAGACTCTTCATCATCATCATCTGAGTCATTTTCCAAATCTTCCCATGTGGCCATCAGTCCCTTCTTCTTCATCTTTTTCGGCTTTTCTTCCTTTTTCAACTTGGGACAATCAGATTTGAAATGACCCATTTCCTTGCAATTGTAACAAGTTACTTTGCTAAGGTCTTTCTTCATCCTCCTTGAGCTGCTGCCTTTGCCTTTGAGCTTTGCCATTTTCCTGAATTTTTTTGCAAACAACACAAACTCATTTTCAGAAGAGTTATCACTGGATTCATCATCCAGAGGGTTAGTCACAGAGGAAAAAGCAATTCCTTTCTTCTTTGAATCCTTTTTTAAATAAGAGTTTTCAAAAGCTAGAAGATTTCCTCTCAAATCATCAAGTGTCATGGAATCTAAGTTACTACTCTCAGAAATAATTAAAGCTTTTGTTTCCCACTCTTTTGTGAGACATCTCAACACTCTTCTCACTAGCACAGATTCTGAATGTGTGATTCCAAGAGCATCTAAGCCAACAGTGATGATATTGAACCGTTCGAACAGTTCATCAACGGACTCTCCTTCCTTCATTGCAAACATCTCATATTCTCTATTTAACATGTCTGTCCGAGACTTCTTCACAATGGTAGTTCCTTCATGAGTGATTTGCAATTTGTCCCAGATTTCCTTTGCCGTTGTGCATCGTGATACTCGTCGGTATTCCTCAAAGCTGATAGCACAGTTGAGCAGATTGGTTGCCTTGGCATTCAACTCCACCGTCTTCCTATCTTCCTCGGTCCATCTTGCTTCTGGTTTAAGAGAGACTACCCCTTGAGCATCTGTGGTAGTTGGAAATTTAGGACCTTCCAAGATGATCTTCCAAAGTCTATAATCCACGGCTTGTACAAATATCTTCATCCTCTCCTTCCAATAGGTATAATTTTTCCCATTGAAGAGGGGAGGTCTGTTGCTTGATTGACCTTCAGCCAGATTGTATGATAACACATTTGTGCCACTGTTTTCCGCCATGAGGATCTTTACTCCAAGCTACAAAGCTTGATCTCTTTGAGACCAAGCTCTGATACCAATTGATGGTTTCAGTGGCTAAGAGAAGGGGGGGTTGAATCTTAGCCCCTTTTTCAAAAGCTAACACTTGCTGATTCTTGAAAGAGACTTTTCTGTTTTTGCTCGTCACTTGACACGAGCAACTTTGTTTTGTCTCGTCCCTTGCCACGAGACTTTTTGTTTTGTCTCGTCACTTGGCACGAGAAAATTCTGTCTTTTGCTCGTGTGTGATAGAAAACAGAAATGGAGTAGAAAGAGAAGAAGATTGCACCCAGATATATCCTGGTTCGGCTGCTAAGTGCAGTGCAGCCTACATCCAGTCTCCATCACAAACATGATGGAATTTCACTATAACCAATCTGATTACAACTTGTAAAGTGCTAACCCAACTTACAAGGGGATTCCCACAAAATCATGATACACAACAAAGATGTACAAAGGAACTCTAAGACATCTATGGCTTTTTCTTTTAATTTTGCACTCTCTGCCTTTTTCCGCTCTATGGCTTTTTCATTACAAACCTCACTTGTTTGCCTTTTACCATGAGACTCAAGACATGACAAAATTAAACAGAAAAATATAAAACAGAGAACATTGAAGGAGAAGAGAAATCTGTTAGCTCAGGTAGCTCTGAGAACTCTGTGCCTTGCACTCTCAAACTTTCTCCTTGCTTCAAACTGTGGTTGTTTCCCCTTTTTAAAGAAACAGGAAACCCTCCACACTTGAAGCCAAAACCGAACCAACTTTCTTCCTCCTTCAACAAACCGGTTCGGCCTCACAAAGAGAGAAGAGATAACCATGCATTAACCAACATGCAATTACCTCTAGTCCTTTCTTGATCATCAACCTTCATCAATCCGGGCTCTCCATCCTTGGCTTGCTCTCCAAGATGGATTTCTGGCCCTTGATGCCTCATGATGATGATGACTTCATCTGCTTCAAACTCTGCCTCCAACCATCACTTCGCCACTCTAGCTACTCTCTGTGGTGGTTGGTCAGGTTCGAAGACAAGCCATGCTTCAAGAATCTCCCTCTTGGCCGAATCTTCTTCTTCCATTTTTGAGCATGAAAGGCTCAAGATAGCTTCACCAAATCTAACCACATTTGGTAAGTATCTTAGCCACAGCTCATCTTTCTTTTGGTATGTTTTCTTGCCATCATTAGCTTGATGGTCTTGAAGCATGCAACTCTTTCTTTTTCTTCGTTGAAGAGCTCGGCGTCCATTGTTTCCTGGACAAGGACCAAAGAAAGAAGAAGAAAGAGATGAGAGAGAATGAAAGAAATCTGAAGAAAAGAAAAGCAATGCAAAGAAGTTAAACAATTTAATTAGGCATAGCTTGCTTTTACTTCCCTTAGCATAGAGTGGCGTGTTTGACATAACACCCATCAATCAATTCAGCTGAATTTTCTCTCTCATGTTCCCCATGCATTAATTAACATTGTAATAGATTTTGAAATCCATCACTTTGTTAAAGCTTGGTTCCGTTGGAAGCACTATGCTTTCATTTTTCTTTTATTTCGGACCAAGCATGGAAGCTCTTCTCTTTATCATACTTTGGGCTTGTGATAATGTGGTCAAAGCTGGCCCATTTGGTAAGCATTTGCTTTCCTGATAAAATTGTGTAACGGATCAAGCATGGAAAGCAAACAATAGAGCATTGGGCTTGCAACATTATTATTTATTCTGGCCCATTAATATAAAATTTCAGCCTCATGATATAATGCATGCAACAAGGTAAATTGTTGGGCTTAAGTCAGAAACTCATTTCTCGGCCCAACATAAAACCTGCAACAAAATTATTAATATGTTAAATGAGAATCAGATTAATAATTTTTTAATTAATTATTTTTAATAATATTTAGTCATCACAAATATTAATTCAGAGTTTTCCAAACTCATCACATTATCATCACATATTGTAATATTCCAACCAACGACTTAAACATAGTTGGATCTTCAAATGGTATGCTCCCTGAAGATGTCAAACGGCACGAGAAATACATAGGAGTATTCATGGCTTTACATTCGAGCATTTCTACTTTGGATAGCAATTCTCGAAAACGTACTTGGACTGGTTCAGGGAGATAAGAAAGTCAGTGTGATGATTGACTTCAATTTCGAGGAAGAAGTTCAGGTCACCAAGATCTTTTAAAAGAAAAATGGAGTGTAGCTGGTTAATAGTCTCTTGAATCTCTTGATTATCACTTCCCGTGACAAGCATCTCATCTACATAGATGAGTATGTAGGTGATGGATTTGGATGTTAATTTGATGAAGAGGGAGGGATCTGATATTTAATATTTATTAAAATGTTACTAATATACATAGGTAATATTTTAATATGATTTGGTAATATTTTTTAGATATTAATAAAAGTCAAATATACAGTAGTATAGTGACAATCTTGGAATGGAAATCAAAATGGAGGTTAGTTATGCTGTAATAAATACCATGTTGATATTGGAATTTTAGATTGAAGAGAAAGAAGAGAAGAACATAAATTATGAATAATTACAAAACAAAAATACACACTATAACAAACTACTAAAATCAGCTATTATGTAATTGTATATGAATATACTATAATTTAACATATTTTTAGTGTATATTTCATATTGTAGTATTTTACAAAATTATTACAACATCCTTTATTTGTGATTATTATAGTAAAATCCGAATCCTATAACGAAGTATAGTTAAGCAATAAATAAAATATCAAACTATCCTAGGAGATATTATTTGATCTGGCAAGACATAATAGGCTATATTATCTTTATTTCTAGCAAACTAAAGAATATACATATAATCTTCAAAAACTTATGGTAGCTCATATTCAAAACCTGAACCCAACATTGACCTAAAACATATATCAGGACACTTAAATATTTGTTCAAATTTTTTACCATTTAATCTTTTACACTTCGTATCTGAGAGATTAAATGATAAAATATTAGAATAAATATTATCAAATAAAAAATTAATTATTTCATATGTAAAGGCTTTTATTTCGTATGCCCTCTTCTTAATCTTGATGAACCCAAGGTATCATCCCTAAAACTTTAGACTAAATCTAATTATTCTTAACCCACTCATGATGAGTTGAACCAAGCTAACCTTATTAGAATTAATAACAAGGATTCACAAGGCAAAACTCCCTGAAAGGGAGAAAACAATGCATAGGTTCTATCCCAGCGTTTGGGATAATATGGCATTTCAATGCACCTAATTTAGTGGGTACATTAGAAATGTCACCGAGATTGTGCCAACAGTAGAATGTTTTGATACATTATTGAGTTGATTTCTCACATCTTCATATGAATATATGTGTGTTCATCTTTATCATCATTATCGACCATCTTTTTCTTTCAAGAGCTAAGATTTTTTTTGGAAGGAATTTGATAACTTGTATGAAATTTGATGTAGGCATATAGTTTATATAGATGCAGTTAGCTTACTAACGATAAGGTTAAGGGAAAAGGAAATAAATTTTAGGGGTTGACCAAAAAAATTACGTATTCTAATATTTGAAAATTTTATAAAAGCTTAACATTCTGAAGGATTTTGTATAAAATTTATTTCTATATATGTTTTAAACACTTATGATAAGAATTAGATATTCATCTCATTTTGAAATTCGTTTCCTTTAATTTAATTCATTGTGAACATTTGGAAATAACCATCAGTTTTGATTAAATTTGACAGAAATGCTCTACAACCAAGTTAATTATCCAACTAAGTCCAACCAAATTAGTATAACCTATTTAACATCCACGCGCTACTATATGTAATTGTCTTTTGACTAAACGCGCCATTATATATAACTGCCTTTTGATGTAAATGGCTTCTTTCTCTGCGAATTTTATTTTTTACCAATTTCTCTACATTCTCTGTATTCTTTGCGTTCTCTATGATTACGTTCAATGTTGTTTGAACTGAATTGAAGATTAAGATCAATTTTTTTAAAGTAGTGAAATCAGATTTGAATAGATTTTTTATTTTCGAAAATGATGAATGATTCAAATTCAGATCAGTTAAACCAGGGTGAATTGGATCATTCTTCTGAATTGAATCAAGTTGACAAGGTTTGATTGTTCTTATTAATGTAGTTTGTTATTAGTTGATGTTTGTGTAGTTGTTTTCTCTACAAGTTGAATTATTTTATTTTTCTTTGTGCAAATCAGTTTTCATGGTCGAAGTTTTGAATTTGAATGGAATGTAGGAGTTTTGAATTGTTTTTTTATGAATCTATTTATGTTAATTCTAATGATAGTTTCGATGCATTTTAAAACACATTTTGGTGTAATCTAGAACTATTTTCGGTGTTGTACTTATAAGCTTTCGGCATTTTTTCAATTTCTATGTGATGTTGATGAGCATTTTGTACCAAATGTTAGGATGACTTTTAACACACTTGAAGAAGCTAAAAAATTTAACAAAAATTATTCTAAACTTGTAGGTTTTTCTACCAAAATAAGGAACACAAGCCAGAAAGAAAATGAAATTAAGAACCAATTGATTACATGTAATAGAAAGGAAAAATGGAAATCGAACATATCTCCAATTCAGAAGACAAATTCCTCAACTGGAGTAAATTATCATTCACATTGTTGTTATCCAAATCTAGTGGAGAAGCTTAAACAGCATAAGCAGTTAAGTATGTTTGTACGTCGTACAATTGAGAATAGTGATGGAGTTGGAATTAGACGACCAAGTATGACATATCAATCATTTGTCGCAGCATCAGGGAAGTCGTACAAGGGAAGTCCATAATGTTTCTAAACTAGATGATGCCAAAAAATTTGGAAAATACTTATTAAGAATGAAAGAGAAGAAATAGAACTTCTTTTATGAGCTTGAATTTGAGGTTGATCATTCAATCAAAAATAATTTTCGGGTTGATGCAAGAAGTAAGATTGCTTGTGAGTATTTTGAAAATATTGTTTCATTCGATATCACTTAAAATACAAGCATGTAATTTTCTATTCTGGACAAATTATGAATTATCAATTCAGATATCCAAGGCAATAAAATAGCTTTTTTGGTGTTTCGTTGTAAGCATTTCGGTGCAATTTAGTTAATGTTTTTCTTTTTTTTTAATGAAAATGAGGTTTACTTTATGAATTGTGTTGTGTTGTGTTATTGCATAGTAACTATTGGTTTTCAAATTAATTTCTACAATTGTGTGATGGTAAATAGTTTCAGGTGTGAATGTGAACAAATTTTGATGCAGGTGTTGTTTCTTCAATATATTCAATCTAATAAGTGTGAGTCTAAATTCATTCAAATTAATAAGATTGTAATACAGTACAGAAAAAGAGTTAACTTGACGGTAAAGAAAATTTGAAGTAATGATTTGTGGTTGAAGAAGTGCGAGAATGATAATGGTGTTATGAATAATGACAAAATTGATGATGAATAATTGATATTGAATTATTTCTTGGCTTATGCACTTCCACTTATCTGAGATACGAGTTTCTCTGGGTAGATACAATGGCTAGCCACCACTCGCTCCTGATTGAGACTCGATACTCTGTTAACCCTACGTCGTAAGATGTGGTCGGAAATTTTAACACCTCGGAAATTACCCCAATGAGCTGAGTTTGATGATTGATTGTAAAAACCTATGCATATACTCTTGGGGATACGCATACGGAGTCCAAAGTTAGCTACTGGACATGTTGAGTTTGGCTATATAACCAACAGTGAGACTTATTAGCCATAGGACAGGCACACATCATTTACTGTTGTCTGTTTTGTTTGAATGTGCATTACTCGGGTTTGCCTATTTGACCAACTATGCTTACTTTCTATATGTTTTACTTGTTGTAACTACATCTTACTTGTGTTTTTCTTGTCTATATTGTTTGTCTATACAACTGAGATACCCCTTGTCTGTCGGAAGAGTGAGGAGGGTAGTTCCACCGGAGTTTCGGAGGGCTGGAGGAAGCAGAAAGTGAGGGGTTAAGTTAGAATTAAGTATATATCTTGAAAATCTTAAATAGTCTACCTAAATTATGGTTTAGCTTATTCTCTTAAGTTTAATTCTGCGTATCGAAATTCTAGGATCGTCTCTGGACTTTTCCGGGACCTTACATATTATGTATGTTGGCACCATTACCATGTTGAAAAACCCCGGTTCTCATTCCATACATATGTTATTATTTTTCAGATGCAGGTCGAAAGGCACCTCATTAGGTGTCTGGAGTTTCCTTGGCAAGCAACGTTAAGATGCTATCTTTTGTACTTTTGCTCTATGAATTATATGTCTAGTTCTATAAATTCTTTTATTTTTAATACTTTCTTTAACACTTTTTAATGATTTTCTAGTTTTAGTATTATTTATCGATTTTCTAACTCTCATTATTTTTTTGTTTAACTTTTTTATTTCTTTAGTTAAATCTGAAGATTCAGCTTCTAATCTTCTTATTTTCATTGCTATTGCCATCATTCTTGTTTTCGTATTTCTTCTAACCAACTTTAAAGCCTTAAGCCTTTTATGAAATTCTTTCATATTGTGAATAACATAAATGATAAGTAAATTAATAAAGAATAATGATTATAAAGAAAGAAGAGATAAGATAGTAAGCTTATAGAGATGAACTTGTACTATTAATTGTTGTAAGGTTGATACAATCTTGAAAATGATTATAAATATTTTAGAGGATCTTTGAAGTAAGAGAATATGAGAATAAAGAGAGTTTTAAAACTTTCAAGTTTTTTATGCCTTGAAATAAATGAGACTTTCAGTATTTATAGGCCTCAAATGATTACTATTTTGCTAACTTTTTACTATTTGGCGACAGTACTATTTGCTTTTACTATTTGTCGACATTTACCGTTTTGCCGACATTTACTGTTTGCTCTTTTTTTTACAGAAATAATTTTCTTTGTAATTGAGCTTTTTACATTGATTTCATATACTGTTCTTATTGTTGTTCTTTTACATTTCAAAAGGGTCTTGAGAATCTTGAAAGTAATGAGCCAGACTGGATTGGACTTCTTCGTCTTCCCCAAGAAGTACAGCCCGGATTACTTGTAATGAGTTCTGGATATCTTCTTCTGATGTTGCTGCCGCTAGGCTGCCATAATTTGTTGCTTATGAGCTAAGAATTGGGTCTCTTTTTATATGATATTTGTTCACTAGTAGTGCTTGAGGCTGTTATTACTGGACACTTTTGTGATGCCATTAACCATTGGTCAATAGCTGTTTTTCTTAGCAAATTTATATCATATGTATTCCACCATTTTATTTTTATTACTCTTACTAAGTATTGTACACTTGGACATTCTTCATATACTACTGAATTATACTCCCAAATTATAATCCAGCTTATTTCCATGGCTGCTACAAACAAAATGAATTTATATTCTTGTAAAAATGATGACTTGCTTTTAAAATATTCATAAGCCAAGCTGGCTTCTTTCAGGAAAAAGGCTTCTAATGGTTCAAAGGTTTGGAACCATTTAGAAAATTGTAATGATAGGTGATAGGAATAATATATGATTCCATGCTTCTTGGTAATCATAATAAGTATAATTCTGAGGTTCAAATTTTAATGAGAAGTTCTTAGACTAATAAGGAGGTAGTTCCCAGTCTTGTAAAGATAGTATTTTGAGAATTTTTATTTTTGAATAAAAAGACTGTTTTGAGAATTTTTATTTTTGAATAAACAGGCTGTTTAGTATTAGGGTCTCTGTAGTGGGTTAGTTCAATAGATTCTATATCTACTAATATGAATTCATAAAATTTTTTGGTTTTTCTTGTAGATTTGTGAGAATGTAATGAAAAGTATTTGAAAAAATGGTTTTATACAGTGTTTTTCTATCTTTTTTCAAGGCTAATATTTTGTTGGGGTTTGATTTTTTCATAATATGAAAATTGCTCTTTTAAGGGTTGAGTGCTGTAAAGGTCAGATGGTTGTAGTAATATAAATTTAATGTTCGTAGTAATTAAAGAGCTCTTAGAAGGTGATGAAGATGATGCTGCTTTTACAACCTGTGACATAGTCATAGGTCTTAATGATAATGGTTTTGCTGGTACAGGAATAATTGGTAATTTTCTCTCTTTTATTTGGTCAAAAGGTTGACCATAATCTTCATTGGAGGCTGTTTTTGATCCATTCTTTTCCTGCAAAAATTCTCTAGTAAGAAAGTCAGGAAGTGAATTTAATTCGACCTTTATATGTTCAATGGTAAAATCAAAACATAATATATAGCCTGCCACCTTACAAATATTTGTTTTAAAACTAGATTTTTGACATTATTTTTTAAAATGCTAGGAGTTGCTTTACAATCCGTTCTTATGGTAAATGTTTTATTGAATATGTCTTCTTAAAATTTTGTAACACATAATACTATGGCTAATATTTCTTTTTGAACTGTTGCATAATTTATTTGGGCTTGGTTCTATATTCTTGAATGGTATTTTACTATTTGTTCTTTTGAGTTATTTGGAGATATTTGTTTAAGAATTTCTCCATATCCTAATTCCAATGCACATGTTTTTATTACTATTAATTTAGCCAATGAATTTAGTAGACTTACACAGGGTATTTCTTTATCGCATTCTTTATTTTTATTATTATAGACGTCATTTTTTCTGTCCATGGAGGTGAATTTTTTCTTAATCTCTTATAAAGAGGTTCACATGTAACTCTTATTCCTGGTAAGAATTCAGTTACATAATTTAAACATTCTAAAAATCTTTGTAATTATTTTTTGTCAGTTATTTCATTTAAAATTTTATCTGCAAATTCAATGGCTATTTTAATAGAAACTATAGTCCCTTGATAGATTTCATATCCTAAAAATCTTACTTTATTTATAGAAATTTTTATTTTCTTTTCTAATAAAACTAACCCTTGTTCTTTTATAATATTCATAAAAAATTTTCTAGATGATATATATGCTGATTTATTCTCTTTGAATATACTAATACGTCATCAAGATATACCGTAGTAAAATTTATATGAGGGTAAAATATATTATTCATTATTTTTTGGAACTCACTTGGAGAATTTTTTAATCTTAGGGCATTACGTTCCATTCGTAATGTCCAAAGGGTACTATAAAAGTTATTTTATATCTATCTTCTTCTTTTACTGCAATTTGATAACATCCTGATTTTAGATCAAATTTTGAAAATATATTTATTTTATTTAATCTTTTAATTAAATCACTTTTATTTGGTAAGAGATACCGAATCCATTTCAGTACCTTGTTAAGAGGTTTATAATTGATGACTAATTTTTGAGCACCTCTTTCTATTTCAGATGCTTTCATCACATAGAAGCCTGTACAGCTCTATGGTAATTTTGAAGGTCTTATTAATCTTTTATCTAGATATTCTTGTATTTCTTTTTTACAATATTCTAGATATTCTTTATTCATATGTGTGGGTTTTGCTTTTGTCGGTATATCTTTTTCATTGAATCCATCTTCATATGGTAAAGATATCTCATGTAATTTTTTATGATGAAAAGTTTTGGAGTTTAGACTACATAATTTTTTTTATTTTTCTTCAATTTCTTTTATTTTATTTTGTGTTTTAGAAGTTTTTAATTGTTCTTCTATTCTTTTATATATAACTTCTTGGTTTAAATAGTTAACTTGTTTATTTTTTCTTTCTATGATATTAACTTGGGTAGATAGATGATGTAGAATATTGAGTTCATGTTGTTTTGCCTTAATGATTAATTCAAAATGAACAGGATGATTTGAAATACGTAAGCAAATTATTCCATCTATATTGACATTAAAGGGATATAATAATATAGTAAATAGATTTCCTAATATGACTTGATGAGATATGTTTCTTGCTAAAAAAATGTAGTGAAAAAATATACTCAGTTTTTATAGATTTTTTCTTTGGTTAATTTATAATCTATAGTTATTCTGTCATTTTCGCCTTTATAAACTTTTTTTGTAGTCTTTTTATAATATTTTGTAGGTATTAACCCTTCTTGTATACAACTAACATCAGCACCTGAGTCTATCGTAGCTATAAAATCATATTTTTCTTCTCCTATAATTAAAGTTATCGTAGTGAACCATTTCTAGTTTACTAATAGAGTTAGTACATTTACGTAATTTTCTGGACTCATGTTAACATAATTTTCTGGAATTATTATATTTTTTATTTTACTAGTACTATTTTGTGAAGTTTTTTCTTGAATTTTTATTATATTTTCTCCTTCTATTTTTAGCAATTTGTAATTCATATTGATATTTTGTTGTTTTAATTCTGAAATTTCTTTTTTTTAATTTTTATTTCTTCTTGAAGAGATTTAAGGGAGATTTTTTCTTGTGATTTTTTGAAATAATTATAGATTTTTTTTATTTCTGTTGATCTTATTTTTTGTTTATTTTTTTTCTTTTTTTTAACTAATTCTGTTAGTTGATTTATGAATTCACCTTTTAGTAGTGTATCTTTTAATTTGTCAAAAATATATATATATATATATATATATATATATATATATATATATGTGTGTTTAAGCTTTTTCTTTGTATATGCTTTACTTTTATCTTTTAAAAATTTTTTGGAGAACTAGATATTTACTTTATGTATTTTGGAATATTTTAGTTGTATATATATGTATATGATATTCTCTAACCAATTTTGACTTTGTAGATTGAATCTGGAGTTTGAGATTTTGTAGTTTGTAGTTTGTCAAATTTATCGATAAATTAATTGTTAAATCTGTCCACGATATTAACCGTTATTCTTGTAATAATCCATGGTCGCTAGTTGGCTGGAATTCGTTGGTCGATGGTGGGTCAACCAATGAGTTGTCCATTCGTTGATTAGTCAATCAATAGGAGTCGATAATATGCGGTCAGTTATTATTTTCTGGCATATCTATCCACTGCACTGTCAACCTTGAGCTCACTTTAAAAACTCTTCCTTTTATATTAGTATAAAAGTAGATTTTTTTTTAGTAATATATAATAGAGAGAGATAAAATAAAATAAAAAAAAGAAAAACGATAATTTTAAAAAGAAAAAATTATATCAATCACAATTACAAAGTGACATATAAAGAATTTTAATTATCAAATTGGTAACGGTGCATGGTAAAATGGCTTTGCGAATGCTTTAAACATAGGGAGCATTTGATATATATAATAGTTTATTTTGCTAACAACAACAACGACCACGATAATAATAATAATAATAATAATAATAATAATAATAATAATAATAATAATAATAATAATAATAATTAAAATATAAGAAAACAAGAATACTAGTAGAAAGAACTGGAATTAATATTAATCACCATCGTACACATAGGGTCGGTTTATTTCGTCTTTTTTAATTTAAAAAAATTCTAAAAATAAAGATAAAAAGTCATTTTTAATTAGACATTTTGATTATAAAAATTTTAATATATTAATACCATCATGTTATTAATGTAACATAGGGGTAGAAGTGGGAACAAAAATATTTTATGGGAGTTTGTGACTCGACTAATTTTAAATTCGGCTCAATTTTATTAAACGGATTAAATTTGAATTCATTTTAAAAAATTTATCAATTAAAAAAAGTTAGATCATAAAGTTTAAAAAGAATTACAAAATTCGTTGGCTTGCTCATCAAAATAATTTTTTTGTAAAAATAAATTATCTTTAATTTAAATTTTTGACTATATTAATAGTTAAGACTAGTTAAAATTATAATTTTTGTTAAATATTTATAATTATAAATTATAAATATAATTATAATATGTGACTTGATATATATATAAATAAATTAAATTTTATAAATCATGATTTATATTATAAATTATAATATTTTTTAAGTTTATTATTTAAATTATAATTTACAAAATAAACTTTTTAAATAAATTCTTAGATTTGTTAAATTTTTAAATAGATCGAATTTAAATTTAAACACAATTTTATAAAAAAATATATATATTAAGACTTAAACTATTTATTTACAATATGGATCAAAGTTTGGCTCTCCCATTCCTACTTATAATT
Source organism: Arachis hypogaea (assembly GCF_003086295.3). Taxonomy (NCBI): domain Eukaryota; kingdom Viridiplantae; phylum Streptophyta; class Magnoliopsida; order Fabales; family Fabaceae; genus Arachis; species Arachis hypogaea. Next base: position 105,059,624 of record NC_092040.1, read on the forward strand.
GTGAGGTCAATGGCTCAATGCAAGTTAAGGCGGCTTGTTAAGGAATATTCTACAATAAAGTGAGGTCCATTTTTGTGCATTATTATTCTATTAATATATCAGAGGTACATAAAAGTGTTCCAAAAGTATAATATTCTATATCATCCTAAAAAATAATTAGAATGTGGAACAGCTCATTGTCTAGGAACAAATCATATTCAGTGGTGATCATTATCTCTAGTACCAACATTATGCAATTTCTCATTTTTGTCATAAATATTTATTCCAACCCCTATTGAGTTGGATTTTTTATTTTAATAAATTAATTAATTATAATAATTATTAAAATAAATAATTTAAAAAATATTTACTAAAATAAATATTTTTTTATCTCATTTATACTGTAAACGAAATATTTTAATGTATCAATAAACGAGATATGTGTATTTTTTAATTTTCATATATCTTGTTTATCGCATGAAAAATATTTAGTTTACAATGTAAACAAGATATATGTATTTATAAATTATTAAATATAATTTTTCAAAATAATAAAAAATATTAATAATTTAAATTAGACCAAACTCTTAAAAATAGAATGTTTTAAATAATAAAAAAATAATTTTAAATAATAAAAATTAGAAGATAAATAGTCTATTTTAAATAATAATAAAAATGGCCTGTACATTTAAAATAAAAATACTAACATATTTAATTTTTTTAACCATTAAAATATAAATAAAAACATACATAAATATACCATTAAATTGTCCACTATAACATAATTATTTTTTTAACTACCTATTGTAAAACCCGGTTAATTAACGGCTAATTAACCCATAAATGAGAATTTATTCTAGAAAGCCCAAAATGTGATTTTTATGGTTAAATGTGATAGAGGAGATTGAGACGAGAATTTCGGTACCAATTTTATAGAATTCGGACCAAGATTGGACCGAACGGGCCAAACCGGGCCAATTGGACCTAAAGTGGGCCCTTGGCCCAACATAACTTAACCAAAACCCTAGTTTTCAGCACTCTCTCTCCTCATTTGTTACACACACAAGCTGAAATTAGAGAGAAAGGGAGGAAGAACACTCTCTCAAGTTCTCTCCCTTGGTTGATCTTCAAACCACCATAACTTTTGATCTAGAGCTCCGATTGCCGCCCCGTTTGCGGCCACGCGTTCACCGCGGAGAGCTCTACAAAACCCATACAACCAATTTTGAGGTAAGCCACGTGTTGCTGTTCGAAATCTCAGCGCTTATTTTCGAGTTTCATGGGTGAAATGTTGAGATTTTGGGTTCTTTGATGTTATAGGACCCAACTCTCTTGAAGGAGAAGGTTAATCTTGTCTCCTTGGACCTTGGGTGTGGTAAGGTTCTTAACCCTAGTGTAATTTTGTTGTTTTATGATGTTTGGGTTTTGAGATGTTGTATATGGGTATGATGGTTGTGGCTTAGGTTGTGTATGTGTGGATATTGGAGCTTGATTGGTGATTTTGAAAAGCTTGAAAAGGGCTTGGTGGTGAAAAATCTGTTCTTGGAGGTATTGAGACCTTGAGAGCTTGTGGATAAGTGGTTTGGAAGTGCTCCGGGTGAGCTTGGGAAAATCGGCTAAGGTATGGTTTCGGTTTCCCGTATCTAATATGTAATGTGGTAGGAAATACTTAGGCTAGAGGCCCTAAGATAGGCATTGAAATGTTGATGTTGTTGAATGATTGAGATATATGATGTGGTCATATATGTGATGATGATTAATGATGCCTTGATGGTATGATGTATGAGAAATATGCATGTTGTGATATATGCTTGATGATTGGTTATGGTTGAATTGTGGGTTGGACCATGTTGATGATGAGTATGACATTGATTGTGTACAATGATGATTTATTAGAATTGGTGTTGTTGAGAATTGGCATGAGTAAGAGTATATGATATGTCAATATATTTGAGTTTGAGCCACTTGGGTGGAGTGGGTTAGAATGATGAGATAGTGATTTTGTAATTTGTGGTAAAGTGTCAATGTGTGAGTTGAGGAGGCTTGATGTTGAAATTGATGTATTTTGATTGATTTCAAGAAAAAGGGATGAAAATGGCATGTTTTGATTGATTTAGAAAAGAGTTGGAAATGGCTTGTTTTGAAAATGGCACTTTGTGGTTTTTATGAAAAACATGATTTTTGGGCATACTTTGGTGGGACATAACTTGGATTACGGATCTCTGTTTTGTGCCAAATCTATTTAGAAATGAAATTGGATCCGGAATGTCCATGCCGTTTGAAGAACGGGTGAAAAACGATTTAAAATGAGAAAGTTATGTCCGTTGGAAGATTGGGGTTTAAATTGGTGAATTCTGCAGCTTTTAACTTAGAAATTTTTAGCAGAATGACCCCTTGCGCGTGGGCGCACCTGGCGCGTACGCGCCGTACTTCGGAAAATGCCATCCACGCGTGTGCGTGATGTGCGCGGGCGCGCCGATGGTGCTGCACCCAATGCCCAGCCATTTTCCAGAGAGTCATGCCAGAACTGGGCCAGTGTTGTGCCTGGGGCACGAGAGTACCCATGCGTACGCGTCGATTGGCAAATTTTTAATCCACGCGTTAGCGTGCTTGACGCTTGCGCGTCGATGAAGTTTTTAAGGCCATCCGCGCGTGCGCATGGAGTGTGCGTACACGTGGCCCTGTTTTCATCCCAAAGTTGATTTTTGAGTTTTAAAAGCCAAATTTCATACTTCTAAGCCTCCGATCTTACCACTCATATCTTAAATCAATATGACATGCCTAGCTATTAAAAAGGGGCTAGGGAATGAGGTAACTTGCGAGTGAAGCAAGGGAAAAATGAATGATCATTGAGGATCAAGCATGATTATGTGAGATGCGGAGGATGGTGGTGGAAGTGCTGGTTATGCCATTGGCCAAAGGGCCGTAATTGTTTATATATTGGCTGGTTCTGGATTGAACCGTGAGCCAGAATAGCTGTGTATGCTGTGAATATTGGCTGGTTATGGATTTAACCGTGAGCCGGAATGGCTGATATGGATGTTGATCCATGGATGAGAATTCATGCATGTTTATGCTGAATTATTGATAATTGTGATTTGCACTTCCACTATCGGAGATACGAGTTTCTCTGGGTAGTAGCAGTGGCTAGCCACCACGTGCTCCAGGTTGAGACTTGATACTCTTTTGACCCTATGTCATAAGTGTGGCCGGGCACTGTGAAAGACCCGGATGAGCTCGCCCCCGTAAATATTCACCAGTGAAGGTGATGGATATAGATCATGATTATGATCAAGTTTATGATGAGTATAACTCGAGTTGGGGATGCGTGACAGAGGGACAGTCCAATGGTTAGCTACCAGGACTTGTCGGGTTGGCTCTATAACCGACAGATGATATCATCAGCCACTAGGGACAGGCATTCATCATATGCATACTATATGAATTGTTTGAGATTGCCTATTTGACTGCATATTACTTGCTAATTGTCTAAATGCCTTACTTGTTCCTAATTGTATATTTCTTGCTTGATATAACTGTGTTTGCTATATTATACTCCTGCTGGCGGTTGGGAGGTCTGAAGGAATTGGAAAGGGAAGTATTAGTTAGACTGAAGTATCTTTAGTCAGATGCCCTTTTATGGTTTAGCTTGTTTATAAGCTTTGATACTATTTGGAGGAAGTTCTAGGATTGCCTTCGGCTTTCCTCCATTATTATGTATTATATATGTGGAAGCTGTTACCATACTGGGGACCTTTGGTTCTCACCCATGCGGATTTTGTGGTTTTCAAATGCAGGACGTGAGGTGTCCCGCTGATGCATGCTGGAGACTTCTAGATTTGCGAAGATCCTTTGTTCTCGGGGCTATGTTTTGGTTTATATGTTTTGCTTAGACACTTTTATCTCCATTAAATAATACAAACTGTGATGACTCCTCTTATGGGAGAATTTTGGAGAATAGGTTTTATGTATTGGTGTCCCTTTTGGGTTTCCTTGGGGTTTTCCTTATTTTTTTATCATATGTATATATTGCTATGCTCGGACCGGTTATCTTCGCAGCCGGATCTTGAGTCTTGATATTCCTGTTTTTGACACTCCTTTGTATATATATAATCACGCGTTGGTTATCCTTGTTCGTTACGTTATCGATCGGAGTGTTGCGCTTTGAGTTGCGATTGGTTTTTGTTTACCCCTTTTCTACAAAGGCTCCTAGTTATAATCAATTATTCATACTACTATACGTACTAAATTTTTATTTTTAGAGGTCGTAATACCTTGCCATTTCTAAATTATGACTTAAGCATAAGTCTCTGTATGGTAGGGTGTTACACCTATTATTAATACTATTGCTCTTCTTATTCACTTACTTCCCTCGATATATGGTTATTTTCACAAAAATATAATTTTTTACCTATATAAATGGTAGCTAAGAGATTAACACAATAAATACAATGAATAATACTAAATTCAATATATTCAATTTTATAATGTGGTGAAATCAATGTCCTAGCCGATAAATTTAATTCATCACGAAATAAAGTGAAATGAAAATTATAATTGAAGTTGAGAGAAAGAAATACATGAGGAAAATTATATGGTACAGATCTAAATTTGTACAGATTTAAAGATATGATTACGTGGCAAAATTTTAACCACACACTCTAGAGCCACACTTTTCATCTAAAACCGTAAATCTTCACAAAGAAAAGCGTCACCTAATGGAAAAAAATAAATTAAAAGATTTAAGAGAAGAAATAATTAAGTTATCAAAATTAATAGATCAAAAATTAATGATTTTAACTAATGTCAACTGTAATGACACCGAATTCTTAAAATCAATACAAAATGATTTTTCTCAAAATCTTTACTTTACTATAAGTTTTATTGAAGGACTTCAAAAACTTGAAAAAAACTTATTTTTCACATAGAATTTCTAAAAAATGTTACCATGGAAATGATTCCCCACATCTTTATCATACTTTTAACCCACAATTAATTCTATAATAGATATGCTTGAAGAAATATTAGTATTCATAAAATTTCAAAGAAATAAGGAAAAAGAGAATCTCAAAGAAGAAAAATTTCAACATATAATCAACATAACAGACTTAAAAGTAAAAACACCATTGAAATTATGAATATTGAAGAAAAATTAGAAGAAGTTACAATACTTTTTAAACAATTAAAAATGGCTCAAGAAAATAATATTATGGAACATGGTTTTCAAATAGAAGAAGAATTAGTAAATTCTGAAAATATAGAAAATGAAGAACACATTCTAGATTATTCAAGTGATGAAGAACCAGCAATTCCAATACAAGTAAAAAATGAAGCTGGAACATCTAAGGATAATCAATCTCAATTTAAATGGGAAACAGGTTTTGATAATTATGCCTTTAAAAAAGGGTTCATAAATAAAGATTCAAAATATACAAAAATACCATCAAGATACGTTCCTAAAATCCAGGAAATGGAAGGAGAAAAAATGCTCGACTTAGACTGTAAAAAGAATGAAAAAGAAATTTTCGAAAATTGGTTGAATTCCTTTTTATTAGAAGCTTTTACTAATCCAAAGTTTAGTGAATTGTCTGGAAGAGATATTTGGAATTACATAGGGTTTCATACTAAAGGAACTATAAGAGATTATATGACATCAATAGAAAACCAAATAATAGAAGATTTAGCAACAAAGACAACAGCTTATGATAAGATATTATATATAATGATGATTCTATATAAAGAATTTTTTGGAAAAAATATTATAGATCATAGACAAGAAGTCTATAATAAAGAATATCAAGAAGCAAAAAACCATTTAACTAATATTCAGATATATGATCTATGTAATGTGGAATCTTATATATGTGAATATAGAATACATTATTACAAATTAAAAAGAAGAAGATAAAAATCATTATCTTAGTATGTATATAACAAAACTTCCATATCCTGCTAATGAATTTATAATGGGAAGATTTATAAGAGAAATAAATAGAGGGACAATTGAAAATAATTTTGGTGGAGCAACCTCTGCAATAAGAGAGGAAATAAAAGAACGTTGTATGCAAGAAGCAACTCAAAAAAGATTTGCAAATATAATTAGAATTTGCTGTCAGGATAATGAAGAGATATCCCAAAATATATGGGTTTAATAAAAATTTTCAAAGAAAAAAAAAATACCAATTTAGAAAAATAAAATACTATCCAAACTAGAGAAAAAAGAGGTATTTTAGAAAAAGAAATAACAATAAAAACAAAAGACAAAAAAGTGACTATTGCCCGAATAAAAAAGAAAACTGTAAGTGTTGGTATTGCCAAGAAGAAGGACACTATGCAAATGAATGTCCGAAAAAGAAGGATAAAAAGGATCTTATTAAACAAATAGAAATTGCTAAGTCTTGTTTCATTGAACCTTTAGAGGAATCTGATGATAACTTAGACTATATTTTTGAATATGTCTCAGAAACAGACTCAGAGATTGAGTAATAATGCCACATTTATTACTATAAAAATAACAGAAAAGTTTATAAATGCTTTTATAGATTCTGGAGCAACACAATGCTTTGCTAGTTCAAATATAAAACTTGATTGGAAAAAATTAAAGAAACCATTAAGAGTTAGAATAGCTGACAAATCAATACATAAAATTGACCAAAAAGCAGAGATGGCTGAAATTTTTATTCAAAATTATAGGTTCATTGTTCCATCTATATATATGTTAGATTCTGGAATGGATTTTATCATAGGAAATAACTTTTTAAAGCTATATCATCCATTCATTCAAGAATTAACATATATAGTTTTAAAAGCTCCACACGATTCTTCAATAAATCAAAAATCAAAACGTATAAAAATACCAACTACTACTATAGATAAGATATATTTTCTATATTAGAAACATGTTATTTAAATTTATACTTTCAGATAAATATTCCCAAAAAAATCTTGAAATAAAGATAGAAGAACTTCTAGATGAAATTTGTGCTGAAAATCCTTTAGATATTAAAAATACAAATAACGAATTAGTAAGCATTAAATTAAAAGATCCTACAAAAGAGATAAATGTTCCAAATAAAATTTCTTATTCCGCAAGAGATAAAGAAGAGTTCTCATTAGAATGTAGAGATCTTTTAGAAAAAGGAATTATAAGATTAAGTAAAAGTCCTCATGCGGCTCCAGCCTTTTATGTTGAAAACAATAATGAAATTAAAAGAGGAAAACAAAGAATGGTTACTAACTATAAGAAAATGAATGAAGCAACTATTGGTGATGCTCATAAACTTCCAAGAAAAGACTCTATTTTAGAAAAAATCAAAGGAGCAACTTGGTTTTCATCTCTTGATGCAAAATCAGGATATTGGCAACTTCGTTTAGATGAAGAAACAAAGAAATTAACTGCTTTTACTTGCCCAACAAAAGAATCAACAAGTGTGTTGCTCTATGAATGGAATGTATTACCATTCGGATTAAAACAAGCCCCAGGTATTTATCAAAGATTTATGGAAGAAAATCTAAAAGAGTTAAATAAATTTGTTTTAGTATACATTGATGATATACTAATTTTTACAAAACAGGATAAAGAAGATCATCTTCAAAAATTATTAATAGTTTTAGAAAGATGTAAAGAAAAAGGATTAGTTCTTAGTAAAAAGAAAGCAAGAATAGCAAAACAAGAAATAGAGTTTCTTGGATTAATTCTATCCACTCAAGGAAAGCTAAAACTTCAACCAAATATTCTAGAAAAGGTAAATTTATTTCCTAATAAAATAGAAGATAGAAAACAATTACAAAGATTTTTAGGGTGTATAAATTATATTTCTGATCAGGGATTTTTAAAGAATATAACAGAATACACTAAAAGCTTATTTCCAAAAATAAGTACTAAAAAAGTATGGAAATGGGATGAAAAAGATAGTATACAAATTCAAAGAATTAAAGAATTATGTGAAAAACTTCCAGAACTTTATATTCCAGAAGAAAATGACTACTTAATAGTAGAAACAGATGCTTCAGACATAATCTGGTCAGGATGTCTAAAAGCTAAGAAAGCTATAAAAAGTTTGGAACAAGAAAAAGAATCACTAGATTCTAAATATCCCCCAAAGGAATTACTTTGCAGGTATATTTCAAGGACTTTTACTCCAACAGAACAGAGATATAATACTCATGAAAGGGAAACTCTAGCAGTAATTAAATCTCTTAAGAAATGGAAAATTGATTTACTACCCAAAGAATTTACATTAAGGACAGATTCAAGTTACTTAACAGATTTCATACGATATAACTTAAAAGTTGATTATAATCATGGACGATTGGTAAGATGGCAATTATCTTTGTTACAATATCCAATAAAAATTGAATATATTAAAGGTGACAAAAATGTTATTGCAGATACATTAACAAGAGAATGGAGTTCGTCTACAACGCATTAAATCAAGAAATTTAAAAATACGAACAAGAACTCGAAAAATGCAAGCATTGTCAGCAAATAAGGACACAGATCCAATCCCTCAAGAAGGCCATCGAAGCAATGAAATCAACACAAAAACCATCAGAGTTCAGCCAACTAAGCGTGGTGAACAAATCAGGTGAAGAAAAAATTCCAGAAAATAAAACAATTGCTGAAATTATCAAAAATCTACCCAAGATAAAAAATATTATGTAATTTATAATGGCTCCATGAAAGGAGTATATGATGCCTGGAAAAAAGCAGCACCATTCACACATCAATCAAGGATAATTCATAAAGGAGGGTTTCTAACACTGGAAGAAGCAAAGGAATCCTTCAGGGAATATGAAGCTCTTCATCCAGAACAAACCCTAAAAAGAGCAGATAAAGCTCCAATTCAAACCCAGAGAACAGGGATAATAAGAAACATTCCTACAAGGGCTGAAATCAAGGAAAAGAAAAGGGTCTGTAGATCAAATCTCAGAGAAACCCTTAACATAGTCCTGAATTGGACCGAAGAAAAAAGGACAATTTTGGGATATTATCCTATTGCCAAAGAACAGTCAACAAAGCTGGTTATATTTCCAAAAGCTTCCCCATCTGATACCTATCAGTTTTTCCAGTATGGACTAATTGATACAATTTTAATTTTTAATGATCTAAAAATTATTAGTGAGTTTCCTACAGGATTCGTTGATGCAGTAAAGAGATTTAAAAATATGATTTACAATGTAAATCCAAGGGATATATTCCTAAAATTTACAAACAGTCAACCTATTTTTAATGAAGAAGAAGAATGCTTGGTTCCAGCACACCAAGTAATATTCATGTCCGTCTTCCCAGAAAATTTTCAACCAATTGATCAGATTCAAGACTTAACAATTTACAGTCATGAAAGAAGGCTAGCCAGCACATTAGCAAGGGTCTTTGAAAGAACTCAAAAAATAATGAAAAAATCTCATACAAGGATTAATTATAAAAGTAGAAATACTTTGCTTGTGTCCAGTAAAAGAAATGAAATTGAAGAAAGAGAGATGAGACTCTTGGTGGAATTTGAATAAGCATTCTACAACTTATCCGAACTTTTAGAAAAGCTCCCTGAAGGGATAAAGAGGAATCTCTGCTATTTGATAAAAGACAGAGAAGACCACAAGTGCCAGCTATGTGCCTCAGAGTTATCTGAAGAAAGCAATAATGAAACAGAATCAACTCACATGATGAAAGAAGAGGACAATGCATCTGAGGGTCACATGATAAAAGAGGAGGACAGCACATCTGAAGCATCTCTTAATATTATTGCGTAGTGACGTAAGCACTTAGGTCATAAAGCACCAACGATGTAGCTGGTGCAAGATAGCAAACAATGACGTAAGCAATGACGTCATAAGAATGGTAAGGATGGGAATTGTCCATCAAACCCAACTATTATAAATAGGTTGCTTAGGCAATTGTAGAAGGCATCAAACAATAGAAAGTAGGAGGCTAAGAGTACTCATATGCTAGGAGAGCAAGGAGGAAGCGGCCGAGGCGATTCTATAGTTTGAAGAAGAATTCCCTTAGGGAAAACCAATTCTAAACTCCCCTCTGGAGTTAGTATCTACAATCTCCCCTCTGAAGATAAAAACATCTTATGTAAAATATTCTAAATAAAGGAAGTTTTTCTCCAAAAAGGTACGCCTTTATCCTAATCTCTTAGTTATGAATTATTTAGAAAGTTTAGAATTAACGGAAGAATCTAATTATTATAGATTATCTGCTTTATTAGATAATGAAAAACAAGCTGTTCTAAAAACAGAATTAAATCTCAAATCAAATGAAAATTTTAATAAACAAAATCTTTTAAAATAAGTTTTTAATAGAAAAAATATAATATACTATGGAAAAATTCAACTTGAAGCCCCTATAAAGATAAAATCCGCCAATGGAGAACTTGAAATAACTTTGATAAATGATGAAGAATTAAGTAAACAGATTGAGAAAATTAAGGATCAACAAAAAAGATCTAAAATTGGATGGATTCATATTAGTACTATACAAGTCTTAATCAAATCTACATATATGAAAGGAATTAATTCACCAATAAGCTTAGCAATTTGTGATAAAAGAATTACTGATGACCCAATAGATCAAATAATTGGAATTGTTCATGAAAACTTGGCAAACGTAAATGTTAAATTCAATGCCCATCTTGGATATGCTATACCTTTATCAACTGAAAATCTTGGAAGATCTATAAGTTTGGCTTATAAATTTCACAGAAAGAATCTAATGGAACAAGACGATGAACCATTTTCAATTACATATGTAATAAATTATGGAAAAGTCTAGGGGGCCAGCAGTTTCATTGAATTTTGGCCAGCATGTAACCAGCAGAGGAAGGTGAGCCATTGGATGAAATCTCATACCAATCTCACACCATCAAATCATCATTAATGGCTAATTGATGGCTAACAATCACAAAATTGCTGGCCCCCTAACATTGCTCATAAATTATGCTTTAACAAATAGCCATCATAGTATAATATTTAAAAACAGAGAAAGAATTTATATTGATGAATTATTTCAGAAAATTGTCAAAACAGAAATACCAAAATATAAAGCTATTGAAAATCCAGTTCTATTATTAAAAGAACCATCAGGAAAATTAGTTTCATCGAATTTTCAAATAAGAGAATCTAAAATTAATAGCCCTTTAAGTTTATCCAAGTTAAAGATTAAAGAAGAAAATTCTGAAATAAAAGAATTAACAAAAAAGGTCGAAAAATTAAATGAAACCCTAAACATTAAATTATGACAATAAATAAAGAAAAAATATATGTAACTTATCAAGACAAGAAACAAGAGCTCTTTGAAAGAGAAAATCGGTTGAATTATTTACAGTTTTTTGAAATAAATCAAAGAGCATTTGAAACTCTAAAAATAATCTATGACAAGTTAAAAAGAGAAGTCGAAGAGCTAGAAAAATTAATAGAATCTCTAGAAAATAGTGATGAATCAATGATAGAATTTGCAGAAATTCTAAGATAAATAATGAAGCATACAAAGATTGAGAAACCAGAAAATAAAATAAAGGAGTATAAAAGGGAATTAAATAATCTTCAGATCGAAATTGAAGACCTTATAATAAAAAGGATAGAAATAAGAATAAATATAAACAAGTTGAAGTTAAACTTAAAAAATTTATAAATGGCTGAAAAACCATATTATGACTTAAAAGAATTAAAATTGTTAAAAGAAAAAATGGAGAATGAAGTTGAAAAATTAAAAAGATATTTAGAAACAACAGAAAGTGTAGAAATAAAAGAAGTTTTTGAAGATTTAAGAAAATATATTAAAGAAAAAGACAAACAGATAAAAGATTTTATATACAATAATCCATGCAAAAAAGAATATTATAAACTAAAACAAGATTGAAAAACTATAAAAATCAGAATTATGGTCAATACTTTTGATTATGAATTGGCAAATTATTCGAAAAATTTTTAAAGTCGTTTTACTTTTAAAAATTGGTAAAAAATTGGTATCAGAGCCAAGTTAACGATTAAGGATAACACTTTCTCTTTAAGCAACACTTTTAGTGACACACTTTTAAATCAAAATCTGTAAATCTGTACAAACGTACATCTGTACAGTAGATAGACCCAATACATGATTGTAGTTAGTCAGGGACGAACCTATGTTATACTTTTTGGGGGACAAGTGCTCCCACTATTATTTTGTTAAAAATGTAAGAAAGTATATATATATATATATATATATATATATATATATATATATATATATATATATATATATATATATATATGCTTTTTATTAAAATATTATATTTATTTTCATATTAAAAAAATATTTATTAAATTTTGTTAAAATATTTATTTTATATATATTTTAATTTTAAAATTAAATTTTGATATATAATTAATGTAAATTAATTTTATATGTGTATTCAATTACATAATACTATATCATAAAAATTAGTTTTCTTTTATATTAATGGTATTTGCATAAATAATTATCTAAAAAAATAGATATAATTAAATAATTATGTAAAAAAGTTTATACTGTGTCAATACATAAAAAATAAACTCTAATTCATATCTAAAAATATAAGATAAAAATATATATTAAATTAATTTAATGAAAAACAAAATATTATTATAACATTATTTAATTAATAAATTTATTTAGTTAAAATTTATATCCTTAAATGTTTTTTACTCAATTTTAATATTTACTAATAAATTGAAGAATTCTGTACTAAACATGTATTTTGATAATTAGTTTTGAGACATAAATTTGATTAAAAATTATTTAAAAAATAATTAAAATAATAATACATCTTGTATTTTTATTTATTTAAGTAATTAATTTTATTATTATTATTATTTGAAATTAATTTTCTATTTTTTATTAAATAATTGAATAATTATTAAATAATTTATAAAATATAAAATAAGAATATGAGAGATTTGATGTATAATTTTTTTCTAAACTACCATTTATCGTACATAATTTAAAAAAATATATATTTCATTTTTATTATTCATTAAAAGATAATGCATTTATCATTTTATTATCTTGATTAATCTTATTTATTATTATTATTATTATGATATATTTAATTTTTAAAATGGTAAATTAATTATCACGTTATTCGTTATTACTTATCAATATATCAATATTTATAATAAATAAATAATTTAATATTTAATATTTTTATATGCTTTTATAATTTTTTATTATTTTTTTTATATTATGTATTTGTTTTTACTATTTAAAATTTCTGAATCTATCACTGATTATAGTAGTTGACAAGAATTTAATTCTAAGTTGCTATTGTAATGTTCTCATTGCTTTGAAAAATTCTGAATCCACCTTTTTAATATTTTGCATGTGTTTTTTATTCCTCCTTTAATTTCTCTTCTTTTTTTTTTGTGACTCTTTTATACTCAAATGATTGGTACATTTATTATGAAGTTCTATTCCTTACTTGATTGTCATCGTTATTTTTAACGAAAAAGTATTTTAAAGATAGACTTATTGAAAGAATAATAAATTTTTTCATGGATGATAAGTTATAATTAAGTGAGTTAGTAAAAATAGCACGATGAGTAAATAAGAAATGAGGTGCCATATATGTTATTGCTTTTTAGTTTCAGTTTTACCTTATTATGCCTATAACTGAGAAAAGAAAGTGATGGAATAAAAATTAATTTAAATTAGTTGAAACTAAATGAAATAAAATAAAAGACAAATATTTTATTAAAAATTATTTAAAATTAAAATAATTAATTACTATAAATATGATAAAAATTAATTCTTATTGAAGAATTATTACAACTTTTATAAATACTAAAAAAATAATATAATATATATAAATAATCTATTATATATTATTAATTTTATAATTAAAATATGTCACATGTCATTTTTTCATTACAATTAAAATCAAATATTTTTTTTAAATTAAAGAGTTCTCTTCTTTGTTTTCTTTTTTCTATCTCTTTTATTCCTTCACTCACTCCATTTCTCTTATATATTATTATTAATGACTAATTACAAATTTGACAATTAAAATATGTAACATAATATTGTCTAATTATATTCAAATTAAATTAAAATTAAAATTAAAATATAGCTATATTATATATTACTAACTAATTTAATAAAAAATGTGTCACATAACACTTTCTTATTAAAAATAAGAAAAAATATTTTCCTCTAAAAATTAAATTAATAAAATTATCTACCTCTTTTTTCTTTTTCTATTTTTCTCTACCTTCCCACTTTATATATAATTTATATTTTATACTTTATATTAGTAATTTAACAAGTTAAAATATATCACCTGATATTATTTCATTATAATTAAAACAAATTTTTTTTTCTAAAATTAATAAACTCTTTCTCTGATCATCGTTCTTTATCTTTCTCTCTTTTTTCTCTCATTTCTATTTTTTTCTATCTTTCTATTTCTATTCTACAAAAAATAAAATTAACAAAATAATATAATTTAAATAAAAATTATTATTATATATATTTTTATTTAGTTTTAAATTTTTACTACTTATCTTTTTAATTTATATTTTCACTTCTCTTCTTTTAAATATTTATTACATATAATTTAGAGAGAATACAAATATTGTGATTAAAAGTTAGAATCAATATCCAATTGCTTAAAAAAATTGAGTTAATTTTATAACTATCAATATAATTATTTTATGCTAATATCTAATTATATTTTTATATACATAAAGAGAAAAAATATTTTTTTAAATAATAAGAATAAAATTTAATTATTTCTATTTGTGCAATGGACTTAACACCTAATCAAATATAAATGTGTACACGTTAAATTCTTTTAAATTTTAGATAACGAATATTAATACTAATTATTAGTAAAAAATTAAACTTTTTTAAATGAAAATAATAACTAAAAATCTTATTATTTAATTTTTTTAATTTATACAAAGATCCTAATCTTCTTAGCTAATGAAAACTTTTGTTCTCTACCAATTTTTTGTAAAAGTAATTTGATTCTATAAATTTTTTGTGTCATAATCTATAATGTCAGGACAAAATTAACGTAATTTTAAAAGATTTATATTCCCTTAATGTTATTACAGATAAAAATATTAGTAATTATTAATTAAAATAAAATATAAATACAATATATATTATGTAACACCCTAACTATCAAACTGTCACGCTTCCGGCTGCGCCACTCTAATAGTTCGAGTATTACGACGACTTTATAATATTTAATACTAAAATATGAGCTTGTTTAAAACTTAAATCGAATATTTCAAAAAAATATACAGTCATATTTACAATATAAATTACAATACTCATAGAAAATACATATATATTTACATATATATACATATTAATTTACAAGCATCCTGTATCAAAATCCTATCCCTTTTACAAAACTTGCAAAGTTAAAAGCGAGGGAAACATAAATACTAAAACAATACAAAAATATCGTCTAACAGAAAACAAATAAGCTCTTCCGAACTTCGTCATCTGTAATCTGAAAAAGAAAAAACCTGTAGGGGAGTGAGAACATCATCCTCGAAAGGGTTCTCACGATAGGGTTGCAAAATTACTATAATAGGATACGCGAGATAAAATTGTTACAGTGATTAATAACCGCCTTATGCATTTTTTTAAAAGTAAGGGTTTACTATAAAAAAAATCTGAAATCTTTTCTAAAAGAGAAAACTGTTCATTTTCTAAAAATTCAAAAGCCTTTCAAAAGGTTTATCTATGCTGAACCAGATTAGTTTTTTATACATTTCTAAACCAGAAACATCAATCAAACATGGCCTTCGGGCCACCTCATGGTCAACCACGGCCCTAGGCCCAAACAGTCCAAACAACAACCAATCACCACGGTCCAACAGAATTCCAGTCGCAAACACAAGTAGAAAAGTTCAAGCACAAACAAACAATTACTTCAAGTAGAACAATTGTAAAACCCGGTTAATTAACGGCTAATTAACCCATAAATGAGAATTTATTTTGGAAAGCCTAAAATGTGATTTTTATGGCTAAATGTGATAGAGGAGATTGAGACGAGAATTTTGGTACCAATTTTATATAATTCGGACCAAGATTTGGACCGAACGGGCCAAACCGGGCCAATTGGACCCAAAGTGGGCCCTTGGCCCAACATAACTTAACCAAAACCCTAGTTTTCAGCACTCTCTCTCCTCATTTGTTACACACACAAGCTGAAATGGTGGAGAGGAAGGGAAGAACATTCTCTCAACTTCTCTCTCTCACTTAATCTTCAAACCACCATAACTTTTGATCTAGAGCTCCGATTGCCGCCCCGTTTGCGGCCACGCGTTCACCGCGGAGAGCTCTACAAAACTCATACCATCAATCTTGAGGTAAGCCACACTTAGCTGTTCGAATCTCAGCCCTTGTTTTCGAGTTTCAATGGGTGAAATGTTGAGATTTTGGGTTCTTTGATGTTATAGGACCCAACTCTCTTGAAGGAGAAGGTTAATCTTGTCTCCTTGGACCTTGGGTGTGGTAAGATTCTCAACCCTAGTGTATTTTTGTTGTTTTATGATGTTTGGGTTTGAGATGTTGTGTATGGGTATGATGGTTGTGGCTTAGGTTGTGTATATGTGAATATTGGAGCTTGATTGGTGACTTTGAAAAGCTTGGAAAGGGTTTGGTGGTGCAAAATCTGTTCTTGGAAGTGTTGAGGCATTGAGAGCTTGTGGATAAGTGGTTTAGAAGTGCTCCGGTGGAGCTTGGGAAATTCGGCTAAGGTATGGTTTCGGTTTCCCGTATCTAATATGTAATGTGGTAGGAAATACTTAGGCTAGAGGCCCTAAGATAGGCATTGAATGGTTGATGTTGTTAAATGATTGAGATATATGATGTGGTCATATATGTGATGATGATTATTGATGCCTTAATGGTATGATGTATGAGAAGTATGCATGTTGTGATATATTCTTGATGATTGGTTATGGTTGAATTGTGGGTTGAACCATGTTGATGGTGAATATGATATTGATTATGTATAATGATGGTAAATTGGAATTGGTGTTGTTGGGAATTGGCATGAGGAATAGTATATGATATGTCAATATGTTTGAGTTTAAGCCACTTGGGTGAAGTGGGCTAAAATGATGAGATAGTGATTTTGTATATTGTGGTAATGTGTCAATGTGTGAGTTGAGGAGGCTTGATGTTGAATTTGATACATTTTGATTGATTTCAAAGAAAAGGGATGAAATTGGCATGTTTTGATTGGTTTTGGAAAGAGTTAAAAATGGTTTGTTTTGAAAATGGCATATTGTGGTTTTGTATAAAAATATGGTTTTTGGGCATACTTTGACGGGACATAACTTGGACTACGGATCTCCGTTTTGTACCAAATCTGTTTAGAAATGTAATTGGATCCGGGATGTCCATGCCGTTCGAAGAACGGGCGAAAAACGATTTAAAATGAGGAAGTTATGTCCGTTGGAAGATTGGGGTGTAAATCTGTGAATTCTGCAGTTTTTAACTTAGAAAATTTTTAGCAGAATGACCCCTTGCGCGTGGGCGCACCTGGCGCGTGCGCGCCGATCTTCCGAAAAATTGCCATCCACGCGTGAGCGTGAGGTGCGCGGGCGCGCCGATGGTGCTGCACCCAATGCCCAGCCATTTTCCAGAGAGTTATGCCAGAACTGTGCCGGTGTTGTGCCTGGGGCACGAGAACACCCGCGCGTACGCGTGGTTGACGCGTGCGCGTCGATGGGCAAGTTTGGAATTCACGCGTTAGCGTGCATGACGCTTACGCGTCAATGAGTTTTTGAGGCCATCCACGCGTGAACGTGGAGTGCGCGTACGCGAGGCCCTGTTTTCATCCCAAAGTTGATTTTTGAGTTTTAAAAGCCAAATCTCATACTTCTAAGCCTCCAATCTCACCATTTATGTCTTAAATCATTATGGCATGCCTAGCTAGTAAAAAGGGGCTAGTGAATGTGATAACTTGCGAGTGAAGCAAGGGAAAAATGAATGATCAATGAGGATCAAGATGATTATGTGAGATGTGGAGGATGATGGTGGAAGTGCTTGTTATGCCATTGGCCGAAGGGCCGTGATTATTTATGAATATGGCTAGTTATGGATTTAACCGTGAGCCGGAATAGCTGTGTATGCTATGAATATTGGCTGGTTCTGGATTGAACCGTGAGCCGGAATGGCTAGTATGGATGTTGATCCATGGATGAGAATTCACGCATGTTGATGCTGAATTATTGATAATTGTGATTTGCACTTCCACTATCAGAGATACGAGTTTCCCTGGGTAGTAGCAGTGGCTAGCCACCACGTGCTCCAGGTCGAGGCTTGAGACTCTGTTGACCCTATGTCGTAAGTGTGGCCGGGCACTGTGAAAGGCCCGGATGAGCTCGAACCCCCGTAAATATTCACCAATGAGGGTGATTGATATGGATCATGTTTATGATCAAGTTTATAACGAGTATAACTCGAGTTTGGGGATGCACGACAGAGGGACAGTCCAATGGTTAGCGACCAGGACTTGTCGGGTTGGCTATATAACCGACAAGATGATATCATCAGCCACTAGGAACAGGCATTCATCATATGCATACTATATGAATTGTTTGAGATTGCCTATTTGACTGCATATTACTTGCTAATTGTCTAAATGCCTTACTTGTTCCTAATTGTATATTTCTTGCCTGATATAACTGTGTTTGCTACATTATACTCCTGCTGGTGGTTGGGAGGATTGAAGGAATTGGAAAGGGAAGTATTAGTTAGACTGAAGAATCTTTAGTCAGATGCCCTTTATGGTTTAGCTTGTTTATAAGCGTTGATATTATTTGGAGGAAGTTCTAGGATTGCCTTCGGCTTTCCTCTATTATTATATATTATATATGTGGAAGCTGTTACCTGCTGGGAACCTCTGGTTCTCACCCATGCGGATTTTGTGGTTTTCAGATGCAGGACGTGAGGTTTCCCGTTGATGCATGCTGGAGACTTCTAGATTGCGAAGATTCCTTGTTCTTGGGGACTATGTTTTTGGTTTATATGTTTTGCTTAGACACTTATATCTCCATTAAATAATACAAACTGTGATGACTCCTCTTCTGGGAGATTTTGGAGAATAGGTTTTCTGTATTTGTGTCCCTTTGGGGTTTTCCTTATTTTATCATATGTATATATATTGTTATGCTCGGACCGGTTATCTTCGCATCCGGATCTTGAGTCTTGATATTCCTGTTTTTGACACTCTTTTGTATATATATAATCACGCGTTGGATTATCCTTGTTCGTTATGTTATCGATCGGAGTGTTGCGCTTTAAGGTTACGGTTTTTGTTTACCCCTTTTTCTACAAAGGCTCCTAGTTATAATTAATTATTCATATTACTATACGTACTAATTTTTGTTTTAGAGGTCGTAATACCTTGCCATCTCTGAATTATGACTTAAGCATAAGACTCTGTATGGTAGGGTGTTACAACAATTAGCAGTTAATCACAATTAATCATAAAGACAAACCAAGTACAATATGAACACTCAAACAATGTCACATAGATGCGACGACGCGGCGACGGCGATAGTGGGCTCCTCGCCGACGCCGTTCCTCCTCTCTTCCCTTTCCTTCTTCTCGTTTTCCTCCTAACCTTTTCTTTTTTTTTTCATTCTGATAGCAGCTGCTGTGTGTGTGGGTTTGGGAGTGGCTAGGGTTTGGTGAGTGTGTATGGGTGTTGGGTTATGTTTAGAGTTAGGAGTAATTTAGGTAATTTCAAATAAAAATAGGGATAATATAGTAATTAGAAATGAATTTTAATATAACAATAATTATGTATAAAAATACTATTTGTTCATCAATATTACAAGTTATTTTTAATTAAATGCTCAAATCTAAAAATTAGAAATAATATAATTAATTTTCTTTATTTTCCAAAACATAAGTATTAGATTATAAAATATTACTTATTTAACCCGAATCATATAAAATTCTTATTATTTCATAACTACTAACGTTATAATTTAAATAAAGGAAATAACTCAATAATTATAAAATTAAGTAAAATTTTTAGTTTAATTATCAAAATTTGATTTAATTATTCTCAATGAAATAATTTATGAAAATAAAATCTCTCATAAATAAAAAAATTTGAGATCAGCTCATAATAAGATTTTTCAAAAGTTTTGGGTCTTACATATTATTTATTTATTACTAGTATTTTTATCCGTAATAACATTATAGGAATATAAATTTTTTAAAATTATGGTCTACTTTGTCCTGACAATATAGATTATGCATGATGCAAAAGACTCATAGAATCAAACTACTTTTACAAAAAAATCGTAGGTTGACAAATTTTCGACTAAGAAGACCAATGTCTGTGTAGATAAAAAATTAAATAATAAGATTTTTAGTTATTATTTTTATATGAAAAATCTAAATTTTTATTAATAATTAATTTAACATTCTTTATCTAAAATTTGAAATAATTTAACGTGTATACTTTTATATTTAATTAGGTGTTAAGTTTGTTGTACAAATAAAAATAATTAATTTTTATACTTATTATTTAAAAATAATATTTTTTCTACATGTATATAAAAATATAATTAGATTTTAGCATAAAAAATGATATTAATAGTGATAAAATTAACTCAAAATTAATTTTTTAAACTATTAAATCTTGATTCTAACTTTTAATTATAACATTAGTATTCTCTCCAAATTATATGTAATAAATATTTGAAAGAAGAAAAATAAAAATATAGATTAAAAAGATAAATGATGAAAATTTAAAACTAAATAAAAAACTAAAAAAAATATGTATATAATAATAATAAGATTTTTTTATTTGAATTATATTATTTTGTTAATTTTATTTTTTGTAGACCAGAAAAGTAGAAAAAATAGAGAATGAGAGTAAAGAGAGAGAAAGATAAAGATGAAGAATGAGAATGAGAGTTTGTTAATTTTAGAAGAAAAAATTATTTTAATTTTAATAAAAAAATCGAATGACATATTTTATTTGATTTGTCAAATTATTAATATAAAATATAAATTAATATAGAGTAAAAATGATAGAAAGAAATAGAAAAATGGAGAGAGAAAGATGAGAGAATTTAGGAAGGGAGTTTATTAATTTTAGAGAAAAATATTTTCTCTCAATTTTAATAAGAGAGTGTTATGTGACACATTTGGTTATTAAATTAGATAGTAATATATGATACATAAAATAGGTATATTTCAATTTTAATTTCAATGCAATTAAAGAATGTTATGTTGTACATTTTGATTGTCAAATTCGTAATTAGTCATTAATAATAATATATAAAAGAGATATAGTGATTGAAAGAATAAGAGAGATAGAGAAAGGAAGAGTGAGGAGGGGAGAACTCTTTAATTTTGGAGGAAAAAATTTGATTTTATTTGCAATGAGAGAGTGATATGTGACATATTTTGGTTGTAAAATTAGTAGGAAAGAGAGAAGAATTTTTTAATTTTGGAGGAAAAGATTTTATTTCAATTACAATAAGGAAGTAACATGTGACACATTTTTGTTGTAAAATTAGTAAGAATGATCGAAAATTCATTAATTTTAGAGAAAAAGATTTAAATTTAATTGTAATAAAAAAATAACATGTAACACATTTTAGTTGTAAAATTAATAATATATAATAGATTTTGTACAAATCTATGAATATGCAGATTAAATATGTAGATATAAAAATAATATATGTGATCTAATTCAATTAGATTATGAATTGGATATGATCAATTTACAGAAATTCGATCATATTTATAAATTATAGATTAGATATAAATAAATACTATAAATTTGTGAATATGATTTGATCCATAAATAACTTAAAAAAAGTATATTTTTGATATTGTTCAAAGAAAATCATTTTAATTTGCAGAAATACAAATTCTAAAATACTTCTTTGGTATTCATGAAAAAAAACTGATTATATTGCTGTGAATGAATTTGATTAGTTTTCTGTATCAACTTTAATTATTTTGTTATCTCATAATTGATTATTCTAATAATTAATCATTTTATTAAAAGTATACAATAATATATATAAATATTACAAATAAATGTTGATTAATTTGATAGTTTATCTAATTTTTTTATAGTCATGAAATATTTTAAAAAATTATAATCAATTTTTTTTATGAAAAAAAATCTTAATACATTAAAATATAATTTATTATAATAGAAAATAAAAAATATAACAAAAGTATTCTTCTTGCTTACGAATGAATTATAAATGACCTCACTATTGCATTTATTGTTGAGTGTTGAAAGATTCTTTCATTCCTACTTAATTTCACACTATAGAATAGTCAATATGTTTATAATAAATCACAATGTATTGTAAAAATAAATTTATAGTTTTTTTTTAATTTAGACAAATTATTGAATCATTTGAGCTACATTGGAATTGTATTATTATTTTAAGCGATGTTATATGTAAAAATATTTTTATAATTAAAGTCAAATTAAGCTAGTTAAAGTTAAATAAAAAAAGCTCGCACAAATCACATGTTTTCGTTTCTTACGTTTCTTCAGCATAAAGTTTTTTATTCATAGTATATAAATTTTTACACATAATATATAAATTATTTATTGATATAGTATATAAATATTTGTGTATAATACATAAATTTATGAATATAATATAAAAAATTTTGTACATAACATAATTTTTTATGCAAATGTATTTTATTGGCTAGATAATTTAATATTCTGAATAAATGGACTTTTAAAATTTTTTTTGTTATGCGTATTTTGTTAGTTTAGTATTAATATTTTAGATATGTTATTTTTTAAAAATTTATGTGTTGTGTATATTTTATTGATTGTGTATCACTATTTTAGACATATAATCCTTAAACAATTTATGTGCTGTGTAGTAAAATTTTTATGATGTGTACCAATATTTTTGTATTGTACATTAAAATTTTTGTGCTTAATATTTTTGTTAAACATATATATAAAAAAGAAGAAAAGAGGAAATGAAGAAAATAACGACGACGGATGATAAAGAATGAGAAAGTGGATGAAAAAGAAGAAAGAGAAAAAATAAAAAACGAAAAAAAAGAAGAACACAATGATGTTGAAAAGAAGCGGATGTATGTGACTTGGTTGAATTTGGCCTATAAAATATTTGACCACTAACTTTATTATATTATTTATGGGGTAAATCACAAAAAATATACTCGAATTATTTTGTTATTAACAAAAATACTCCCAAATTTTATTATCAACAAAAATACCGTGAATTATATATTTAAAAACGTGAAAAAATGTGCCACAAAAATTATTTAATAACTCAAGAATAATAAATTGAAATATTCTACATTAATAAAAAAAAGTGATATCTCAATAAAAATTTATACGTGATAAGTAAAATTTTGATATTGACAAATAAATCACAAATTACATTTTTTTTATTAATAGAACAAATCTTTAATTAAAGAAAACATTTTTATTTTTAAATTTTTTAAAAAATAATTTATCAATAATAAAATTTAAACATATTTTTATTAATATCAAAATAATTTAACTGCGTTCTTTATAGTTTTCCCATATTTATTTCTCATTTTTAGAACTATCTAGTTTGTTTTGTTTTTCAATTCGGGGTTGTACCACCAACCAATGACACCATATAAACAATTTATTAAAAATTACAATTTATTAAAAATTATAGTTGGAGCATCCCACATCGACAATATGTCATCCTTTTAGTTCAATAAACTAAATCAAATAAGAGTCGACTTGTACAATTTTTATTTTGCTAGAATTAATAAGTCAAGAATAATAAACTTATAATAAAATTTTTATAAATTCAATTTAATATATTATTTACTTGTAAGTGATGAATAAATAAAAAATAACAAAATAATAAATACTTAATATATTATCATTAATAATAATATTAATCAAGATCAATTGAATTAATATTTAAATATTTAAATATTTTCTAACATTTGAGTAGCAATACAAAAGTAAATTTGAAATCAAATTGCTATTACTTTACGAGTTTAATCCTATTTTGGCCATTAAAATTGACGAATTATACTGATTTAGTCTTCGAAATTTCAATTACATTAAATTAGTTTCACAAATTTAAAAAAATACACTACATTAGTCCTTCTCCCATTTTTCGTCACCAGAGTATTGACGCCGTTAGTAACATAACCAATTCTTGCCACATTAGACACAAAGAAATGGCGTCATTTGTAATTAAAAAAATTTATAAATCCAAGAAAAGAGACTTTAAGTTGAGGTATGCACTTTTAGAAACTCTTGCAAAGTCTAAAAAAAAGTTAGTTAATGATGATGATGCATTGGTGATAGATTATGAGAAGTGTGAAGTGGACTTAAGTTTCTTACGAATTTCTGTCATAGGAGATGAAGATCTGGACAATGTTTTAGATCCAGAAGCAAAGTCTGATAGGGCCAACTCTTGGCACTTCGAAGAGATGAAGACTCCTTCCCCTTCAAAAGATGAATTTTTAGAAGAAAAGCCTGATGATATTTTTCCAGTATTAAGAGATGGTATTCGGTTTGGTAATTTAAAACTTGAGGTATTCAGTTTGGTAATTTTTCCCACTTCGTTACAAGTATAGTTCCAAAATCAAATAAGATTTTGTTTGTTACAAGTGCAAATCAATAAAATTATCGAGAATATTAGATCTCGGGTCGTCTCTAAAAAAATTACAGTGAGTATGCCTATTATCAGTTATAAGGTTCAAGGAGCGGTTTGCAAATAAGAAGACAATAATTTAAATGACAAAAAATTTAAATGACGAGAAGGTAAATCAAACAACTAAAGATAACAATAACAAAGAGGCATTCATGAAAAGAATTTAGAATCAAGGTTTTATATCCTAGTCATTAATCATAACACAATAATTATCAAGAATCCTATTTCGTTATCTCCAACATCGGGAGAAAATCAAATAAGATTAGTTAATCTCAATCCATAAGTCATAATCAACTTACTAATTAAATTAGCAAGAGATTAGCGTCAATGAAAACAATATTAACTAACAATTATAGATCACCAACATAAGTTGGGTATTAATGACTCAAGAGCACCTAATTTCTCTTTCTAAGCCAAGAATGCACAAAATCTACTCTAGGACTAAGCCAAACATTTTGTCAAATACTTGGTGTGTATAAAAAGAAAAATATAGAAAATTGCATGAATTAATAAATACTTCTACCAATTGCAAGAAAGTAACAATGATAACTCAATTAAACAATAAGAACCATAAAAAGACATCAATTGCATTAAAGAAAGTGAAAATCAACAAGAGTTCATCAACATAAAAGTAGTTCAAAAGAAAAATTAACAAGAGAAATTAAGAGAATTAAGACAATAGAGCATGGAAATATAAATGAAACTACACTAAAACAAGACTTATAGAGAGAATTTAAAGAGAAAATTAAACTAAAAAACTCTTAATTCTAGAGAGAAGAAGGAGCTTCTCTCTCTAGAAAACTACCCTAAAACATTATTTCTAAGCTATCTAATTGCTCCCCCTTTCTCCTTCTTGATTTTGGCTTCAAATACTTTAGAAATGAGTTAGATTTGGACCAAAAGCAGCTCAGAAATCGCCCCAGTGTGTTTCATTAATGAGGTCATGTGATCAATGTCACACGTATGCGTGGGTGACGCGTGCACGTCGCTTGGCGAAATTTCTTGGTCACGTGTACACGTGGGTTATGCGTGCGCGTCGCTATAATTTTCACAAATCCTCATTTCTTCATAAATTTTTCACTTTGCATGCTTTTCCTTCACTTCTTCAATCCCATCCTTGCCTTATGAACCCTGAATCACTCAACAAATATATCAAGGCATCAAGGCATTAAATTTAGCAATTTTAAGGCCTAAAAGGTATGTTTTTAATCATTAAGCACAATTTAAAAAGAATTACAAAACCATGCTATTTCATTGAATAAATGTAAAAAAAAGTTGATAAAATCCACTAAATTTAACACAAGATAAACCATAAAATTGGGGTTTATCACTATCACCAGTGGTTCAAAGTAGATTGGACAAGATAAAAAAGGAGTTTGAAAATTGGATGCCAATCTAGACTGAAAATGACGCGTATGAAAAAGTTTGCGGTGCATGAATATCCAACAAACATGGTGGTGGATTTGGGCAAACGGTTGTGCACATGTCAATTTTGGATGTTAATAGGTAATTAACCTGCATTCAGATTCTCTTTTTTGCGGATAATTAAATACTTTAATGATATATTTGTTTGTTATTTTCTTTAGGAATGTCTTGTGTGCATGCTTGTGCAGCTCTTGCAAGGGTGAATAAGAGATCTGAAGAATTTTGTCATAAGTAGCTCATCATGGACTCATATAGAGACACTTATACCCATTACATAAATATCTTGCTTTATGTTTACAACAGGACTAACAACTTGAATATTTGACAATGACACTTTTTCTTTCTTCTATTTTATATTAACCCTAAACACATTAAAACAAAATCATCCTCGAATCTTAAATACCAACATGAAACCAGCAACAAACATTATAAACAGAGCCAATAATAACATGTACAATTTGGGTTCTAACTTCTCAATTCTCCAAACTAAATTCACCCTTACTTGGTCAGTAGAAGTCACCCTTCCACTGGCGTTTTCTTGTCCAATGTTAGCCCAAACAAACAAACTACACCACCTCTTTTTACTGACATTGTAATTAGGACACCCAAAGAATGATTTGTTAAGGTTAGACTTTGTTGTGGACTACCAGAGAACAGGACGTCAGCCACACCCACACTACTCTAGAACACTCGATACTCTACTTCGACTGGAGATCCTTGTGTTTGACTACATGGAACTCTGGCTTCGACTTGCAATCATGATCCTAAAATCAGAAGGGTGAACAACGAGAAAAAAGACGAAGAACCAGAAAAAAATGAGAAGAAGGAGAAAAGGAAGAAGAGAAGAAATTAGAGCTAATCAAATTTTATGTCATGTCATTTAACCGTTACTTTGTCCAATGTGACTAGAATTGGCCACGTCACTGACGATGTCAGTGCTCCGATGACAGAAAATGGGAGAAGGACTAACGTGGTGTATTTTTTTTAAATTTAGAGGATTAATTTAGTATAATTAAAATTTCGAAGGCTAAATTAATACAACTCGCCAATCTCAAGAACTAAAATGGGGTTTAACTCATTACTTTACCATTAACCTAAACGTAAAAGTTTTAGATATAAAACTCAATTTTTTTTTTCTCTTTTCTAATATCTAGGAATGTACACGGATCTGATAAATATAATCATAATCTTAATATAATCTATACTAAAATTATCAAATCATATTGGATTCAATATTTACATTTTTCAATATTTACATTTTTTAACTTAGGTTCAATTTGATTCAAATATTTGTGAATCAGATATCAACCAAATAACATTTTTTTACTCTTTTAAATATAAATATTATTAAACATATTTTTTTAAATAATAAAAATAAAATAATATAATATATTCACAATTTTCTTACATATTACATCATATCCATAATATGGGATCAAATTTAAGTAAATATTATAGATATATTAATCAGATCTGATCAATGAATATTCCTGCAATGCTGTTTTTGTTGTTGTCTCTTCAGTCTTCAGACATATACTTTTGTTTTTTGCTAGTGATGTTTTATCTAATCAAATCACGTTTTTTGTTTAATAATTTTATACTTTAATTTAAAATAAACTATTTTAATCTCCAACGACCAAGTCTCCAGTCCTCTACCTTTGCTCAGTTCGGTTTACAAGTTTCAACTACTTGGAATGTTCTGTTCATGCCTTTGAGGCGCCGAACCAAAGTAACAAAAATGTGATATTTTAATGAAACTAATAATTAAAAAAAATAAAACAGAAAAGATGTGCACACCATTTTGCTTCAGTATAGAAAATAGGCAACGTTCCACTTCCCTCATTAAATATTTTTTTAGTCAAACTAGAACCAGGAAAAATAATTAAACCAAATCCAAAACAACTAATTGATAGAATAGTTATCTTTTTATTTGCAAGTTGCAACTTGCAGCCTTCCCCACATACCTCATGTCTCCAATGTCAATATCATTAACACCTGCATGAATTTCAGTTAGTATTTATGACTTGTCAAGCTAATTTAATTAATACCCATTTGTTTCCAATGTAATTATTTCTTTCTTATAATAATAATAATTTAACATACCTTGTTATTTTTATTCTTGCTCCATAATAGGTAGATTGTCCTAAACACCTAATTAGGGGGGGAGAAAAGCCAAAACCCTATAAACCTTTTGTAAATATTTCATATTTCATCATATACAACGACAAAGAAAGAAACACGCTGGTGTTTGGTGAAGAAAACAAAGAAGCATAGATAGGATTATATATATATATAAACACAGCTTTGTTCATAACACAAATCCAAAGGTTTGTTTTTTAGTTTTTGTTCATCAAGTCAAAGAATGAAGGATTCTGGTTCCTCGGGCGGAGACGCAGCAGCGGGAGGCGGTGGCAGCCACCTCTTGGTGAGGAGGGTGATGCAAATGACTATGGTGGTTGTTGCTTTTGTTGTGGTGTGGATTCTCATGTATAACTCTTCTTCTCCCTTTGCAATCCCTGTTTTCTCACGTTACATCACTACTCGTGACTCAACAATGGTGAGTTTAATTTCTATCATTATCTCTCCCTTTCTACTTGTTTTTCTCTGTCTTGGACTCTGTTTTGGAATTGAAATTCTGTTTTTTATGCCCTTTTTTCTGTTTTTCCATTATGATCATTCAAAAATTTGTTCTGGGTATTGATTTTTTTCCTTAAAAAATGAAAGTTTATGTCTGGCTTCCGATTGGTTTGTGAAAGATCCTTTTTGGATTTGTGAGTCAATTTTGATATTTCAAAATTTCAATCGTCTTTAAATTTTTATTTTATTTATTTGTACGGAGTTAGGTAATTGTGGGAGAAGTTGGTATTATGAGTGGACTTAACTCTTCCAATCCATAATTTTCTCTTGAAAATTAATTTTACTGTTTTCTATAAAATAGTTTCTTCCTTAGATTTTCTGAGTTTGTTCCTTAGAACCATGAGCTCATGAGAAGTTGTAACGGATGAAGTAAAAAAAAAAGGTGGATACTACAATGAAGATCTTATAATTGTCTTCATGTGAATATATTTCTTTTTGACCATTGGATGATGGATTGAATGGTTAGATTTTGATATTTATAAAAGTGTTATTTTTGTTTAAAGTGTGGCTAAATAAATAAACCACACTTTTAACCAAAGCATCTTCATGAGAAGATATTTTTGCCATCTTCATTGTAGTATCCACCAAAAAAAAAAGGATCTGAAAATATTGGAATAAATAAAGGTATCAATGTGGGGCTTATTTTAGATACTTTATGTCAAAAATGTTACCATATGGTAACCTGCATGTCCAAATCAGAAGTGACAAAAAATTGTTCATATCTTACAAAATTTGGCCACCATTTGAAAATAGTGCACTATGTCACTTTCTCTAGTTTCTCATTCTGGTGCCACTTGAATAATGGCACTGAAAACTTTCTACTAGTGGCATTGGTGACTACAGGGGTTCAGAAAATTGATTAGTTGAGTTATAGGCATGGTCTTGATTTTAGATCATTTGATTTTTTAGTGTTGTTTGTGTTAGGGAATGGATAAATATAATACTCTCTCTTTGATTGGCCAAGGGCTTTTTTGGGATTCAACTTTTTAATCAAATTTGATTAGGTTTTGGCTTTTTGGTCAACTTTGTCCCTTCTCTTTCTCTATCCTAAGAATCTTCCAAAATTAGGGATATGCCAATGGGAATTTTGCTTCTGATATGCCATTTACAGATGCAAACAAATATTTCACCTTTTTTCTTTGCTTTGCAATTATTTAATATTTTAATTTCTCTTATATGCAATTATTTTCTCTCCTTTTATATTTCCAGATAGAAAGAATTCCTCTCGTGGTTTATTTTCTGTCCTAAATGTTTGCAATGATATTTTAATGATCAAATACAATATTTTTTCATAAAAAATAATTCAGTGTAGGACTCATAATTTTGTCTGTTGCAAATGGTAACCAAAGGATTTTTTATATTATTATAATGGATTAATAATTTAGACCAAGATAAGATTTATAGTAAAGGATAATTTCAATTCGGAATCCCAGTCTATAAATAAATCTTTGAATATCACATTTATTAATATGGGCCATATGTATTAAATTGATGCTTTTAGGATCAATTATTAATGAAAAATCATTCACATAGCTTCAATTATTGAAAAATAAAAAATGATGCTTTGTGTTGTGATTTATTTTGGATTTGTATTTTGAATTTTATTTTAGAGAGTAAAGTGTGATCTTTTACTATTTTTTCATAGGTGGGATTAAAAATAAATATAAAAGAGCAACTATTTAAAGATAAAATATCACACTTTATTCTTTAAAATAAAATTCAACTTTAGAGACTCTAAATCCATTTATTTTAGGGCTAAAAGACCGTAATGCTCTGTCGACTATATCTCATTATTAATTTTCGTGTACACCAAAATATATCCAAATTTTTTTTGCATATAACCTATTAATCTATTATTTAGTGAACCTAATTAATATATAAGTTACTGGGTTAGCTTGTAAAATCTTATTATATGAATGAGTTTTCAAATAAAATAAATTCCTATATGAGATCTTTATTTACTAAAATTGATTTTTTTTGCCCCTTCTAAATTTTTGGTTTGTACTTATTAATAGAATGTAGCGCACTAGCTAGGTAGCGGTGAGATGATATTAGGCTTTTTAAATAAATAAAATAATTTATTATTTTCACATCTATATTTTTTAAAAAATTAATTATCTAATTATTTATTTCACCAGACATCCAAAAAAAATTTTATTTGCTTCATTTACATTAGGAATGAAATATATAAACATATCATGTTATAAAATACATAAATATATTATATTTAAATGTATTTTATTTGTAAATGGGATAAATAATAAATTTGTAAAAATTATCTCGTTTTTAATGCAAACAAAACATGTATATTTTATTTTTACTGTAAAAGAGATAAATAATAAAATGTAAAAAATTTAATTAATTTTAAAAATATACGTATGTCAAAATAATTATTTAATTTTATTTATTAAAAAAAAGACGATATTGGTGGACCACGTGCCGACATATATTTGCAAACTAGACATTACATATATATATAACCATAACCAGCTGTTCACATGGTTTACTCAATGTTGACCAAAGTTGACTACACTAACCCTATCATCACTCCATCATATTTTTCATTGCCTTAGATTAGAGAATTCTACTAATTATAATTAATTAATCAGTGGTTGAACAAATAATAAACAATTTATTTATTCATAAAGATGACACATTTGTTGGGAGGATAAAAACTTAAAAAAAAAACTTTAAAAAGTTCAACTTGGAATCCTGAGGGAATGTTTTCTATGATTTTTGATAGAAATTGTTTTCATTTTTTCTGCTCTATACTAAAATATTTTTATTATGTAACTAAATTATTGTATAATATTTAATTGTATTGTGTAACATGATTAGTGTATTGACTATTGAGCTGTTGGTAAATAATATTCATGTGAAACCTACTATAACAAGTTGTATTATGATGAGTTTGCCATGTTAGGCAGAACTTTAATTAATTTCCCATTTAATTTGCATGAAAGCATCACATGTAGTAGTGCCATTTAGATACCTAGCCTAAACAATTCATTTTCTTGAGTCCTTGCTATCATCATTGCATTACATATATGGTTTCAATGTGATAAGCATATATATGTGCATGTTTTGATTTTCCAGTTTATTATTAATTAAGAATAAAATAGAATTAAGTAAGAATCGAACTCATTTATTACAAATATAATTGCACTTATTATAACTTTATTTAGGCGAAAGGACCAACATGTTCAGTAGTGGCCATAATTCATGGTTAGATTATTGTTATGTCAGTGTGAAAGGAACAAAGGGATATGCATTCTCCCTCTTGGGATATTATTCTATCCTCAATAATGGATTAATGGTAGGTAGCATATTTTAGACTTTAGAGATGGTCTGAAGAGAATTTCTTTTAATACATTAATTAAGTACGTAATTAATTAATTATTGAGAAGAAATGAACATTTTTAAAAATTAAATCTTAACATTTGATGCCTATAGAGTGGTCTAAGTGTATTTTTTTTATATGATTTAACAACCACTTATTAGAAACTAGTAGTTGTTACATGTTTTTCAATGGATAAGTTTAATTTTTAGAGTTAAGGACATTTTAAAAGCACCATAAAAAAATGACTAAAAATGATTGAAAATTAATTTTTTAATATTTTTAATACACTAAATACATTAAAAACTTTTTAATATTATATTCTTAATATATATCCTTAAGACACAAATTAACTAAAAATAACTATCTTTTACCTTAACTGATGCACGAATAATCTTCTAAAAAACAAATGTAATTACATGATTATATAAAATATTTTATATTGGTAGTGTATTAAAATTAATCTTTTGTTATATATCCATGTGTTTGAAAAATGATGTGTGAAATATGAAATTCTATATACCAAGTCAATAATTAATTAACAATGATAGAGTTATGTGATACTAACAACAAAAATCAACGGTAATCGTTCAATAATAAAAAAATTTGCAAATCCAAAATATGAAAACAGAACATCTAAATTTCACGTTGGTTGGTTATATATTGACGAAATTCCTTGTATTTATCCTTAATAACAATGTTATCTCATTATCACTATTATGATGTTACAGATAAGCTATGACCCAGAACTAGAGAGTGTTCTAAGAAATGCTTCTATGGAGAATAAGACAGTGATAATTACAACTTTGAATGATGCATGGGCAGAGCCAAATTCAATATTTGACATATTCCTCAAGAGTTTTCACCTTGGGATTGAGACGGAGAGATTGTTGAAACACTTAGTGGTAATAACTTTGGACCAGAAGGCACATGCTCGTTGCCAAGCTTTGCACCCTCATTGCTATCAACTTGAGACAAAGGGTGACAACTTCACCAAAGAAGCATTTTTCATGACACAAGATTACTTGAAAATGATGTGGAGAAGAATTCAGTTTCTTGGCTCTGTTCTTGAAATGGGCTACAGCTTTGTCTTCACGGTACATTCACTTTACTTACCACAAAACAATTCTAAAGAATTGGAATTCAAGATTGAGAATGCCTTTGTTTTCTGGCTTTGCAGGATACTGATATAATGTGGCTGAGGAACCCATTCAATGAATTCTACAATGATGGAGATTTCCAAATTGCTTGTGATTTCTATAATGGAAACTCCAATGACTTGAATAACCTACCAAATGGAGGCTTCAACTATGTAAAGTCCAATGAGAAAACAATTTGGTTCTACAAGTTTTGGTTGAATTCAAGAAAAGCATACCCCAAGATGCATGATCAAGATGTTTTCAACAAGATCAAGATGAACCCTCTCATTCAAAACATTAAGTTAAAGATTAGGTTCCTTGGCACAATGCATTTTGGGGGGTTTTGCCAGCCCAGCAAGGAATTCAACCAGGTTTGTACAATGCATGCTAATTGTTGTGTTGGTTTGGACAACAAAGTCAATGATCTCAAAATCTTGCTTGACGATTGGTCAAAGTATATGGCATTGCCTAACAATACAAAACTAAATGTACATCCTTCTTGGACTGTGCCACAAAGTTGCAAGTAAGTAATACATATATTCTTAGTAAATTTCTTTGTCATATTAAACACGGGAAATAAGTAGCACATTGAATTGACTACATTCTATGATTCTAGCAGTGCTACATGGCCAGCAAACCAATAATTTACATTCATATTTAAAAATATTTTGCACTTATATTTATCAAAATTTTTTACACATAAATCAATATAGTTTGCACTTTTATTTTTCAGAATTTGTACATATGAATAAATAAAATTTATTTATTAAAGATAATTTAGTATTTATGCTGGTCAAATGATAACCAAAAATTCTAAAAATTATTGACCTCAAGAATTTCTCTTATATTACTACTAAGTCAAAAATGAATGGTAGTTTATGTAACATTTTCCTACAACAAAATAATTTAAAGGGGTTTTAATGTATTCTTATATTACTACTAAGTCAAAAATGAATGGTAGTTTATGTAACATTTTCCTACAACAAAATAATTTAAAGGGGTTTTAATGTAACCTATATATTG
Source organism: Arachis hypogaea (assembly GCF_003086295.3). NCBI lineage: Eukaryota > Viridiplantae > Streptophyta > Magnoliopsida > Fabales > Fabaceae > Arachis > Arachis hypogaea. Next base: position 105,093,842 of record NC_092040.1, read on the forward strand.
ATGTCAGTAATCCTCCATGTTACTTTTTCTGTCTTGTCTTCTAACGATTTCCACATCATTAACAACATGAAGGACATCATTTCAGCGTAGTAGAAACAGGAAAAACAAAGGCAGATGATGATGACCAACAATTCATATAATGATATAATTGCTGCTTGATGATTGTATAAAGGTATGTAAAACTTTGCAAAGCCTATGTTGTTATTTATTTGATAAATGGTGAACAGAACACTAGTGCATGTGCCAACTATTTATCTGGAAATTGCAAGAGTAAATTATGCTTCTTTCGAGTTAAATAATAATATTGTATTTAACAGAAAAGCTATATTTGAAAAGAGAGATTAGTGTCGTGTACAACGGATATCAATATCATATTTCTTAAAACGGTTCCGCTACGTTACCAACAGCATATCTGCCAACTTCTGCCAACTCTTATTTATAATTGTGTTTCATGGAAGTGTGTTCGTGGATGTGTCTAATAAAAATGTCTTTTTTTATAACTGTGTTTAATAGAAGTATCTTTATAGATATATTTTCTGGATGTGTCTCTTTATATATGTATTTAAAATATATTAATTATTAGACACATCTACGAACACACTTCCATAAAACACAAATATAAATAAGAGTTGGCAGAAGTTGGCGGATAATATGTTGGTACCCTATACTTTTCCTTCTTAAAATTGTATTGTATAACTTGAATATTAATGCCTGTAGAATGTAGTTAGTATATATTCTTATTATAAATGACTAAGTGTAATTTACTCTATTTTAAAATTTTTGAAATATTATCATTTTTCATCTATACATTACTACATTAATAAAAGCAATACTTCCGTTGACTTTTAAGTTCCACTACTCATATTCATGGTGTAACCTAAAATCATTTAAATAGCTTTTTTTTTATAAATAATGTTTATTTTTGGTTTGGTCAAATAACATTTTGTACTCATTCTTTTTCCCTTTTTTTTTTCTATGAGTAGGTGTCGAAGGTTGGATCCATATATCAATCACTTTACAGATCACAGCAAAAGATTTGGGTTGTCAAACCTTTTTTTTCTTCATTGGAAGTAAACAAATTGAAAGGAAAAAAAATGGAGGACATGGAGAATTGTTCAAATTATCTGATTATGTGAAAACTCACAATTTTGAACTTCATAGTCTTTTAAGTTAAATTGATATTATTGTCATCTTTTTTTTCTTTTATTATTTATCGTGTACATAAATCTTTCTTAAATTTTTTAGAATAATATTAGCAACTATAAATCAATTTGTACAACTAGAATCTTCATAAAGAATGTCAAAGTTAATATGGTCAAAAAATTAATAAAACAAAATTTTAATTGAATACAATAATTATCAATTTACTAAATTTTGCTAGAAGCTAGTCATACTAAAAATTTAAAGAAATTTTTAAGATATTCATAGTTGTGCTAGAAATTATAAGATGTCAACTAATAAAGTTATATAAAAAAAGATGTAAAATTTACTTATTTAAATAGTCAAAATTAAAAACAAAGTTGGATAAATATGTATATTAAAAAGCTAGTAGAGTCATGAATTATTAGCATTAATTTTTTCCTATATAAAGCATGACTATGTATGTGTGTTCCATTGAAATAAATTAAACATGGTTTTGAGAAATACTTTTCTGTTGTATTCTTTTACATGAGTGTTAGTAAGTTTGAGAGATGACCAATATAATAGTGTCACTTATGTGAGTGAGTGATCTTAGGGTCAATCAATTGTGGATTTTATACTTATATTTAGTATCAGAACTGGTTAATTCAACGCCAGGTGTTTGAGAGTTTATAAGGTGTGGGAGAGTTCTCACATAGTTATTTATTTATAGAGTCAATATGACAAATGTTATAAATAAGAGACTAAGAGAGTAATATAAAGAAGTGTATTATTGAGTTGTGTTCAAAAGGTACAATATACAAGAGGTATTTATAGGTGCTAAATGAATCAAAGTAATAAAGACATAAAATCCTACAATTAATGTACAGATATGCTATATAAATATAAACGATACTAATTGATCTAAATTGATTCTAATGATTCTCTAACATCCCCCCTCAAACTCAAGTGGGAGCTAAGGATACCAACTTGAGTTTGGATAACAAAGTCCGAAAACGAGTCGGGTGATGAGCTTTCGTGAAGATATCAGCATTCTGATATAGTGTTCCAACAACAATGAGACGAACAACATCAATAAGGATATGGTCCCGAACAAAGTGACAATCAATCTCAATGTGTTTGGTGCGTTCATGAAACACATCATTATGGCCGATCTGAATATCACTGCGGTTATCACAAAAAACATCAATAGGGAACGACTGAGGAGCACCCAAATCTTCGAGAAGCCAACGAACCGAGATAACTTCAACAGTGGTGTTAGCGAGGGTACGGTACTCAGCTTTTGTGCTTGAGCGAGCAGTGAACGTTTGCTTCTTAGTACGCCAAGAGATGAGAGCGTCGCCAAGAAACAAACAGAAACCAGTAGTAGAACGACGATCAGTGGAATCACCAGCCCAATCAGCATTGGAGTAAGCCTGAAGAGACAAAGAGGAATGGGCAGAAAAATAAAGGCCATGAAATAGAGTACCTTGATGTAGCGAAGAATGCGAAGAACTGCCGCATAGTGATTAGTACGAGGAGCTGACAAGAACTGGCTAAGTACATGAACCGAATAGGTGATGTCTGGTCGGGTGACAGTCAAGTAGACGAGACCGCCAACTAACTGTCGATAGAGAGTCGGATTATCCAAAACAGTGCCATCCATAGGGGTAAAGTGAACATTAGGCTCAAGAGGAGTAGACTCAATGCGACTATCTGTAATCCCAGCGCGAGTAAGAAGATCTGAAGCATACTTAGTTTGAGAGAGATAGATGCCATCAACGGTGGAGATGACCTCGAGACCAAGAAAATAGCTGAGAGAACCAAGATCTTTCATCTCAAAGGTACGGTGAAGTGAGGCCTTGAGATCAGAGATACCATCAACATCATTCCCATGAATGATCATGTCATCAACATACAAAAGTAGAAGAACAACTCTACGTTCGCTTTTACGAATGAAGAGCGCATTCTCATGAGGACTAGAGGTAAAACCAAGACTACATATGGTAGTGCTGAACTTGTCAAACCATTCACGAGGAGCTTGCTTAAGTCCATAAAGTGCCTTGCAAAACAGACAAACCTTATTAGAAGGACAAGGATATCCCGGAGGTGGTTTCATATAGACTTTATTTTTCAAATCCCCATCAAGAAATGCATTCTTCACATCCATCTGATTGAGAGACCATTTTTTAACAGCGGCAATGGCAAGAAGAGCTCTAACAGATGTAAGACGAGCGACAGGGGCAAAAGTCTCTTCATAATCAATACCATACTCTTGCGTACAACCTTGAGCAACCAAGCGGGCCTTATAGCGGTCAATAGAGCCATCAGAGCGAGTCTTGATCTTGTATACCCATCTACTGCCCACAACTTCCTGATCAGAAGGAGGATCAACCAGATCCTAAGTGTGTGCTTTTTCAAGTGCCTGTAATTCTTCTTGCATTGCTTGTTGCCAATTTGGATTTGAGGAGGCTTCTCTGAATGTCTTAGGTTCATGTTGATGAAGAATAATAGAAAAGCAATGGTAATCAAGAAGATGAGGACGTGGATTCCTTACCCTAGAAAAACGAGCGGGAGGAGGAGGCATGACTGTAGGAGCAGGATCATCATCCGGTCTGGAATCATCGGGAGATGGAGAAGGTGGAAGAACAGGAGACTGTGGAGGGTCACTCGAGATAGAATCTGTAGAATCATCACTAGGAAAAAGATCAACATTGGGGTTAGTAAACAAAGGTGACTGAGTAGTAGGAATGGACTCAAAGGATGAGAATCGAGAAAACATGTGGTGCTCCCAGAAGACAACATGACGAGATATACGAATACGTTTAGAGAGAGGATCATAACAACGATAACCCTTGTGTTCAGTCCCATAACCAAGAAAACAACACATACGAGCCCGAGGTTCAAGTTTACTATGTTCATGAGGCTGAAGAAGAACAAAACATACACAACCGAAAACTCAAAGAGAACTATAATCTGGGGATGTATGATAAAGACACTCAAAGAGAGTAACATTACCAAGGACAGAAGAAGGGAGTCTATTGATAACATGAACTGTAGTAAGAACAGCTTCACCCCAAGTACGCTTAGGACACAAAGAAGAAAGGCGCATTGCACGGACGGAGTCAAGAATGTGACGGTGTTTGCGTTCAGCTCTACCATTTTGTTGAGATGTACCAGGACAAAAAAACTCAGACAAAGTACCATGTTCTGCAAGAAAGGCTAAGAGTTTGAAAACACGGTATTCCATAGCATTATCACGTCGAAAAACCTTAATGACATTGGAAAACTGAGTTTTAATCATAGTAGCAAAGTTGATATAGATCTGAGGTAACTCATGGCGATTAGTCATCAAATAAACCCAAGTAAAACGGGAATAATCATCAATGAAAATGACAAAGTATCGAGTCCCGCCCATAAAGGCAGTGGGAGCGGGGCCCCAAACATCAGAGTGAATGAGATCAAAAGGAGAAAAAGCAAGAGATGAATTATTGTAAAAAGATAAAGCATGTTGTTTGGCAGTTTGGCAAGAAATGCAATCAAAAGATTCATTTGGAACCTGACCTAAAATACCCTGAGAAACAAGATGACGCAGTTTTCCTAAGGAGGTCTGGGCAAGACGCTGATGCCATAAGTGGAGGGTAGAGGGAGAAGAAGCAGCACAGAGATTTGGTACAGGAGGAATATGAAGATTTTCGAGTTCAAACAACCTTCTGACCTTACGTCCAATCCCGATGATTTGTCCCGTCCGAGAATCCTGTACACAACAACCAGAAACAGAAAAAGTGACTTCAAAACCCAAATCAACAAGTTGACCAACAGAAATAAGATTGAAGTTTAATTTGGGAATATAATAAGTATCAGGAAGATTAAGAGTTGATTGGGATATAGAACCCTTGTGTGTTGCGTGCAAGAGGGAGCCATTTGCAGTATTGACAGAAGGTCCATTTGTAGTGGTAGACATAGACGAGAAAATATTACGCAACAGAGACATGTGATTAAAGTAACCCGAGTCAAAGTACCATTTAGAATTACCTGGAGGGGTGGAAAAAGCAGCAGGGGTATTACCAGAAATAGAGAGAAGACGCTGAAGAAGAGATGCAATATCAAAAAGAGAGACAGGAGACGAGTTGAGTGGACTAGGACGTGGTGGGCGAGTAGGACAGACAGTAATTAAATGTCCCAAGAGCTTGCAGTAATGGCAGAACAGCTGTGAACCATGGTAGCTAATATGGCCTTTCTGGTGGCATGTGCGACATTCAACAGAAGGACAGTCGGGGAAGAGGTGCCCAGAACGGTTACAGTTTCGACAGAATTTACCCTTTTTGTCAGTGGTAGCAGAAACATCTGGCTTTTCCATGATAGCAGTCACAAGGATCAAAGAGAGAAGAGAAAACAGCAATTTCGAAGCAGAAAATAAGAAATCGGAGTGCAAAATCAGAAAGAGCTCACCAAAAAATCCTAGGGAGGGTACACTTGTCTGCCACGTCAACGCTACGTCAACAGTCTCGTTAGCGCCACATCAGCAAGACAATGACACGTGGCGGCACCTGAGAGGAGGGAGAGAGACACGCTGGCAGCGAGGTGGAAGCGCGTTTCAAGCGCGGGTCGGGCCAGGTCTCGCGCGGGTCAAGCAAGGATAGCTTCGGGCGACACGTGGCACCACTTGGAGTATTGGATCTGCACCAAGATCAACAGTTGCTGAAAACTGGAGGGGAGGAAGGCTAACGTCGCGACACGTGGGAGCGCAAGGAACGTCCGATTGGCGCCGAGATCTAACGGCTGCTGAAGCTTCTGGAAGGAGAAATAACGGAGGTGGACAACGAACTTCTGGCGGCGCGTGGCGGCGCATCTGATGGCTGATGGTGAAGATGTCGGCAGCGTTGGAAAGCTGACGAAGAGAAGATCACAATGATGCCAGAGGTGACAAACCAAAGCATCGGAAACAGATCGAAAAATGCGAGCAAAGAGGCACGGGTGGAATCTGGAAGGGAGATCAACCTGGTCGTGACAGCGTCTATTGGCGGCGCGTCTGGAGGCGTATGGCGGCGGTTTTGGTTGCGTTGAAATCATGGCGACAAGACGAACAAGATGGTTACGGGGGTGACGAATCAAAGCGTCGAAAAGGAAACGAAAAAAGAGGCCAAAGAACACTGCCGGAAAGGAAAAAAACAATGGGGCGATGAACTAATATTCATTGAAAAAAAACCTAAGCTCTTGATACCATGTTATAAACAAGAAACTGAGAGAGTAATATGAAAAGTGTATTATTGAGTTGTGTTCAAAAGGTACAATATACAAGGGGTATTTATAGGTGCTAAATGAATCAAAGTAATAAAGACATAGAATCCTACAATTAATGTACAGATACGCTATATAAATATAGACGATACTAATTAATTTAAATTGATTCTAATGATTCTCTAACAACAAACATTTTTAATATTTCGTAGTCTGATCCCAAATTAGATAAAAAAATTCGATTATAATTATTGGGAGACTTTGATATCTACCCATTTGAAGGATCAGAACTTATAGAATTTCACTGAATTGGATTTGCAAGAAAAAGCAGATGCTGTCCAATAGAGGAGAGATCAATTGGCACTATCTCAAATTTATCAAGGAGTAGATTATACGGTGTTTGGCAAAATAGCAAATGTCAAAAGAAGCTTGAAACATGTTGAAGTTGTCGTACAAAAGTGTAGATAAAGCTTTGAAAGAAAAGTTACATTCTTTGAGAAGAGAATATGAATGGTATAAGATGTCTAACTTAGAAACGGTTGAGCAATATTTTTCTCATATTACAGATCTTGTCAATAAGATGAGAGCCTATGAAAAAGTGAAAAAGATATGTCTGATAGCAAAATGGTAGAGAAAATTTGTTGCACCATGTAGATGAAGTATGACCATGTGGTGACTACGATATTAGAGTTCCACGATATGGATACCATGACGATTATAGAGTTGCAAGGAAGCATGGAAAGCTACATCAGGAGAATATTAGAGAAGTCAAAAAAAGCAACCGAAAAGTCCTAAAAAGCAGGTGAATGTAAACAATTGCAATGTTGCAGAATCAAGTCATATACAAGAAGGATGAGGTCATGGTTTCAATTTTTTAAGTAGAAGTAGAGAAAGTTTCAGAGGCAGAGGTCGTGGCAATTACAACCAAGGAAGCTATAATAATTTTACACCGCCTAATCAAAGAAGACGTGAAACAAATTTCAGACAGGCCAACCGAGGAAAAGGTTGAGGCAATTTTTATCAAGAAAGAACCAATTTCATATGCTTTCATTATGAAAAGTATGGACACAAAGTAGCAGATTGCAGATTCAAAATGATGAATAACAATTAAGCACACGTTGTAGAAAATCAACATCAAAATACTGATGATAATCCAAGTATTCAAACTTTATTTTTTACAAGTGATTCATGTACTGAAGATGAAAATATATAGTACTTGGATAATACCTGTAGTAATTATATGTTTGGTAGAAAGGAGTTATTTTCTCCATTAAATGATTTAGTTAAACTATTATTGAAGTTTGGTAACAGTACAAAGATTCTTATTGAAGGAAAAGAAATAATACCAATTAGATTGAAAGATGGTTCTCTGAGTTACATTTATGATATTTTCTATACTCCTGAACTTGATTAAAATTTATTAAGTATGGACAATTATCTAAGAAGAGATATAAGATGATAACATATCGTGGATATTGCACTGTGTTTAACAACAACGAAATGTTCATAAATAAAGCAAAGATGACTTCAAACAGAATATTTTCAGTGAAAATTCAACTTATTAATCCCTCTTACATGAGTTCTATGATACTTGATGATAGCTGACTATGGCATATGTGGTTTGAACATTTTTATTTTTCTGGCCTAAACTGCCTGTCAAGAAAAGGTCTTGTTTCTGGTCTACCACAAGTTCATATTTCTAATTATGAGATTTGTCAATTGGAAGAAAAGCACATAGATTCATTTTCTATCAGATTCCTACTGGAAAGTCATGGAGAGTTAGAAGATTAATTGTGCATTCAGATTTTTGTTCTGTTGAAGTTTTAAGCAACAGCAATAGTAGGTACTTTATCACTTTTATTGATGATTTTAGTAGATATACATGGGTATACTTTCTGAAACAAAAATCAGAAACATATGATGTCTTTAAGACAATTAAGAAATTTGTTGAAAAATAAAGTGGCTGTAAAATCAAAATTTTTAGAATAGACAGAGGGACAAAATATCTTTCATGTTCAGACTACTTTAAACAACATGAAATTCAACACCAACTAACAACCCGGTATACTTCTCAACAAAATGGAGTTGCTTAAAGAAAGAACAGAACTATCATGAATATGGTCAGATGCATGCTCAAGTCAAAACAAATGCCTAAAGAATTTTAAGAAGAAACAGTCGCGACAGTAGTACATATTTTAAACAGGTGTCCAACAAAGAGTGTTCGTGATAAAACTCTAGAGGAAGCCTGGAGTGGAAAGCGACATTCTATTCATCATTTCAGAGTATGCTTATGCCCATGTACCAGACCAGTTAAAGAAAAAGTTAGATGACAAAAGCGAGAAGTGTATCTTTATTGGCTATAGTACAGACTCAAAAACATACAAGATGTATAATCCAGAATCAAATTAAAGAATGTGATCATCAGCAGAAATGTGACGTTTGACAAGAAAGGCGTGTGGGACTGGAACACAAAGACAAAAAAGCAGTCGACTGTAATTCCAAATACATGTAATGAACTAGAAGAAAGACAAATTGATATAACAAACAACCAGAATCATTTAGAAGACCCAAAGAGAGCAGAGACTACCTGCTAGATTAGCAAATTATGAAGTTGGCAATGATAACGATATGTCTGATGAAAAAATTATAAATTTTGCTCTATTTTCAGATTGTGAGTCGTTGAACTTTGAAGAAGCCTCCGGAGACAATAATTGGAATAAAGCAATGGATCAGAAGATTCATGCCATTGAAAAAAAGGACACATGGGAGATTTACTAGCAGATAAGAAGCTGATTGGAATAAAGTGGATTTACAAAACTAAATACAAATCCAACAGTAAAGTTGATCATTTCAAAGTAAGATTAGTTGCTAAGTGATACAAACAAAAATCAGGTATTGACTACTTTGAAATATTTGTTCCTGTTGCTAGATTAGACACTATTCGTATTATTATTTAACTCTCGGCCCAAAATAAGTAGAAGATACATCAGATGAATGTTAAGTCAGCATTTCTAAATAATCTTTAGAAGAAGAAGTATATGTTGAGCAAATTGTAGGATATGAAATTTCTGAAGAAGAAGATAAAATTTACAAACTGAAGAAAATTTTATATAGGTTAAAACAACCACCAAGAGTATGATACAAGAAGATTGATTCTTATTTTATTGAGAATGATTTCAAAAGATGTCTATTTGAGCATACACTTTATATCAAGTTTGTTGAGCTTGAAGATATCTTGATCGTGTGTCTTTATGTTGATGACTTAATTTTTATCGGAAATAATTTGAAAATAATTATAGAATTCAGAGAGGCTATGATAAAGCACTTTGAAATGACGGATATGGACTTGATGTCTTATTTTCTTGGTATCAAATTTGTTCAGAAACATAATGGAATTTTGATTTCTCAGAAAAAATATGCAAATGATATTTTAAAGAAATTTCAGATGGAACATTTAAAATCAGCTACTCCAGTAGAAGAGAAGTTCAAGTTGTTGAGAGAAAATAAAGAAAGAATAATAAATCCTACTTATTACTACGAAAGTTTGATGGGAAGTCTGAGGTACTTAACTGCAACCAGACAAGATATTGTGTTTGGAGTTGGATTGCTTAGCAGATTTATGAAAAAATCTTGTACCAACCATTTGCAAGTAGCAAAACGGATTCTCTGATATATCAAAGACACTTTAAATAATAGTATTTTTTTATGAAAATATTAATGAAGTAAATCTTGTCCGTTACACTGATAGTGATTGGGTTGGAGATATTGAAACAAGAAAAAGTACTTCAAAAATTACATTTTATCTCGGTTCTGGTGCAATTTCATGGTTACTAAAAAAACAATCAGTAATAGCACTCTTTACAGCAGAAGTAGAATATATAACAGTAGCAAGTTGTGCAATGCAAGTAGTTTGACTAAAAAAAATTCTTGAGAAATTAAACGAGAAACAAAGTATTCCAAAAATAATATTTAGTGATAACAAGTCGTCTATTACAATTTGCAAAATTCTAATATTCTATGAAAAATCGAAGCGTATTGATATTCAGTTTCACAAAATTAGAGAGTTGGTGAATGAGAAAGAAGTTGTAATCGAGTACTGTCCTACAGAGGAATAAGTTACCGATATATTTACAAAACCATTAAAGATTGAACTATTTTAACAAATTGAAAAAGATGCTTGAAATGATTAATTTCACAAGTTTGATTTAAGAGAGACAATATTAGTAACTATAAATCAACTTGTATAACTAGAATATTCATAAAGAGCATTGAAGTCAAAATGGTCAAAGAATTAATGAAGCAAAATTTTAATTGAATACTACAACCATCAATTTGCTAGATTTTGTTAGAAATTAGTTATATTAAAAGCTTGAAGAATTTTTCAAGATGTTCATAGTTGTGCTAGAAATTACAAGATGATAACTAATAAAGTTAAATAAAAAAGATGTTAAAATTACTTATTTAAATAGTTAAAATTAAAAACAAAGTTAAATAAGTATGTGTACTGAGAAATTAGTAGAGTCATAAATTATTAGCATTAATATTTTTCTATATAAAGAGCATATATATGCATGATTGTATATGTGTGTTCTATTGAAATAAACTAAGCATGATTTTGAGAAATGTTCTTTTGATTCATTCTTTCATATGAGTGTTAGTAAATTTGAGAAACGAAAAACATAATAGTGCCACTTATGTAAGTGACTAATCCTAAAGTCAATTAATTGTGAATTTTATACTTACAAATAATTGTATATTCAAATTAAATGTGTAAATGTAAAAATCTAACAAAGTAAATGTATTGCTTAAAAGAATGTCAATATTTTATCAAATCCTTTTTCCATTTTTAAAAATTAAATTTTTAATTTTAATATCTTAACAATATAAATATACATAATATATAATTATTTAATTATATCTATTTTTTAAATCATTATTTATATAATAATTATAAATAAAATTATTTTTATTAATAATTTTAATATATTTATTTTATTTTTTATTAATAAAATAATATATAATTAAATATATGTATAAAATTACGAATATATCAAAATTAAATTTTAAAAATATTCGTTCTCGAAGAGTGAAGTACAAAATTCATGCTACTATGTTTGGGATATCTGAATCTGGATGCTATAATTGTCAATCAGTTATACACTTATACTCTTCCTCTCTTTTATATTTATCTGGGACGGGACTCTCCCTTTTTTCTTTAAAAAGTCATGGGACTCTTTCTCTGAATGTTAGAAAGTGACAAACTAAATGACCAAATTTACACACAGCCCAACAGTAGTAACAAAAACACTAAAAGGGCGGTTGATGGGCCCACAAAAAACTATAAACTACACACAAGTCCATTTTTTTTTCTGTTAGCACTCGGGTTGGTTTTCTGGGTTTGGGCGAGTTCGGGTTCTGGGTCTAGGCCAGGTTTGTTCTTCTGGCCCATGGCCATGTCCAAAAAAAAAAAACCTTCTGACCTTAACCCAAATTCGGACGTTGACCAAATATATACTAACTTAAAAAAAATTAAATCACTCATATTTCTGGGTTCCAAGAAAACTAACAAAAGCTTTGTACGAGAGACAGAGTGTGTGTTTCGATTGGTGTTGTTAAAATAGAGTTTGAATGAATTTAATTTTATAAAATTGATTTTGAGTAAAAATAAATTTGTGCTAATACAATTTATGTTTAGTAATTCTACAAAATTAATTTTAATAAAATAAATATTGTTTAGATAATATTAGTTAGAATTATTTTTAAATAGATAATTATAAAAAAAGATACAACATTAAATTATAATATTATCTTTTTAAACATGTCTATGATGAGTAATTTTTTTTAAAAAGGACAAGTTGATAGAAGAGGATTGAATCTTGTTAGTTGGAAGGTATTGGTTACTCCAAAAAAATATGAAGGTTTGGGGATTAGAGATTCTTATTATGTTAATATTACTCTTCTTCAGAAGCTAGTTTGGACTTTTTTTTTTTCCAACAGCCAAACAAGTTATGCGTCCAATTATTGGATGCTAAATACCGATCATCTCTAAATGAATGTTTTAGTTGTCCTAAGAACAAGGATTCTCTCATTTGGAGGAGTCTTTGCAAGGTTTAGGAAGTGTTGAAAGATGTGTTTGCTTGGTGTATTGGAAATTTGAATCAGAAGTTTTTGTTTTCTAGCTGGAGGAGAGAATGACGGTTATCTAATGAGATGGATTAAGTTCACATTTCTAATTTGAATATCCGGATACAAGATATTTGGTCGGTTGATAGGTGACATTTGGATACTCTTTATTCTCTTTTATCTCAAAATCTAAAAGGTAAAATTCTCTTTTACAATACAGACGTGCAAGCAGGTCCGGAAGTGAGTTGGTATTGGTTTGGGTCTGCTGCCAAAATTTATGACTCACGCAATGGTTACTTATGGTTGTATAAGCAGCTATTTGATTGGGAGGAGCGGGAGAATTGGCTTTGACTTTGGCGCCGGCTTGTTCCAGAAAAGATATATAATAAAACATTAACAAAGCTAAGTTCATCGAAAAGTACCAATATTTACTCATATCGTCCGATTTTGAATTCGATAATAATATTATTAAACTAATCTTTATTTTAAATAAAGCAGGTAAAAAATAAAATCTCAATATAATAATAATAATAATAATAATAATAATAATAATAATAATAATAATAATAATAGTTTTATCCTTTCTCAAAATATTTTGTTAGAATAAAAATTATATAAAAATTCTAATTAATTTAAACTCTAGTTATCATCAAATCAATTATGTAAAATATCTTATTATAATAAAATTATATAATAATCTTAATTTATGCAAACTCAAATTATAATAATAATCATAAAAATCAATTTAACTTTGTCTATTAAAATAATTTTTAATAAAGAGTTTAAACAATAATTATAATAATCATAAAAATCAATTTAATTATTTTTAATAAATTAGTTTTTAATTAAAAATAAAGAGTTCTAATTAATAAAATAAATTATGACTTACTTATATTTAGATTTTAAAAAATGCAAGTCGTTATTGATATCAGTTTCATACTATACAGTGGTCGATTGAAAAAAAATAGATAACACTGGAGTTTGGGTGTACGGGGATTCATGTAGGATCACTTTGATTGGTTTGGTGTGTTGCACAACATAATTGAATTAGAATATTTTTGCCGCACCACATATAGGGTGTGCATATTTAAATGTGAATGGTATATCCAAGTTTGTGGTAAAGAACACAAAAGTACAAGGACTACGATATCACTGAAGTTAATGTAACCATGAAATATAGGCACTACGGTCCTTTTATTCTACGTCAAAATGTACCATATGTATACTATTTCTTTTATCCTTGTTCATGCAAGTCTAGTTGGGTGGTTGTGGCTAAGACTAAGCCATGAAGCCGCATCAAGTCTGATGATAAGACAAAGGGTTAGGAACCTTACCAGATTGATGATCTAACTCGTACGAAAACGATGGCTGATACCAGTGAGCCGATTACTCTTAGACCTGATATTATGAATGATGATATCATTGACTTTGGAATAGATGCCGACGCACTTCCACCAGAGGATGACGATCTTCAATAAGAAGACGGAGTCGATGGCGACGAAGAAGAGGAAGACAAGTTCGATAATAATCAGGAAACTACCTCAGAAGAGGAAGATGATGAACCAGAAGAAGAAAATAATGAATTTGAATAGAATTAATGTAAATATAGTTCTGTGATATGTATTTCTTTAAGAAAATTTGCGAAAATGTAATATAGTTAGCTTTGTTTTAGATATTACAACTCTAAATCATTCCATATCTTTAATTTAAATTTTTGATATTTCAAATCAAGTTTAAGATACTATTTCAATTATTAATTATCAGGAATACATTATAGGTGGACGAAAAAATATTATTTTAAAAAATAAAAAACTACCATCGAAACTACCGTTAGAATATTCCGACGGTAACAGTCCAACCATTTTTTTAAAAATAAAAATTATTTCCGTCAAAATTATTGTCGGATTCATCCGACGATAAGTTGGCAGGTAACATATGACTTGGCGCCAACATTACCGTCGAAAAACATTCGCTGGTACCATTTATCAGATTTTGTTTTCGTACTAATTATATTCTGTAACAGAATCCGACAGTAAATACCGTCAAACGTAAAATATTCGATGGTAACTATTTATTAGTGAGGTTTATACTATCCGATGATTCATTCCGATGGTAAATCTGACGGTAATTTAATTACTGTCTGATTTTAATTTTTTTTTCAACGTTAAATTCGACATTACTCATCATTTTTCTTGTAGTAACAGGTAGCAACCCATTGACTAGTGACAGATACTTAAATAGGGTTTAAGTCCATGACAAATTAGCCTTTATCTGATTAGGCTAAAAAATACCGTAAAAAAAAATCTCCATAAAAAAATTAGACTTCTAATTGATAAGATTATTCATATAAATATAAATTGAACCTAGCAGCTATTATTCATTCTTTATATATTTTTTATTTCATTATTTATATCAAATTTAAAATGATTTAAATAAAAAATTTAAAATATTAAATAAAATGATTAACAAGCACTCTTGTTAAGCCACTACTTAGTATATATAATAAGAATATGAGAGATGTTTAAATACAATTTTTTTAAAAAAATAATATTCTTTATTATATATAATTCATAAAAATAATATAAGAATAACTATATGTATAAGTATTTCTATAATTAAGTATAATTAAATAGGCATAAACCTAACAAAAAATAAAACACGCAAATGCATTACTGCTTTTTTATTTCTGTGTTTTGTTAGTACATAATTTTTTGTTAGATAACACAAAAATTTATTAATATAGTACAAAAAATTTTTGTAAATGATACAAATTTATTGATATAGCATAAAAATTTTTGTATATAATACATAAATATTTATACATAATACGAAAATTTTTGTACATAACACAAACTTTTGTTATGAATATATTTTGTTGATTGGATGAGTAAGTGTTTTAGGTATGTGATTCTTTAATAATTTTTGTGTTGTGCATTAAAATTTTTGTTTTGTGCATTAAAATTCTGTGTTGCACACCAAAAATTATTTATTGTGCATATTTTATTAGTTGTGTATCAATATTTGAGATATGTGATTCTTTAAAGATTTATGTATTGTACATCAAAATTTTTGTGCTGTGCACTGAAATTCTTGTATTGTATATCAAAATTTTTGTACTTTAATTTTCTAAACATATATAAGAGAAGAAGACGATGATGATGAAAACGACGATAATAATGGTGATAATATAAAGAAGGATCAGGAGTAAAAAGAAGGAAAAAAAATTAAACAACAACAAAAACAACAACAACAAGACAGTAGTGGTGGCAATGATGACGATGGCAACGACGTTGAAGAAAGAAACACGTAGAAGAAGAAGAATATAAAAGATAACGAATTAAGAGGAAGAAGAGAAAGAAGAAAAAAGACCAATAACAAAAAGAAAAAGATGATGATGATGTCTATGAAAATAAAAAAGAATAAAGAATAAAAAGAAGGATGAAAAAATTAAACAATAATAATACAACAACAAAAAGATAATGATGGTGATAATGATGATGACAACGACGTTAAAAAAAATACACAAAAAAGATAATAAATGAGAAAAAAAAACACCTAGGTAAATATAAAAGAGAAAAAAAACGCAATAACTTGATTAGAAATTTAGTTTACAAAACTTTTATATGCCTAACTTTATTGAAAGAATAAAAGATTTTAGTAATAATGATATAGATAAAGTATATTTTAGTGAATAATATTCAAATATCAAAATAAATATAATAATTAAAGAATATAAATGTTAAGTTTAATATGAAAATAAAAAATTTGAATTTTTTATAACAAATAATATTTTCAGAAATAATATATTTTTTAATGAATAATTTAAAAGAAATATATTTTTTTTAAACAACACTAGAAAAAGAAAAATAAATGGAAACAATTGGAAGTTAGAATGGGAAGTACAGCTGGACCTGGTATATTTGAGAATGCATGGAGATATAGATTCAATAGGGATTTAATTCTCTTGATATTTTTCTCACTTGAGGAAGAAATTCTTATCAAAATTGATGGTGTGGACTAAGAAGCCATGTGGCATGTGCTCTGACACACCCAAATTAAGAAGCAATATAATTAGGCACACCGTTAGTCAATAGTCCCTTAAGCAACTTTTAAGAAGCTAGATTACCGGAGTGATTTTCTTGCATCAACTTTCAGGCCCTTAAGCAACAGTTTTCTATATATTATTTTTTAAAGATATTATAAGTTATTTCTATCCAAGCACGTGTTATTAAATAATTTAGTAGACACACACTAATTGTTATAAAATAAATAAATAAAAGTAGTTTAGAACTAAAATGAATTTTAGAATAAACAGTAATTAATAATATTTATTATTTATTATACGATATAATAACAAATTTTTAAGCCAGTAGTGTCTTTTTCATTCAACAACTAATTTGATTTTAATTTATTTTTATTGTGTATGTAATTGTACGACGAAGCTTAGTTGATACAATAGAAAATTATGACTCTCTAAATATTTTATAAAAAAATTAGTTGTATTTTTTAAAAAAATAAAAAATAATCCAATTAGTTCAAATATTTTACTATGACTTAAAGTATTTAGATTCAATTCTTATCTTTTTTTATTGTATAATAATTTTTAGTTTTAAACATTAAAAACATATTAGATTTAGATTATTAAAAAGTAATCATTTTCAGCAATGAAAATAATAAAAAAAATTATTAAAAAGTTAATTCTAATTCAATTATTAAAAATTTTAAGTTATTAAAGATTTAAAGATTATTATTATAAATTATTTTATATTTTTATCTATAAAATTATTTATTTATTATTTTATTAATAACAAACTTAAAAAATAATTATATTTATTAAATTTTAATGTTAAATTTTTTATTCTCCAAAAGCTCTGTCACTACTCAAGATTTGTTTATCTTGTGTACACACATTATTTGTGAATAAGGCAACAAAGTCACATATCCTTTTGAAGAGGCAAAAGCATGCAGCAAGAGAGAAACATCTATTTATACCTGACCATGTATATTTTCCGTTTTGGTATTTTTTTTGGGTAGATATTTAATTATTTATATCATTTTTCTATCATTTTAAACTTAAAAAAAATAATTTTATGACATAATATCAAAATTTGTTATATGCTAAAGATCCAAAGTTTAATTGTTGTTGACAAAAAAAATTCAGTCTAAGACAAATACAAAGAAAAAAGTCTATACAAAAAGTTTACATGGACCAGAAAAATGGTCTTACTTAAAGAGACGTATTAGAAATAGAAATATAATTATTTAATTAAATTAGGTTTGTTTAGTAGTTAATTTATTAGTCTATTTAAATAAGTGTCAAGAGTTTGAAGAGAAGTGTTAGGAGTCAGTAAGTTTTGTGATTTTTAGTTATCAATTAGTTATTATTGGTATTTTTAATGGTGTGGAATTACTCACTTTTTTTTGTTGGTTAAGTGCTGACAAAATTTTGATAAAAGTGCTGATCTCCTAGACTTTTTCGTGCAATAATATTGGCTAACAACAAACCCTTAAATGGAGTTTTAATCCGCAATAAATTAATTTTTAATTTATCGAGTTGAAAAATACTATAAAAAACTATATATATATATATATAATTATTTATCTGTCTTTTTCTATCTAAAATTTTTGAAAAAAATAATTTTATGACAGTTATTTCTTTAATTATTTTTATAAGAAGATATTTTGCGGTGAATTTCCATTAAAAAAATGAGATAAGACAAAAATCTTGAAAATCTTACTTGGTGTGAACTATCAAATACAGAGTTCATACATTGTTGTCATTACTTTACTTTAATATATGAGTTCTCCAAAAACACGGATGACTACCCAGTTTAGAATTAAAAATTAAAAATAGTAACTTGCATTGTTTGTTTCTCTCTCTAGCAAAAAAGAATGTAACTGTGATAAGAATGATAATGATGCAGAGAATTGCAAAGTGAACAACCTCATGTCCTCATCAATGGCCGTGCAAGGAGCTAGGTCAACGATTTCTAAGCAACAGGTCACTTAAGATGGAGCAATGTCACAAAATAAATAATAATAATAATAATAATAATAATAATAATAATAATAATAATAATAATAATAATAATAATAAATTATATGTGTGTAAAATTTTAATAAATATAAATATAAATTATATATTTTTTATATAAAATATTTATAAATATGAGTATAAATTATTAATAATGTAGTATTGCGCAATAATAATAATGTTGAGACTTCACTATTACTTCAACCAATAAGTCAAACCAAAATCCCTATTTCTCACATGGTCATCCGATCCGAGGTTTTCAGTTTCAGAATTCATTTATTTTATATTATATATCGGAAATGTTTAGTAACTGCATTAAATTTTCTTTATGGTATCTTTGTAGCAAACAATGTATTTGAGCAGTATCTCAAATTGTCCTCTCAACTTAGTCAAATTATTAAATCAAATACGTATACGTACTTCTCACATTCTCTTCCAAGGTTCCCAGTTTCTTAATGCATGGTCCCGACACCCATGTTACAAAGTAGTAAATTAAAAGCAAACTAAAAATAATTATTACAAAAAAGTAATAATAAGACAAAAAACTTTGACTCTTTTGTAACTATTAAAAAGAAGAGAAATGAATATAAATTAATACACGTTTTGATTTTTTAAGAAACACTTACTAGTTTATTAATTTCTTTAGTATATAAATACATGCATAATTTAATTTATTTTTAATATATATTTTTACAAATGAGTGAAATGACTAATTTATTAGTTAATTTTTTATATACATTTAACATGATTAATTAAATATAACATGGGTTGGTTAATTTGGAGTGTAATGAAGAACAAAAATGAAAATGATTTGATTTTAATTGAAATGAAATAATTTTATTTAATTTATGATATTTGAAAAAAATTATAATAAGATAAGATTTGAATTTATATGAAAATTAATTTGATTTGGTTTTACTCTTTCACATAATAATTCCCTTCTCTCTGTCTCTCGTACATATTTAGTAATAATATGGACGGTTATGATGATCTGACTCCAGAATAATTATATGTAATTCCCTTAATAATTTTCAAATTAAACGCGTGATACACAAATAAAGCAACAGTTTTATAGTATATATAGCACAAACACTTCAAATCTAAATATGAAACCCTCACGAAATGATAATTCATTTAGATCACATTAACTTATAAATAGGTTTAACTCTAAAAAGTATGAATTTTAGCCAAGAAAGTGAAAGTGGAAAAGGAACTAATTATCACATTTGAAAGGAGTATTCAAGTGGCCGAAGGGCGTTCTCATCTCTCAAGTACTGTAAGCTCTTCCTTTATGAAAATTATTATCTTAGCTTGTATGTGTTTCTGTTTCAAGTTTTATTATTCTTTTTTCTTTTTTTTTTATGTCAGAGATTTGGCCAAGGATTTGGTGGCCCTATTCAAGAGAGGGGTATTGCTAACCTTCCCAAAAATATTCACAAAATTTATTTCACAACTTACAATTTTACCACGCTATTTTTTGTTTCTCAATTTTAAATAATTTCTTCCTCCAAAAGACTGAACCCTCTGTATAGGCAACTTCATTCATTCTAGAGAAAACAAACAACCTTTATTTCGTATTAAATAGGTTTAATTATTATTAAATTTATAATTAAGTTTATATTTTTTTAATTGAGTTGTTACACTATTTTTAATTTTATAATTAATTTTTTTAGTATAAAAAATATTAAAGTTAAATAAATATTTTTTTTACAAATTAAAAGTATTCATAATTAAAAATTTAATTAAATTTTTTATCGAATATATTTTAAGAGAAACATTCGGTTGATTTTAATATTTTTAACATAAAAATAACTTAATTACAAAATTAAAAATAATATAAAAATTTAATTAAAAATTTAGTACATAGATTAACATAGCAATTAAATCTATTAAATATTATAAATACTAAATGAATAATTATTACCACTTTTTTAATCTATTTTTCCATGTATTGAGGTGCTTATGACAAAGAAAGTAGTACTACACTTAATGTCATTTTGATTTCTCACTTAGTTTTGGATAATCATGAACTAAAATACTAGTTATGCCTTAACTAAAATACTTTGTAGAGAGGGGAAAAGAAAGCAAAAAGAAGAGATAGATTATTAGTGCCAGCTTGTCCTCGAAAGTGCGAACCTTGCTTCTGCGTTGAACCACACCATCTTCAATTGCTGAGAAAGGAAGAAGATGTCATGCATGGGAGATGGTGACAACTTGAGAAAGGAGATAAACGTTTTAGGGAGGGTTTCAGAGAGAGGAGGTTTATTAAAAGTTGAAATACATAAAATAACTCAATGAAATTGCAATTTATTAAAATAAATTTCGGCTAAAATTTGTAAATATTTTCAGAAGGCTAACTGTACCTCTCTCTTAGAGTAGCCACCGAATTCTTTACTTAGACATATAATCATTTATATGTTCTTTTATTAATATAAATTATTAAAAAAAATATTATAATATAATATCAAAATTTTTATAATCTAAAAATTTAGAATTTAATTCTTGTTCATTCTAAGAAAAAAAGTCAACATAAAGTAAATAAAAAAAAGTTTATATATATATAAAATTTACACAAATAAATAAAAGACTCTTGAATAAAAAAATATATTAAATATATAACTATTCGTAAAATGTAATTTTTATCCAGAGAAATGATTTATTATTACACCTCATTTTTGTTTTCTCTATATAAGTCACTCCCCTAACAAGGAAAATTAAAGCACATTCTAATTAATCCATGTTATGTTTTTACTTTTCAGCAATGAAGACAAGTGTTGACTCTAATAATGGCTTGATAGCAAGAGGTGGTCATAGTAACTTGTTGGTGAGAAGGCCCATGCAAATCTTCATCTTCTTTGTTGGTTTTGTTTTGGCGTTGATGTTCTTATGCAACTATACTTCTCCCTTTGGAATTCCTATTCTCTCAGAATACTTCATCACTGCCTCAACAACGGCAAGGCTCTATGTCTCTATCTCACTTTTTTTTATTTCTATATGAGTAATGTTAGAAAATTAATTTTTTAAGTTCATTTTAGCTATTTTTTAAAATTATTTATTTATTAAATTTTAAATCATAAATAATTAATTCTATATCCTAAATTATACACTATAAATTTTAAACTAATTATTATTAATTAACTAAAATTAGTTTCATATAATTTTTCAGTATATTATACTTTAAATTAATTATTATTAACTAAAATTAGTTTCATATAATTTTTCAGTATATTAGAATATGTATGTATAGGGAATTTGACATTCTGATAAAAGATATCTAGATGCAATGGACAATAGGATATGTATTAGATAAATTTATGTCATAATATTATTGTTAAGTATACCAATTAGTCATAAGAATAATAAAGTGATGATGAAAAAAAAATAATTATTCTATTAGTCTTTATAATTATTAAATTTATAATTAAATTTTTATATTTTTTAATTGAATATTTATATTATATTATTTTAATTTTGTAATTAGATTTTTATTAATATAAAAAATATTAAAATTTAAATATTTTTTTGCAAATTAAAATCTATAATTAAAAATTTAATTAGATTTTTGATAATATATTTTTTTAAAAAAAAATATTCTATTAATTTTAGTATTTTTGACATAAAAAAATTAATTACAAAATAAAAAAATAATATAATAATATAATTAAAAAATATAAATTTAATTTTAAATTTAATAAAATTATAAATATCAATAAAGTAATTAAATCAAATAAATATCAATATCTTGAGTACTCCGCAAAACGATGTTAAAAGTCATATGGTTTAAATTTGCTTTCGTCCTTTATTTTGTTTTAAGTGAGAGCTTGAAGGCAATTAGAAATATAGTACACATAAAAGTTTGTTATAACCCAAAACAACGTTGGAAGTCATTGACTTTTAGGCATTTCTTTAATCCATATATAATATATAGTTGTCAAATTGAAATTCAAATTGTGAATTAAAAAATAAAAATCCCATATATTTCGAAGATTCACGAATAAAATCATATATAATAATTATCAAACTAAATTGTTCATTACCTTAAAAGTTTCCCTATAGGCTATAGCTATGTCCACGTTATACTTATCAATCTCTCACATGATTAAAGAATATGTTAGATAAAATAAACTCCGCCGCCCCATCCCAGATACGACGCAAGGACTAAATTAGGCTCAAATTAATTAAGCTATAATAATTAATTAGAATCAGCCCCTTATCAATCTCTCACAAATTAAACTTAATGTTTGTTTATTAGGAGCTTAAGAAAAAATCTTGAAAATCAACATTTCAGTGAACATTAAGCATTAGAAAAAATAAATTTCGACATTCTTAAAAATAAAACACTTAAAATGAACAAAAACTTATTTTTAGTAAATTTTATATTAATTTTTTTGACAACTTACTATAATGTTAATTGAAATTGACTGTTACAATGCAATATTAATTTTTTAGCATTACTCAGTGTTTAATGACATTGTAAATAATATTGTCTCATGATCATCATCTTTAATTTACGTAACAGGAAAAGAACGAGACGGTGCTAGAGAGTGTTCTAAGAAAAGCATCAATGAAGGATAAGACAGTTATAATAACAAATTTGAATGATGCATGGGCAGAACCAGGTTCAATATTTGATGTGTTCCTAGAGAGTTTTCGAATTGGGAACGAGACACAACATTTCTTAAATCATTTGGTGGTAATTAATTGGGACCAAAAGGCACATGCACGTTGCCAAGCCATACACCCACATTGTTATCAAATTGAATCAAAGAGTGAGAATTTCACAGCAAGCGAAGCATATTTTATGTCAAAAGATTACCTCCACATTGTGTGGAGAAAGATTGATTTTCTTTCCACTGTTCTTGAACTCGGCTACAGCTTTGTCTTTACGGTACATATATACATTTATTTCTTCTTTCTTTGCACACTCATATAGTTTTTTTTTTGACAGAACACACTCATATAGTTCTTAACAAAAATAATGCATCATGGCGAGCTAGTTTTGCATATAATAATCAATATTACTTAATTTTCAGTAAAATGCACATTTAAAAATATATTCAAATGTAAAATTCGTAGGTAATAAAATTGAACCCGTTATTGAATTATAGAATTAGAGGTTCAATTAAAGTTTAATAAGAATTAAATCAGATATAATAAAATACTATATTAATTAATCTATAAACTATATAATTTAAAAAAATATTTTTTTTATGTTTTATTATTTTAATTTAGTTATTCACTAAAAAATTGTATCGATTCGATTAACTGATCTGATCGATTTTTTGATTGATTTTTTGTCAATTAATTTTTTATTTAAGTCGAACTGATTTAATAATTAGTCCTCGATTAATCCAGTTAAACTAACTGTTTTGCTTTAACTTTTAAAATTATAAAATTTGTATATTTAAAGGTGCATGTAATGATAACTATATATAATTACAACAATATTGGTGAGTATAAAACTTTAATAAATACTTTTTACTATTTAATAACGTCTTTTAAGAAATATAATTTTAATTTTAGTAACATTTTTTAAGTGTTACTCAAAAATCATTTAGGCATTGTAATCAGCGTGTAGCTATAGTAGTTATCAAAATTAATAAAAAAAATCATTATAAAAATTTTCCAGTATTACATATAAAGTGCATGTCAATACATGAATGATGAATCAATTATATAAAGAGAATAAAATGTTATGTTTGATTTTTTCATAGGATACAGATATAATGTGGCTAAGGAACCCGTTCAAACAATTTTATGGAGATGCAGATTTCCAAAGTTCTTGTGACGATTTCAATGGAAACTCGACGGACCTAAACAACGCTCCAAACACAGGCTTCAGCTATGTGAAGTCTAATGAGAGAAGCATTTGGCTCTACAAATTCTGGTTCAACTCAAGCAGAATATACCGAAGAATGCATGATCAAAATGCGTTTAACATGATCAAGATGCACCCTAACATTTCCGCCATGAATGTGAAGATTAGGTTCCTAAGCACAACATATTTTGGAGGGTTTTGCCAACCTAGCAAGGACTTCAACCAAGTGTGCACAATGCATGCTAATTGTTGCAAAGGGTTGCAGAATAAAATCGATGATCTTAAAATCTTGCTTGATGATTGGAGAAATTATACGGCATTGCCAGAGAATCAGAAACAACACTACTCAAATCATTCTTGGAGTGTCCCAAAACATTGCAGGTAATAATGTTATAATAACTAACTTATATCGTGTCATTTAGTTTCTTCTTAATTAATGTAATAAAAATTAAAATATGTTTAGGAAATAAAAGAAATCAGCCCCAATCAACTCAAAACTCTCATATTTTTAATTATTAATTATTATTGTTGACAGTGACAGATCCAAAAAATTTTAGTAGTGGGGCCAAAATTTATATAATATGATAATAATTTTTATAATAAAAATAATATATATACATAAAAAATTAAATATTAAATTATCTATTAACCACTATATATCTATGTATAAATATATATATTGTTTAACTTATTTTTAATGTGTTTTATATTTTAATATATATTTTATACAAATAATTATTTTTTATGTACATATAGTATGATTATTGTTATAACTGTATTTTGTTATTATAAAATACGACTAGTCTTCAAAATATCTAATATATAAATTAAAACACTAAAATAATAATTTAAATAATAAAATATAATTTAAAATTCTATTGTTTTAGGTTTTATATTTTTAAAAATTAAGTAATTTTTTTAATACTATCGTCAAAATTTTTCTCTTTCTATATATTACTAAAAAATTATTTAAAAATTCACTTCTCAAAGCAATTAGAAGCAGACTCTTATTGATATTTATAGTTAAAAAGGTTCTTTCAATTAATATAGTTGCTACGCAAAAATTAAAGCTAATTTTAGAAAAGAATAAATAATATTCTTTTTGAGTTGATTTTTAAAAAAAACACTAATTTCGTTTAAATTTAAGAATTAATCATTCTAATGAATATCTAATAAAAAAATTTTAAATTAATAATTAAGTACCAATAATTGAGTAAAAAATTATTATGGAATCAAATTTAATAATATAATGAGGACAAATAAATATTATTATAATGTACTACTCAAAAAAATTTTAAATTATAGTAAACCTCCATAATATTATACTTGAATTCGTTCCTGATTGTTAGAATAAATGTATGTATAATATTATATGTAATAACTAATAAGTATATAATTATAGATATTATATATGTGAAATTATATACATTAAGTTAAGTAAGTTAACTTCGGATTATTGTGTTTTTAGTATTACGATAAAAAATAAACCCATTGTTAATTTTTTTATAGTTTCTACTTTTTTGATAGGTCATTAAATAACACTTTTACGTTGATTTTTGTTATATCTATGAATAGGTAATGAGGTTTGGAGAATTGCATCACCAATCATTCATAGCAAAGGATTAATCTAGATTGTCATGCCAATTTTTTCTCGTTGGAACATAAACTGGATGTAAGCAAATTGATAATACTATATAGGACACGGAGAAAATGTTGTTCAAGTGCTACGGATTTTTTATAATTTTGTTTAAAATACAATTGCAAATTTCAATATCTTTTGGTTTAATATATCTGTTATTCCCCCCATTTTAATTAATATTTAATTTGTTAAGCAGTTTTACTTTTATCCTCCTCAAATTACACAATGGAACATTTGCAGATAATTTTGCGCAAAATGATCGAAGTAAAAGATATTGTGTATAAGATAGAATATTTAATTTCTTTTACCTTGTTTATTTATGGTAGAGACAAATCTCTCTAAAATTATAAAGCTACATCTTGAGATTAAATTTTATACAAAATTTTATTTTTTAAATAGAAGAAAAGGGTTAAATCAAAGATACTCAATAATTTTTATCCTTTCAGCTCTAAATTAATGCAAAAATTAAATTATGCAAGAGTTTTTTATATTTTATCTAATCACGTTCAGAAATAAAAAATGAAATAGAAAAAGATAATAAAAACAACAGTGCATCTATATATCATGGTTAGTTTATCCTCCAAGTACAATGAGGCTCTCCATTATAAATTACGGTCGAATTTTTATTATAATCAAATTAATTATAACCATTAATTTCAACAAATTCAAATCAAATTTATCAATTACCTATATATGAGTTTAAACTAAGGTCATAAAAACCAATAGTAAACTCAAACCAGGCTTACCAAAACCAATAGATTCAAATCAAACTAGTGAGCTCAAACCAAGCTCAGCAAAACCAATGGATTGAAAGTTCAAATCAAATCCGCAAAACTAGTGAAGTCAAAACTAAGTTCACCGAACTTGAATTACAATGAAACAAAAATTAATGTTTTTTTTTCCTTCCTTTCTCTCTTACTTTTTCAACTGATGACTTTTTATTAACTCTATTTGATCATGATCGACAACAAAAAGCAAAATATATAACTTAAAAAAAAAACATCCTATGAATTTTTTTCTAATAAAATAAAATGAGATATATTTTTATATAAGGATGATGTCACGGTTTTAGATACACTCCAAATATTTTTATAGTCATCCATCTTCTTCATAGACGGTTAGGATTAAATATAATCAACGGTCCAGATTGATCATCCAGAACCTTCACTACAAATATCTATTCTACCACATTTTCCTAAAAACTTATAGATTATTCCATATTACTTTTTATACGTTTATATACATCTATACTCTTCTAGAATACTCTACGACCTTTTAGAATCTTCTAAAACCTTTTAGGGTATTTTTGGATCTTCTAAAATATTCTAGAACATTTTCGAACCATCTAGAGCATTTTCAAACATTCCAGAAAACTATACAAACACCGTTAAATCTAATCTTCTAAAATTTACCGTGACATTCTCCTCCACCTATTGCGCAGATATTCCCATCGCGTTTTGTTCATGATAGTACTCTAGGTATTTTTAGAACTGTCACAGATCTTCTCGGGCTTCTCAACTAGATTCAGCTACCCTTTCCACTTGATCAAGTATTGGATACTTGGTGGTACGTACTCCTCTGCGTCTCACAATGCGATTAGTTAAGATATGTTCGATTTTCTTATCAAAGGATCTAATCATCCCAGACCGGGAACGACTTGAATGCGAAAAATGATAATAGGTCGCGTCGTTAAGGTGAAATTTCATGTTCTTCTAATAATAATAAGATTACTCAAAAATAAAACAATTTCTGTTTTATATTATATTAAAAATTTGAATAAATACTAAAGAAATGAAAAGAAAAATCGATTTGAAAAATAAGAAATGTTTCTTTTTTTAGTAAAAGCATAACCTTACTTATGATAAAGTAGAAACTAGAATCATCTTTAGGTCAAACAAATTCGATCAATTAGAATATTTATATATTAGAAAAATAAAAAATGAAAATTATATAAATAGAAATGTCACCTCTGCTTAGTAGTTCTTCTTGGTCTCCATGATATGGTTTAAGTATACTCACATGGAAGATGGGATAGATCTTCATAGAGAAAGGGAATTGTACTTTGTAAGCAACCTCCCTAACACGCCCAATAATCTCAAATGGCCCTTCATATTTACAGATCAAGTCCTTATAAACCTTGCGAAAGGCTTTGAATTTTTGTGGAAGAAGTTTAATCATTATCTTATCTCCCACTTGACACTACAAGAAATTCATCGGGTATCGTCAGAATTACTGTCGAAATAAATTTAACGGTATAAACCTCGTAGATAATTATTTACTGACGGATTTTTTCGTCTGCCGCTGATTACTATCGAAAAATTTCTATTAGTAATTTTTATCATTGAATTTTATCTCTGATAAATCCGATGTTAATATATTATTAATTAATACTTAAATTAATAATTATTGGCGAATAAATTTACCCCGAAAGTACACTTAAATGTTAAATTTTTAAAAAAAAATTTGTTAATCCTCAAGTCTTAAAATATGTTGATCAGCTAAGAGCATAGCTTCTAATGAAACATAAGACGATAACAAGATAAATAACAACAATCCTAAATTTCTAATTATCCCCGTATGGGCAGAAAATCACAAACACTAATAGATAACAATAATTAGTAGCATATATTTTAACATATATTCTTTTACTTTTAACAAAGTAGAAATACACTTAATTTTCATGAATAAGAAATCAGTAGTTATCTAATGAACACCCTTAATTTTTAAGTGTTTGTTACAAATGACTCACACACCCAAACTCTAACTCTCACCCTCTATTTATAGACATACATCTATCTTCTTAATAGATCGTTAGAATTAAATCTAATTAATTATCTAGATTAATCATCCAAAACCTTTACTACAAATATCCATCCTACTATATTTTTCCTAAATACTACTAGATTATCTCATACTATTTCTCATACTTCTATATATATACACACTATTCTAGAATATTCTATAACCTTCCAGAATCTTCTAAAACCTTCTAGGGGGTTTCGGTACCTTCGATTCTAGGATATTTTAGAATATTTCGGAACCATTTAGAGTATTCTCAAACACTCTAAAAAACTATACAAACACCATTAAATCTAACTTTTTAAAATTTACTCTAACAATGAGGTAGAAATAAAAAAGAAAAAACTTCAAAAATAGAAGAATATTAGTGCTCTTTGTCCCTTTTCAATTTCAATACTTAGTCTAATATTTTTTGGCTTTTTGAGACAATTTTTATTAGTTTTTATTTTGAGGGTTTTACTTATTAATTTTGAGTTTGTAACATAGTTGTAAGAATCAAACTGGTGATTGAACCAATTAGACTATTGATTTACTGATTTATTGGTTCAATTGATAAATTATTGGTTAAATTGATAGAACCAGTTCTATATAAATAAAAAATATAAAATAGTCAAAAGTTTAAAATTAAAATTTAAAATAGATATCTTCACTAATATTTTGAAAACAATCAAACTTCAACAAATTATAATCAACAAGTTATAATCCAATTATCATTAAATAAATATATAAAATTTTAGTATTTTTATAATAAAATTTGTTTAATTTTATTCTCATACTAAAGTAATTATTTTTTATTTTAATAACTAACTAATTAGTTTATATTTATCATATTATTTTTATTAAAAAATAATATTTAATAAATATTATAAAATCATAATATTTTATATTTTTATTTATATATGTTTAATAATATTTATATTAATAATTATGAATAATAAAAAATATAATTATTTTAAATATAAGTGAGTATAAAATTAAAATAATATTAATAAAATTAGTGTATATTTTTACTATATAATCAATAGATAAATTTTTTGGTGTAAAAATATTTATAATTTTTATACATATAAAAATACAGTGTTATTGTGAAATTTTGACAGGTGTTCATAGAGATTAAGTAGATTAGCACTAATTAATAATTAATAATAACAGGCAGTGTTAATGAGCTGAATTTTGTTTTTACTTAATAATACACCTACTTTACCAAAAACAAAATTTAGCCCATCATCACGGCCTCGCTCGTTATTATTAATTGTTAATTAGTGCTAATCTACTTAATCTCCAAAAGAAACCAACACCCTCCTCTACGTGATAGTCTTTGTATACGTCTTGTCCAATACTACAACAATGCAAAATATGCTTTTTTTACGGATACCTGTCAAAATTTCACAATAATGCTGCACTTTTACATGTATAAAAATCATAAGTACTTCTACACTAGAAAATTTGCCTAATTAATAATTAGCACATAAAACACACCTCAAATAAACCGCACCAACAATATAGAATATTAATTCATAATCCAATTAATATTTCTTATCATAAATATTATTAATTTTAATTCTAATCTCAAGATTTTTGTTTTCACATAAACTTAAGGTGAACGTCAAGTCATAAGTTACGTAACCATGTAATTCGGGGAATCATCTTATCATCAAGTATTCATGTGGTGCCAAAATGAGTTTGTCAACGTATATAGTAGTGACAATTAATGTTGATGTTCAAAATAAGTTTTAGTTTTACAGTAGTGCTAGGGGTTTAAAATTTGTATTTATTAATTAATTATTATTAATATTTTTAATAGTATAAAATTATATCTAATAATATAGAATTATATATTCTTCTTTTAATAATATTGACTACATTTTAATAAAAATGTTAGCTCTCGAAACTTTTTCCTAATTCTATTATTATCACTAAAATTTGTTAGATTGTTTAAATATTAAATCAAACTAAACGTTATGTACTTTACTCTAAAAAATATCGTTAAAATAACTCTTTTTTTCCTTTCCTTTTTTTTTTCTGTCCCCAGTTGGGAGGCAGAATGAAAATTCATCCAAACAAGAAGGCATTACGTTCTATGAACTCCACAAAGCCTTAGCAAACAGCACAATCATCTATGATCTCGAGGCCCGAAGCAACATGTGCTGGTGACATGATACATGGTTTGATTTAAATGAGAAGTTCTACTTTAGTATGATTAAAATGTCTAGATGCCTTAGTAGCTAGTGTTGATTATGCATGAATTAGCATGTGGTGTTGTCGGCCCTACATGAAAAACTCATGAGTGAACCAGATTAATAAAATAGGGGTTTGACTTGTTTAATAGAACTTGATGTGGAGGCTAAATAATTCTATTTGTTTTAGTTTCTCATGTTTTTCCCTTTTCTTGGAGGTTAAAAATTGGCTTTTACATATTTATGAAAAAAGAAGCAAAATAATTAGTTTTGGAACAAAAAAAAAAAATGAAAAATTGCTTGTATGTATTACCTCCGGTGTGTTTGAAGGTTAGAAAGTTTTTAGGCTTGATGATCTAAGAAAAAAGACACAAAAATTGTTTCAAAAGAAAAGGTTTTTTACATTTCAAAAGTTTTATTTTTGCCAATTTAAATTAAGAAAATACTATTTGTCCTTTAAAATTTAGTCTTTAATCAATTTTTTAATTTAAATAATATTATTTAATTATTTTTAAATTAAAACACATTTCTATTTTTTAGATAAATACATTGTTAATTAAATTTAGTTTGAATTTTATCATCAACTAAAATTTCTCTAATTTTTTTCGATACTTTTTATTTTATCTTTTATTTTTTCTCTCTTCCTACAGTAACACATCATCACCATTAGGCATTTAAGGTTTTTTTTTTCTCCTCAAGTCTCAAATATTGTTTCACGTACATTATATTCATTCACTTTGAATTTTTTTCTTTTTCATTTATTAATTTATATTAATAGATTAAATTCAATGAATCCATAAAAATAGCAACCTAATTTTACGCACACGATAAAATGAAGGAGAATATAACACATCTAAAATTATATAAATAAAATTTAAAAATAAAGTTAAATTTTTTCATATCTTACTCAATAAAAACAAGTCTAACGTATTTTATTTTATTATTAGTTAAATTTTTTTATTACTTATTAAAATACTAACATTTATTCATTATAACTTTTTAATTGTTTGGTATTTTAACTAATTTTACAAACTAATTAATTGCGTAAAAATATAACATTTAAAATAATACAGTCGCATACAAAATACTTTTTGAAGACATCCGAAAATTAACCAAATAAAATTTATGATTCAAAAATAAAATGTCATATTTCATTTTATTATTAGTTGACATTTTTCATTATTTAGTTGAATATGTTTATTGTTTGGTATTTTAATATCTTATTTATTAACACATCTAATTTTAGAAGAAGAGAGGTTGTGAGAGAGAGCATTTATTCATTCTAGTTTATTTAAATTTTTTTATTGTTTGGTATTTTAATATCTTATTTATTAACACATCTAAAATTAAATGAATAACATAAACACATCCAAAATTAGATATTTGTATATTTAACTTATATTAACATTATGAAATCCAAAATCCAAATCAAATAGATGTGTGAAAAAAATAATAACCACAAACACATCCATAAACTTAAAATAAAAAAATCATAAATACATCCAAAATTAAATAAATAACATAAACACATCTAAAATTAAATAAACAACAAAATCATAAACACATCTAAAATTAAACAAATAATATAAATATATTTAAAATTAAGTATTTATACATAAAAAATACATTAATATTATTACAAATTAAATCCCTTTGTTACTTACACCAACCTTCATCAAAGTTTCAATCTCTATGTCCTCAGATGGTTCAAGTTCATGCCTTTGATTCCTATTCATAATTTTCTCAAAGAAAAAAAAATTCTAAGAATACTCGCATTTTCATTTAAATTCATATTTGAACTTTTATATATATATATATATATATATATATATATATAGTAAGCCTTTCAAAATATAGAACAAAAAGATTCAAGCCTTGAATTTCATTAGTTTTCACAAAAACAAAAAAATTTATACAAAATAATAAAAGAAAGAAGGTGGCAAGAATGACGAAAGGCGGCGTAGAAGACAAAACGACAACAAGAAAAAGCGTGGCGATGAGGATGGGTGCGGCGCGAAACGGCGGAAGAGAAAATACATCGAGGATGATGTTACTTAAGCTGGAGTATATCAATAGGTACTGGAGGTTTTTTTTACGAAAAGTATAGTCAAAGTCTGTACATTCTAAATAAAAGAGAACGTTATTTTTTTACTCTTAATAATTACTATTATTTAATAAATGAACTTTGGAGACATTTTTAGATATTATTGTTGCAAATAATAAAGCATGTCAACATTACTCAACTTTCAATAAACACATAAAAGTTCATAACATATAATAATACATGTCAATACAAGTCATATCAAAATAAATATAAATCATAGTATTATTAAAATTTATTTATAAGTAAAAGTTTTAACACATAATATTCACTGTATATATTAACTAAAGAACTGAAATTAAAATAAAATACTGTTTCTTAATATTTGTGGACTAATTAAAAAATAAAATATTATTTTTTATTTTAACTTAATTATATATAAATAATATAATAAATTTTTGTAAATAAATTTATTATATTATTTATAATAATTATAAATATATTATATTAATATTTATATAATTTTTTAAATATAATTATTATAAAAGATATTATGATTATTTTTTAATAAATTATGTATTAATCACAAATATAATAATATACAACGAAAAAATTTATATTACATATAAATATAATCATCATCACATAAATAAATATAGTGATATATAATATAATAAAATTGAATATGATCCAGTGGCTAAACAAGCTAAGAGTAATGATTCAAACATAATACAATTTTCAAGAACATATAATAATATTTATTAATGAAAGAAAATTCAATGAACCTAATAATTCATGCATAGCCGCTGACTCCGTTCTACTTCTTCCAGGTTCTTAAGGCTTCGTAAGGTTTTTTTTTTTTTTCCCCAACGCTAGGGATGTATATGAGTTGAATTAAATTTGATTTGTCCTAATCTATCTAAACCCAATTTTAAATATAAATGGATCTAACTCTAATTCAATTTTATAGATCCAATAAAACTTAAATATTTTTTTGTCATAATTATATCGAATCCAAATGAATTCGAAAAAAATTAGACTTTTAAAATTTTAATAATAATTTATAAAAAATTTATTTATGATGTATTTATTTAATTTAAAAAAATTATTAATAAAAAGTTGATATTCATATTTAAATTTAAATTTGTTTATAAATTTTAATTTGATATTTTTTATTTATTTTTTAATTCAACAAATGTGAGTAAAAATAAAATAATAAACTTATGATTAATATAATATAATATTCAAATTAATTTAAAACATATATAACTTTTTAACAATACTAGAGAATCAAGAGCATATCAATAAAATATCAACAAAAAACCAGCCAAATGTGTCTGGGTTGGGACCTGAAAGCCAAATACACTTCAGCACTATCCAAAATTGACCCAAGATAAATAAAAATGACCCTCCCCAAAAACCCTACCTTTGCTTTCACCGTTTTACCACACAGAAATTTGAAAATCATCTACATCCGCGCCACGCCTCCGAAAACATCGCGCAACCCGCTTCCCTCTCTTCTCCGGATACTGCGACGTCGCTACTAGCGGCTCCGCCCATCGCGCCTCCACACACGGTACCAGAATGCAACCATCTTCCCTCTCTTCTCCGGGCGCTGCGACGCCGCTCCTAGCCTCTCCACCTATCGCACCTCTACAGACAGAACCAAAGTGACGCCACTCTGCTGTTGCATGTGGGTTTTACCGGCGCCTCTGAAGCTTCCTGGTGCAGTTGCACCGTCCGCCGGCAGACCTCCACTTCTCTAGCCTTGAATCCTCCCTTCGTCTCACTAATTGGCAAGGATGGTAGATGTTTCCTCTGATTTACTATGCATGTTTTGAAAAGAGATTTGGACATGATTTTGTTGTAGTGGTTCCGATAAATTTTAATTGAATGGATTTTTTTCCAAGTTGTATTGCTCAGGTAATATAATTTTGGTGCATCACTGGTCCTTGTCAAAAATAGCAGCTGCATGTTTTCCTGTTTTTGGAGTTTTGCAAAAAGCTTATCACAGGTAAGTATGTTTTTTTATTCCTAATTGAATTTGGGTGGATTCTGATTATATGAAATTTAAGCGAAAAAATTTGATTTTCTGATTAAGATTTGTACGAGGCTTCACACAAAATCTGTTGGAGTTTGTTAAGTTACCAAGAATATGAAATTAGAACTTTGATAAATTGTGATTTGTAATAAAAATTAGTTTCAGCAACTATGGTTATAAGATTAGTTATTCACTATTTTCTCATCATAGGTATGCATGTATTGCAAGTCTATATATTGTTACCATCATAATGTGTTAACGATTATGATCAATTACTGCAAATTAATTTTGTACTTGAACTGCACATAAGAGCTGATGGAGGTACTCTATAGTTGTTCTATCTAGTTTTATTTCTTGATGATTTCGAAGAGCAAAAAAGATATTCCCCTAGTTTAATTATTTGTCTGAAACTCTTCAAAAACATCACAATCAAAAGGTAAACTTCACCTATTTTTTATTGCTTTGTTTTTTTTTTGCTGGTTCTGCATTGTTATGGCATGAAGTTGTTAGGGAGATATTGCTATATACCCCTAAATGAAAAACCTTTGGAAGAAATTTTGTTATGACATGTGTTTTTATAGACTAATAGATTATTGTCGCATATTTGCTAATTGGTTCTACTATAAAAAGGTTTTCAAAGGACTGTCATTGGGGTGTTAATGATGAAATAATACAAAGAATTCATTGAAACAAATAGACAAAAGTTATAAAAAAAAATTGGAGGCAGATTTTCTCATATTCAATTATTCTATTTTGCTTTTCCAAATTGGTCCGCTTATTAATGCTGTCATTTTTGGCAAGCAATAATTATTCCTTGAAGTAATTAGCAGCGAGTCCTCATGTACAAATATAATTGCCAATCACTGTTGTGCTCTTGGTTAAGTAGTGTTTTATCTATTTGAATTCACAGGGGGTAAGAGATGTACTTCACTGGTAATTATGATGTTTTTTCTAATTGAACTTGGGTATGAATTGAATTTATCAACTTCCAGCAAGAAAATTTGATTTTTTGGTTAAGATTTGTTGGTGGTTTTACAACATCTATTGGAGTTTGTTAGTTACGCAGAACATAAAATTTGAAATGATTTATTCCTATTTTGTAATCTATGCTTAGCTTCAGGAACCATGGTTGTAGTCGATGTGGTTTACCTTTGCTATTTTGTTGGATGTTGTTGAATTGCTATAACTAGCG
Organism: Arachis hypogaea; assembly: GCF_003086295.3. Lineage (NCBI taxonomy): Eukaryota > Viridiplantae > Streptophyta > Magnoliopsida > Fabales > Fabaceae > Arachis > Arachis hypogaea. Next base: position 105,130,066 of record NC_092040.1, read on the forward strand.
AATGGATGATTATGTAATTAGAAAGCAAAAGATGTTGTTATTGGGAATTGGGTTTTGCTATATTGACTTTGATTGGTGATTGATTGTTGCTGTTTTCTTAATTGTGTTCTAGATTTTGGATGGTGAAATTATAGTAAATGTTGGCTGATTTGTGTTGAACTAAGTTTTGGTACTTACTCATGATTCAAGCATCAATTTATCAGGAACTCTGAATTTGTTTCTACAACCCGTGGTGTAGCTTAATGCTCGTTCATTCATGTTTTCTATATGCAGATTTTAGGGGCTATTTCTTGTGAGACTGCAACAGGATTGATTTGCAGAAAACCCAACCAACATAGGAAAAAAGGTAAAATGATGTCTACCATTCACATTTTAATATTTCACATTATCTTATGTGTGACTTACAGCTAGTGTAACAATTACCAGAAATTGTTATAGTTTCTGTGCTCGCCCAACTACATACATGACATGATGAGTACGCTATCAAAAAATAACTCCGTTGAGAAGTTTACGGAGATTGATGAGTTTGGATTCGGATTCTTGAGGCTTGTTCCAAATTGGTCGGTAAAGTAAGCTATCTTGGTTCACCTAGCTGAGTCCTATCAAGTTAAGCAGAGAACTTTTATACTCGACATTGGCAACATCCGCCTCAATGCCGAGTTAATCGGGAAGGTTTTCGGCCTTCCGTCTCGAGGTAACCTCTGCTCTCTTAATTACCTAGTCTTACGTAGGCGTGCTCGTGTAAATATCTTTGGGTATGGATATATTAACATGCAATAACACATGAACATGTTGTAGGGGATCCATTTCCAGCACTGGATGACAGTAATCCGTGCCACGTCACCATCAAAAAATGGTTCCATAGACGGACAACAACCGAACTCTGGGATTTAGTTTACAGTTGTCCAATGGCCACAGAATCAGATAGGATGGAGTTCAGGAGATATTTTCTACTGGTGGTGATGAAGATGTTCCTGTGCCCCACCACTCTACAGGTACTTTCTCCATGACACATCTACCCCGTGTTAGATGTTTCTGATCCACGAAGATTCAACTGGCCGTTGGAAACTTTGAAGTGGTTTTGCAAGGTAGTCGAGAAGTATAAGTTGAAAGGGAACAAAACGTGTGAAGGCTGCTGCATGTTCGTCATGCTGGTAGGACGCAATGACCATTACTAAATTTAGTATGCCTTTTTTTTATGAAGAACATAACTTGTATAAAATTAATATCCTATACATTAGTTTAGAGAGTTCAGGCTCTAGTACTATTATTTGTATGAGATATACTGATATGTTGCTGAATTACTTGAATCTTTGTTCACCAATTTTGGATGGTTCAGTGTATAATTTCATCTGAATGTTTCCTGTCACTAGTTCTGTGTCCCTTGCTATATACCAATTGATTGCAAACCTTATACAATCTTGAACCATATCTGATGCTAACTATTCAACTTAAGAGTATATTCAACGTGGTTTTTCGTCATGTATAACATAAATTCTGCCCATCCTCTGTGTAGATCCTTTATTTTCAGCGTTTGCAATACGGTCTGCTCGACGACTGTCTTGAGCATGAGCCATGGCTCGATGCGTGGACCTCAGAGAGGCTAGAAAAGAAGGCGCAATATATTCTATCCGAGGTACTTATTTCTCTCTCGTAATCGGTTAATTTATGCCATTATGTAAGTCGAAGCTGCCTATCAGATGACTCAAGATGTTTTTTATGTTTGCTTTTTTGTTGTCTTTAAATATGTTTTTTGTTTGTCAGATGTGCTAGGTAGATGTCACTGATCCCGTGTGTTTGAGATTTTATTTATTTTTTATTTTGCTATTTCTGGTTTCTGGCTTGGTGGTGCGTTGGGGTTTGATTAAAATCATTGATTCTCTTTGTTTCTTAAATTAGGGGCGCCTTTTGACTAGACTTGGGGGAGGTGAAGACATAAAGGGCCGGTCACCACAAGCTGCGAGGAGAAAATCGGGAAAAAAAAGCACCACAGAAGCGTGGGCGAAAGGATTCGGTGCCGCCAAGGGTAAGCACGTTTTAAGGCTTTAGCATGTTAACAGGTTTACTTCACTATTGTTAATTTGGTTCATGCTATTACTTCAAACAGGGGAGCTCAGTCGGTGGAGAGAGTAAGCAGGTATCAAAGGAAAGACGACCAAGTGGACGCACAACAGCTCCACCTCCAACAAGAAGAAGTTCACGGCGCGCCGAAGGATAAAAAACTAGCCCGAGAGTGAGTATACGTTTATTATTGTCTACGGTTTAAATCATCGACTAGCTTTGCATAAGTTTATTAGGTTTATTTCAATGTACTTGGATGTTTCTTTACGCAACATATTCGTTATACATAAAATAGCCTAGCAGGGGAGCTCCGCAAAAAATGGGGGGGCTAAAAAGGACCGATCACGTAGGTCCAGCCCAAAACAATCTGAGGAAAGGGATCTCCCAATTAGCACAGATGATGATGAGGAGAATGAGCCTCTTGCCAAGAGGATGTGCCGATTGTATAACCAGGGAGTTGACCAACAAAAACCAAGTGCCGATCCAACCGAAGGCAACCTCAATCATCAGGATAAGGGAACCCGTGAAACACCTGTCTCTATAGTTCCCGATGCAGGAACACTCTCCATTGCATTAGTGCAACATGAAGAATGGGAGTTTGACGGGCAAGTCTCCTAAGCAAAATTATTTCATTTTGTGGTCTATTTTGCTTGTTAGTGAATTAGGGATTGTATCCGTATACAAATGCCTTTTCTCTAATATCGGTTGAGTTTCTTGCAGTAATCCCAATTTCTTGTCGAACCGAGACCCCGAGTGTGAACGAATATGGCAATACTTTGAGCAACTACAGAACACGAGGCCACTGCAGACCATGATGCCAGCCACTCCGTCTTGCATGACTCCTAGCCTACCAAGCAAATAGATTTCACCGGGCATGACTCGGACGGAACAGAAGTCTACCCAATGTACTCTTATAAAGGTGCATCCACAGCTAAAAGAACGAAAGGTGGAAGAGGATGATGAGGAGCGATTGCGAAGATGGGCTGCCAATGGTTCGTTGGAGCAAAGTCAGGTTATGACGTCCTATGAAGGAAGGCAACATCTATCATTGGTCCGAGAGGACATCTGCTCACTGCTACCCCGGCGCTGGGTCACCAGCAACGTAAGTATAACATACTAACACATTAATAGAATGAATATCTTTCTTAATGTATATCGTGGCTTAAACAGATGACCCTAATGCAATTTAAATTTTTATGCAGATCGTTCAGTGGATGTGTTCAACCTTTAATGATTCAGAATCGTTACGGTTTAAGAATGACTTTTACTGTATTCCTCCAGGAATTTTGGTATGGACAAATTTGTGTATTCTTATCGATCATGATTTGAGGTCTGAACCTAAATAGTACTTTTTTAACAGGAAACTGTGTTGCAAAAGAGGAACTTGAATTCCTTCAGGGAGGTTCCTACCGTTAGTTATGTGGGGCTGGGTCCTCACTTTGGTGATGATTCTAGATTTTTTGACAAGATAGTAGCTTCCATGCGAAAATGAGTAAGTTAATGCGCTAGTTGAAAAAAACTGTATGATTTTTGTATGAGCTAATACTTGAAGGTTGATATTTTGGTTTAAGTGCTTACAACCCTGTGTTTATTACTTGGATGTTGCTTGTGATAGGCAATAGGATGTTCCCGTTCATTGCCAATTAGATGGTTTTGAATATGGTTTTTAATTTTCATGTCTTAGGCACTTGAATTTGCGTGTACTTAATTGAGATGTGATTGGCTTTCGTTTCATTAGATGTTCTGCAACACGTTAAATATTTTAAAAATTTCACAACTATCTATATTTGGTGATTAACTTGATCATGTAACTACTTTGATATTTCTGTTTTCATCGCAGTAGTTTGCCCCAGTCTCTGTATCGATTGTCATTGGTGGCTGTATGCCTTTGAGATTGCTCAAAAAAGGCTGTGGGTGCTGGATAGTATGTATACAGGAGAGCATAATAATGAAAGATTAAAAATATATGCTTATGCGGTAAGTATATATCAACCAATTAGTTCACAGTTAGCCTTATTTATTGAAAATGTATCATTGCTAACGTGTTGTTGCTTTCCAGGAAAGAATCATTGAAGATATGGCAAAAGTTTCTATGCCTGCATATGAGCACACGGAAAATGGCCTTCCTCGTTTCTATCCTAGCGTCCCAAAACAAGATAACGGGTCAGTTAAAAAGACACCTAACAATACTCTTAACAATACTTCACTTGATAATGATATCATGGTTGGATATAATATTCTCTTTTTGTACATATAGCTGTGATTGGGGTGTATTCGTCATCAAGTTCATGCAGTTTTGGAGTTTAGATAAACCCTTGCAGCTTTGGGACAAGGTGATGTTAAATATGTTATAACAATTAAGTTGAACATCTTTCTAGTCAATTTCTTTCTCGATTTTAAAATTACCATCCAACATGTAATTGCCATGCAGGACGTTGTATAGGAGTTTAGGAAGGAGATCATACTAGACATAGTGATGGGTCCTCATAATTCACAAATTGGGAAGGCGTTGTAGGTATTGGACAGCAATCCTGTGCCCCACAACCAGCCAAGGAAAAAGACTAAGGCTGTGAGATCACCGTTCACAGCACCGAGCACAAAGAGCATGTTGTAGCGTGCGGGGTTACCCACTAGAAAGCCAAACAAGGGGGCAAGACAATGGAAGAAGACTTTTTGACTAGGTAAGAAAACATCAATATATACACCTGCCTTACTACATCTAAGGTTTCCTTGTGATAGAGTTATATAGCTTAATATGGCATTTTCCGGCTTAAACTCATTTCGGTGTGAGCTTGATAAATCCTGTTTCACTGCAGGTTTATGAGTGGATGGTGCTTATGCTAGGCATTAGGATGTTTCTTTTATTTGTAAATTAGATGGTTCTGGATCTATTTTCTGATTTATCATGTTTAAGGCATTTGAACTTGTTAGTAATTCATTGAGGAGTGAGTGGCTCGTGTTTTGTTAGATACTCCTCAGCAAGTTTTATACATTAGGTATTTCAGGATTCTCAAGCAATAAGTTTTCAAGTTAGTGATGTTACTAGTTCATTAAGCAATGCATTGCATATTTATAATATTGAGTCAACTCTGATCGGTATATATAACTCTTTTGTTCATGTCTATCCTTAAGTGGCAATTCTTTCCATTAACTAGCGTGGTGTTAACTAAATGGAGGCGTTATTTATTCTTTTATCATTGTTTTCTATTGCTGAAATTGTGAAGTTGCTCAAAATCAAAGCATTGCACGGCCTTCGGTCGTGATCAGTCTACATAAAGTAGGATTTTAAGTGGATGGTGTCTCTGGTAGGCACTCGGATGTTTCTTCTCATTGTAAAATAGATGGTTTGGTATATGATTTCTTTGTTTCATGTGTTAAGCATTAGCGACTGCGTGCACTTCATTGAGATGTGAGTGTGCTTGCAGATTTAATATTCCACTCGCTGCCTTTTGTTTTTTTTATACTCTTCAACCATTTGCAGGGCGGATTTAATCCATATGTTTTTTGCGAACAAATATGTGACAATTCATTTCTTTAAAACCTTAATAAAATATAAATGGGGAAAAGATAACAACAGTTGTGCTTTTGTTTCTTTGAATGAATACTTCAAAACAGGATAAATGCAAGTGACAAAACAGAAAAGGGAATAGTTTATTAAGTTGTATATAAAGAATGACACCAAACACATGCCAAGAAACCTAACTATATATGCCTAAAAGAATTCAACAGGTGCATGAATCCGCCACCATCCGATGAATTTCATATAGTAGAAACCTCAAATATTTTATTTACAGAACCATGGTGATTATTATCTGACTGAAGGTCAACATCATCCTACAAGATGCACAACATAAACAGAACAACATACATTAATCAAGAACACCATTGCATAAGAAAAGTTTTCCTCTTCCTTTTTTGCATTGACTTCTTAATTGACTTGTCCAACTTTGCTCTAAATCTCTTACTCTTCGGCTGTCCTTTGGTTTTGACTCTTGAGGGTCCCTGTATGTCATGTACAATAGCATCGCATGTGCTCTATATGGGCATGGTATTCTGAGTCGCAGCAACAGTAGTGGAACACATGCTGGCACGGTAATCAGTCAGTTTGGACTTTGCATCCCAAAGGGCAGCTCGCAAGATGACTGCTTCCTCATCACAAGAAACAAACTCCTAAGAAACGTTATAGAACTCTGAACACAGATGCCTGAACAAGTTATCGCTTTCATCATTCCGAGCCACGTCATGGCTACTCTTGATGTAAGTATGCTTGTGGATGACATTCTTACTCAATCGAGGAATAACATAGCAGCTCGGTACTGTGTCAACTCTGTAGTATGACCACACCGCAAATGTGTGGCAACACAATATTCTAGCGGATTCAAATTTGTTGCACTCGCACTGACCCTTTCGACTCAAAGGGTCAAACTCGACTATGAAAGTATGGTAGACAAGCTTCCCCCAGAATACCTTCTGCCCGTCCACTTTAATAGAAATTGTATCTCCCTTTTGTTCAATTGATCGAACCACGCAATCGGTTTTTTTTCTTACCCCTAGCTGAAGGGTCCTGAACATATTACTGATGTATTCTTGTTGAAACTGTCTCTCAATGCCAGTGCTCTCTATACATGGGATGACTCCTTTCGAGTCCGCAGCATCATCTTCTAGCTCCTTTTACTCCTTATTTCTAAACACATTGTCGTATTCATGGACGAACTGAACCAACCCACTCTTGCAATGCGAAATCTACCATAAAATGCGTGCATACTTTAACTACGTTGTGTACTCCTCATGCCTGCCCAAAATTCACTCTTGAAGAATATTGGAACCCACTTTCGTCGATTTGCATAAAGGTCTGCAAAAAAAAAAAAGCAAAAGAGTGCTGCTTATAAACAACATGATGACAGCTTCCAACGTAATGATAAAATAAATTATAAAAAACATACAGACACACTACGAGAAAAAATATCTGTTTATATATTGAAAAGAACATCCACTGACTATAGGGGTAGAAAACTCAGCTACATTTCTTAGCAAAAACATAAGAACGGTATCAAGCCGGCAAAAATAACATGAAGTGAATAAATAGGCAACTAGAAACCAACATACGAAATTTAATTTAACAATCACAGACTTGCTAACCATCTGTTCTGGCCTAAATTAATCTGTTTGATGAAGCCAGCCCAATCAACCTCAAACGATTCAGTCGAAGGAGAATTCCACACAATGTGATTCATCATTGCATTCAATTCTCTGTACCTAGCGTAGCCACTGAGCTTGAATTATGATTTCTTCATTATGTGCCAGATGCACCATCGGTGGATAGTATCAGGTAGGACCTTCCTAATAGCACCAGCCATCGCCTTGCACTGGTCAGTGATAATCTCCCTTGGCGCAATCCCGACGCATCTCACCCACTGCGTGAACACTCACTCAAAACTAGGGATCTCCTCGCTCCCATGTAAAGCACAGCCAAGAAGAGTAGACTCCCATGGTGATTTACACTGACAAAGGATGCAAACGGCTGATCATGCCTGTGAAAAGAGCAAAAATAACTGTAAGGCAACAAGACAAATTTAACAAATAACTGCTCTTGTAATTCACCAATAAATATACAGACCTGTTTCTTCTGTAAGTGGTGTCGAACGACACAACATCTCCGTAACATTCATATAAAGCCCTGCACCTTGCATCTACCCATAGTGCGCTCCTAAATTTATTAGCATCGTCAACATATATGGTATAAAAGAAGTCGGGATTGATCTCCTTCATTCGAACGAAATAATTCATCATCCCCTGGAAGTCCTCATTGTCATCGAAGCATCGGAGATTGCTTGTGATGTAATTTCTGACATCTTTTTCTGAAAAACCAAGGTTTGAGGACCCACCAACCTCATTTGCTAGTGCTAGATACGTCTTGTTAGGTCTTATTCCAGCCTCATCGTTATATGTAATGACGCACTTAGCTTGCATGGTCAACTCCCGGTACTCATGATAGTGGACAACTTTCTTAGCCGAACAGGGGTGAGAATACCTCAATTCTAATCTAGACACAACCCAACTTTCTTCTCCCTATCCAGCATGACATATATCCTTGCTCTGCATCTCGTGGCTGTAATTCTGTTTGCTCGAGTTGCTGCGTTCACCCTAGACTCTCGATAACCTTCTCGCGTGCAGTAAATAGATTGATTAACCGGTATCTTTGATTCCTTCCGCATCTTGTCAAAATTCATGTTCCTGATTTTAGTAACGAACCCAACTTTCTTTGCATAGTTTGCATAAAATTTCTGTGCGAGAGGCAACGAACCAAAACTCATTCCTATGACTGGAATTTTCTCTTCACCGACCCCACTATGATCTGGCAACTGTAACGTCAATACACAAAATTAGATAGGAATCAAAACTAGCACTAACATAGTAAATATTTAATACCAATTCTTAGCATACTTTAATAAAATCTCACATAAATATTTCACTGTACCCAAATTTTTCAAATAAATAAGCTTTTTGAACTTAAAAAACATCTATATTATACAAATTTGTTTCACTATAAATACTAACCAAAACTTTAGCCCAACCCAATATATTGAATGTTGGATTATGATTTGAATTTATATGGTTAACGAGTTAATTACATAAGGAACCAATACATTTGATAGGTTCACAAATCACAAAACACCTTTGTATAGTAACCTGCGAAGGTTTTCAGTAAAATTCTATTATTATAAATATAGAAATGATATTTGAACTTTAGGAAAGTGTACAAACATCACTCTATTTTTTTTCTTTTATACCATTATATGGTCTGATACCATTTCAGGATTCATATAGCACTCACTAATATAGTTATATTATATTGAAAGCATATTCCGAATTGATGTAACCTACCTTAAGAAAGTAGATGAAAAGTAAAATCAAAGCATATTCTCATCAAAACCTTGCCAAGGCATAAATACTACCAAAAAGAGCACATATTCTTTCTTAGTCAATAATACAAAATTAACACAGTGAAAAATCTAATGTGACTTAAAAAACATCTAATTAGCATGAATTAAAAACATTCACATAGCACATTCAAACCTCGTGTCCGGAGTCCAACTCATCCTTTTTAGTCACAACGACGTCGGTAATTTCGTCGACCTTCAATTAAAGACACCGAAAAAAATCATTATCAAGTTAAGATCCTTCCTTACTATATAATGAATGAGTCCAATAAAAATCATCAAAAAATATTGCAAAACAAATCTGGGAGTCAAGCATACTTTATTGATGGCAATTCTTATGATTCGAACATGCTGGGTAAGTATTTAATAGTAATTTTAAGCATACTTTGTTCAACTAAATATATCACTGTACCAGAATTTTTCAAATAATTATACTTTTTGAACTGAAAAAAGATCTAATTAGCATGAATAATAAACATTCAAATAACGCATTATTATAAAATTTCCTATGACGCAGGAGCAGCTTATGCAACATACTTTCGACCTCTCTTACTCTTGAATAACTACTTCACCCACACTGAATTGTTCATCGCCTTGGGTTGGATTGATCAATGTACTAATCGATCTGTCTTTTGGGGTTGAAAACGCCATGGGAGATGCTCTCTTCCGGAAGTGTTGCACCGCACCCTTCTCTTGGATGGTTGATTGGAGGAGGTTGGCGCCACTGATGTAACCAAGAGCGAACCATGCACTGTAGCCACCGAGAGGGAGATAGGGTGAATAATCGGGAGCGTAGACTTCACTTGAGAATGGAGCGGCGCTTGGATGGTCCGATGGAGGAGGTTGGCACCGTTGATGTAACCAAGAGCAAACCATGCACCGTAGCCACCAAGAGGGAGAAAGGATGAAGAATCGGGAGCCTTATCTTCCCTGAGAAGGGATCACCGCTTGGATGGTCGGATGGATGAGATCGGCACCGTCATTGATATAAAGAGAGAATCATGCACTGTAGCCACCAAAGGGAATAGAAGGCGAAGAATCGGGCTTGTTTCTGCTCCGTGATCCCAAGAGCATTTTTTGGAACATATTACTCAAAAGCTGATTTTAATGAAACAATAATTAATAACAAATATTGTAAATTAAAAAAATTAAATTAATTAAGATGATTTTAATTAATTGAGTTGTTTAATTTTTGCCTGGTTAGGAGTTGGTTCCATATACTTTTCCATAACTTTTTTAGTTATTTTAAGGTGCACATGGATCGGGTGAAGTCAGATCACCTTTAACCAAATCTGACCCTAAATAATGACTAAAACTATTTTTAAGACCTTTACTCGATCCTAGACCAGATGAAATCACATTAAATTAATCCCTAAAACATTCGAATCTGAGCTGAGTCTTCGAATCAGGTCGGGTCATATACACCCTTATTTGACGCAAAAAGAAGATGAAGAACAAAAAAAGAAGAATAAACACGCCAAGACCACAACCCCTCATCCTCTACCACTAAAACAAAGAGGCGACATTTAAGTCATAGTAGTCTAAAAAAATCTTTTAAAAATATTTACTTTTATTTTTTTTCTTTATTTAAATTTTTTTATTAAATTTTAAAAACTATTCTTGCATTACAAATATTAAATGCTCACAATTCAAAAATAAGTATGAACATGAATGATGTTAAGTAATTTTTAAAATTTAATAATAAACTTAAAGTTTTCCTTTGGATTTAAAAACTATTCATACTTCTTCAAATAATAACTAGGTAGAGATAATTGTTTGCTATGATATTACATGTCATCTATTTAGATTAATGGTTAAATTAATTTTTAAAAAATAGGTCATTCTTTCAATTCATCCTTAAAAGATTTTATAAATTAAATTTGTCTTTCAAATATTACAAATTAGTCATGTTTGTTTCTCTGTTACTTCATTAATAATTTTTGTCAACATTAATAATGTGAAACGTTAACTGACAGCATATACAATACTTAGCATGTCCAATTGGACGTTGATCATACATGTTTATGAAAATATATCATTTTTTATTGTAACAATGAAAATATATCAATTTAGTCTATTTAGTCTTATTTTTTAATTACATAAACCTTAATAATTCCAATATAATTTAAAACTAAATTGATAATTTTCATAAATATATCTGATCAGCATTTAATTAGATATACTATGTATCAATTATGTTATAAATTAATATCTTATATCATCAATCATTGATAAAAATTGTTGATAAAATAATAAAAAGATAAATATGATTAATTTATAATATTTGAAGAACGAATTTTATTGATAAAATCTTTTAAGAATGAATTTAAAAAATGATCCATCTTTTATAGATTGATTTAACTATTAATCTTATCTATTTCATAAAACCAATAATCTACCTACTTTTTTCTAGCTATGGCCAATTATTCTTAATTCAAATTTAAAACTTCCTATTCTTTAACCATTAACTTAAAATAAAATCATTATATATAATATACTAGCCAGAATTAGAGACCCAAATTTTATTAATACTTATATTCTTTCTATCAAAAATTAATTAATTATTAATACAATTAACTGATATAAATTTTTTAATAATTATAATACCATGCACATTAATTTTTATATTAATAAATTAGACTATAAATAAAATAAAAATTTTAACACGATATTGGCGTAGACAATCAAAATGACGAACCTCAATGAAGTTGGAAGGAGGTCAATTTCTAACAAGGTACACACTTCTTTAAATTAAACCAAACCAGTACTTCTCACATTATGATTCAAGGTTTCCAAGGTCCCCATGTTGAAAAGTAGTGATCAATAAAAATCAAACATAAAAAACAAATAGATTTGACATATTTTACCATTAAGTAATAATAAGACGAGAATTTGACTATTTTAGTTGCAACTATGATTCCATGAAGAAGTGAAATGAATATAATTCATATAAATTTTAATTCTAATTTTAAAATACATTTAACTTATTAATTGATGAGTTTTAGTACGATGGATTTCACTGTGCGGCTATTTGTCAAATTCAACATTCATGAACAATAATATGCAATTAGATTTGTAAGGTTTTGTTTGTTTATACATATGAAATACTGAGATAGAAATACAAAAATATAAAATTGTATTTTTTTTTGTTCATGGTATCTTCTAACCTGACAGGTCAAGAACTAATCCGTCGCGAATTGGAGCTCTATTTAAGGGTCTGTTGTTGACCAATGGATTGCTGCATACACAAGGCGGGATTCGAACCCCGACATTTGCTTAAGTGGACGAGTGAGCTGACCACTCGACCAACCCAAGTTAGTTTATATAAAATTGTGTTTAGTAGATGAATTATGGATAAAAATATTATATTTAAAGATATTGAATTAATATATTTTATATTTATCTTGACAGAAAGAATATATAAATACTAAAAAAAATTTATTTTTTCTTTCATTATTTTTTGTTAATTTTTTATAATTATATTTTTCATTATATTTTTTTTAATTTTTTAAATAAAAAAATTAAACTTTTTATAATTTATTTTAATTTATCACCAAATAAAATACAAAAATAATAAATTTTACATTTTTTATTCTCAATATCTTATTTTATCATATTTTTAGATAACTAAACGCAATCCAAACGAAGAATAATAATATTACGTCTTTGCTTTACCATGATAATAATTTCATTACCAATAATAGAAAAAAAAAAGGGTTTGGTTAACAAGGGCACCTATTAAGAAAATATAAAAGCAAAGTTTTTATTGATTTTTTTATATTTCAATATACTTTTAATGTGTATTAATTAAGTATTGAAAGTTAATATTCTAAATTAGGATATTTTCATTAGATTTTGATTTATTTTATGTTTTATTCTTAATAAATTATTGTAACAATTTACAAAATATATAATTACCATAAATTGTTTTAATAAAAGAGAAGATTTAAAACATAGTAATATATATACAAAGGAAAAATATATAGTAATTCCCCTTATCTATTATTTTAAATTTGTAATTTTTAAAATTAAGTCTACCATTCGCTTTCCTTTCTTTTATAACTCATTAGTCATGTACACTCCTAGGTCGTAGCTTGAGCTAAAGTATTATTTACAAAATGAGTGTAGTTGGAGTGAAATTAAGAAATGTGAAAATGATGATGATTTGATTAATTGAATTCATTAAATGATTTTATTTCATTTATAAGACAAGATTTAAATTGATATGACGAGTATATATTCTATTTGGAATATATCAAAGTTAAATTTAATTTGATTTAGCTTTAATATTTTACATATTTAAAGCCCCTCCTATTTTTTGCATATTAATTGAAAATAGTAGTAATATGGATGGAAGGTTATTTATTTGATTCAAAAAATTATATAATTCCATCAATAATTTTTCAAACAAGAGGTGTTGGTCAAAAAAAAAAAAAAAAAGAACGTGAGGCGCACAAATTAATAATATTAATTAATAGTATATACCACAGCTATACTACGTTCACTACACGCTAGGTGATTATTAATCTTGAAATCAAAAGATTAAACCCTCACGAAATGACAATTTATTCAGATCACATTAGCTTATAAGTAGGTTTCACTCTTACAAGGTTTTTTTTATATCACACACCAACAAAGTATGCCTTTCCACTAAGAGTGACATTGGCAAAGGATCTAACAAAAACATATGTGGAAGTATTCATGTTCTCATCTGCCAATTAGTGTTGTAAGCTCCTCTTTTTTTCTTTTTTCTTTTCTTTATTTTTCTGAATTTTTTATGATTATTATTTTATGTGTTGTAATTTCCTTTTTTTTTATGTATTTCTTTGGGATATCCCAAATACACTTTTGTAATCCGTTATAAACTTTGTGTAATTATAAGAGGGGAGAAAAACTTTGATAATGCCATAACGTCATGACAAAACCAATACAACCGGGCAAATAGAAAAGAGCAAAACACCTATCATATTTTCTTTAAATAATCTCTTCCATATATTGCTAAGATCAATAATATAACCTAACACCTATTACCATAATAACATTCTTTTTTTACATTGAACTTATTCAAGAAGAACACCTTACCAAGAACTGGAAAATTTTAACCATATATTAAAATCTTTTTTTAATATTTTTTTGTTGCTCATAGTATTTTTCAGTCAAGCGAAAAATTCATCCATCATGAATTTTTAAGTTCTATTTAAAGATCTGACATTGATTAATAAATTATTACATGTACAAGACCGATATTTATTTAAATGGATAAGTGAGCTAATCACTCAACTAACCCAAGTTGCTTATCTTTTTAATATTGATAACGAATAATTTGGTTCTTGATTCACCAAATGAGATCATGAACGTTACAATCTATAGGAGTAGTGACAGATTATTCCTATATCAACTCTATCTAACATTTATTTTAATTTTAGCACTTGGTCTAAAATAATTAATTGAGATTTTCATCGTATATTAGACAGATATAATTTTAATTTATTTCCGACATATAAGCATATCAATTTCAAAATCATCAAATTTATAAAAATAAATATGATCACTTTCTAAATATATTACAATACATTTCTAATGATATGGTGTGTATATAACTATATATAGATACCCCTTACTATCTCATCACCGTTACTCTACTACTTGGTTCAACCTTAATTATTATTTCCTCATTTATTAGTCATTTTTGGGACCGTGTCCGATCTTTTCATTCCGTTAACTCTCCCAAGTATTGCCATTATTTAACATGTAAATCACCATTCAACGTGACTTTGATCCGTTCACTTTTCTGGTTTTTGTTTCTCCATTTTCCACCTTCCTATTTGTATTATAAACATGGATTATATATTCATATACTACTAATACTTAAAAGACAATCAATAACAGCGAAGATATAACTATTCCACCCTCATTTGAGATCTAAAACTTTTTTCTTTTGATGTTTTTCAGCCCTCTTTATTCAAAATTCATGCGTCAACATACATACATACATACATACACGCATACATACATACATACATATATTTTTCTTTAAACAAAATAAACACACTAATCAATTTTAAAACTTTGCATTAACTCATCGGATTTTCTGTTTTTGGTTACCAACAGGCTAAGGATGACTCCATCGCAAATCTGAACTTCATTTAAGGATTTGTCATTATCCAACTCATCATGTTAAAATTGAATAGAACTACTCATTTAAATATGATTAATTGAAAATCGACTATTAAATTTATCTGAATTAAAATAAAAATCATTTAGTAGCGAATTTGTCAAAAATAAAAAAAATTAATCAAAAAATCAATTATCCAATTGAAATTATGTTTTTTTATTAGCAGTTAACCAATTTAAAATAATAAATAACAAAAAGTTATTTTTTAAAAAAATATATTTTATACATAAATATATTATTTTATTATATCCTATACAACTTCAATTAAATTTTTTATTTTATTAATTCAATAACCGATTCGGTTTTATTTCAAAACCTATTTTTAACTCTTCATTGCTTCATCATGTTCATTATACACAAGCACGTGTGTATTTGGATTTTTATATTGGAAAAGTATACGTTATCAAGAGAGAATCTGCCAACTATTACCAACACGTGATAAATTAAGATTAAACTATGATTAACTAAGATGTGGCTTTATTTAGTAGATGGACTTCATGTCCAACCCAACTCAAGTTGGCAGATTTTGACAAATAAAAAGTTGATAACGTAGCACTACTGTTCTATATTCTCAATATCAAATTAAAGCCAAATGGACTAATTAATTTCCACCTTTCTTCTCTTCTTTTCTTTTCTTTTTATTTATTTAGCAGCCCACATTTTTGCTATCCAATAATTAAGAAATGGAAGTTTTTCACTCTATCAAAGACTTGGTTGCAACAAGAGGTAGTGGTTACAGTAATCTCCTAGTGCGTAGGCCCATGCAAATTACAGTGTTCTGTATTGGATTTGCTGTGTTGTTGATGTTCTTGATATGCAACTATCCTTCTCCCTTTAGAATTTCTACTATCTCAAACTACTTCAACGGTGTCTCAACAAAGGCAAGTCTCTCTATGTCTCAATTTCTATCTCATTGTCTTTGAATTTATATTTGTATATTCGTTTTTATAAAAGTTTAAATTTTTTTCAATATTTAAAAAAAAAAACTAGGTTTACTTTTATTGGAAAGTCATTACTTTGATTTTCGTCCTTTAATTTGTTTTTTAGTTACAGCTTGAACGCAATTAGAAGTCATTGACTTTTAGGTTTTCTAGGCATAGTTGCCAAATTGAAATCCAAACTGTGAATAAAAAATAAATCATATACTTTTTATTACTACTCATGAATAAAACAATAACGTGAATTATAATATTTTATTGATCAATTTCTAAAAAACATTTCAGTTTTTTTTTTTCAAGTAAAGGAAATATTAAAGAATAACTATGTATCTAAATAGTGGATATTATTACCTAAACCCTAAACCCTGAAATATGTATTTCATTTATTTGCTTTAAAATAAATCAGATTTTAGGTCATCTAGTTATAAATCACAATGACCACAAACAAGCTAAGTGAGACTGCATATTATTACTTCTATATATTGCTTAACCCTTGTTATTACTTGTATTTTATGAAGTACAGACATTTTGCTGAGTTATTGTGTCTGCGTGTCAGACATATTTTGGATACAATACTCATCGATACTCGTCTGACACGCGTGTCTGTTGTGTCCAACCTTGTCTTAATAAAAAATAAAAAATTCTTCTCTAGACACACCTAGACATGCCTAAATACCATCACGTATCAGCGTGTCCAGTCTTATTTTTGACATATCTTCTTAAAATAAATTTAGATATAGTATATATTATTATTTATTAAAACAAAAAAAATATTTTAAATATTTGATATAATTAAAATAAGACATTAAAAATAATTAAAAATTTTAATTTATATTTTAATATCATTAAAATTTATCTAAAAAATACTTTATATTTTATATGTATACATGTTTCCGTGTCAGATAAAATTTTAAAATTCGCATGTCGGCGTGTCCCGTATCGTATCATATCCCGTATTCATGTCGGTATCGGTGCATCATAGCTTGTATTTCTAAGCTAGCTAAGGGTAAATTCTAGTTCTTTCATTGACTTTTTATACCTCCCACATGATTAAAGTTTTTTCCCCACAGATTATAGAATATCTAGGTAAAAGTACTTTTTTTATGTTTTTTAATATAAAATATTATTTTTGGCCCAAATGTATGGATTAAATATGAAAATTGTCTAGCTACATTTTTTTTGTTCATTTTTTCCCCGTGTTTGAAAATTAATTCAATGTTATTCTCACTTTTCTTCATTGAAAATACTAATAGAGGTTGTATATTTTCTCAAACTCTAATTTTTTCTGCAATTTAGTATAGAAGAAAAACATGGTCTTATATGGTATAAGAACTTGATGTTGGTGTAGAGTAAAGAAGAATATGCTATCCTAAAATTTTTAAATTTAATTTTTCTTTATTTATATATTTTTATTTTTTAACTATATTTTAAATATATTCACAATAATAATATTATAAGATTTTGCCACTTTGTAACAACATTTATTATATATTTCACCACCTTTATTAGTAATGTTTAATTGAGTTAATGGTAAATAGCATATATAGTAAAAATCGGATCGATTTCTAAAATGCTTGAGGTAGCGTTTGAATCCTTCCCTCGAGAAAATCAAAAGGCTCCACAATCATCAAACCACCATATTTCCTATTAAAATTTATGTAAATTATAATACATATAGATACCTTCTATCAAATAGTTTATTTTTATTTAATTTATTTTAATTTTAATTATAAACTCACTCATTTTTAAATTAATTATATTTTTATTTAACAATAATTATAAATTCACTTATTTTTTTTATAATTATATAATATCTATTAATATTATTTTTTAATAAATACTTGTAGTATATAATATAAAAGATATAAATTAATTAATAAATTATTAAAATTTAAAAATAATAGTTATTTTAATATAAAAACAAAATAAAAATATTTATGATAGAATAAAAATAATAAAATATTTATTATTTATGTTCCATATTGTTTTAAAATAACTTGATATTTTTAAAATGTTAGTAAAAATATATATTTTAAATTTTAATTTTAAACTTTTGATTATTTTTTATTTTTTATTTACATAATACCAGGTCAACCGGTTTAACCAGTAACCCAACCATTGAACTAGTAATCTAGCGATCTAATAATCTGATCGGTTTGTTCATCGATTCGGTTCTAATAACTATAATAAATAGCATTGAATCACTTTTAAAATGTTCAAGATATAAATATATAAGACGAGAAATAATAATATTTTATCTTTTTTTAATCATAATATGACATACTACATACTCGTACACATCTACAAGAAGAGTTTTTTTTATTAACCTGCTAATGCCACCTTGAACACATAGTATGGTTTGCTTTAGGATACATAGAATTATAGAAATTTCTTTGGAAAAGAATAATGTCGGATGAAAAGTGAAAATTTTAGCTAATTTTTTTAGAAAATCATATATTACACATTATATCTTTATTTTTTAGACACAAAAAAATCTTTATTTCTATTATAAAAAGAATAGCCTTCGCTTTTTATTAAAAATTATTTTTACCAAGCTTCCAACCACTCCTCTCCATCCGAGTCTATCCTAGTTGGCCCAAATAAATTAAGTTCTTATTAAAATTAGGTCTTTTAAATCAAGTTGGGTTAGTCTATTAGTTAATTTATTAGTCTGTTTAAATAAGTATTGGAAATTCGAATCTCGTCTTATATATACAACAATCTATTATTCAACGATAAATTTTTAAATAAAATTTTAATTTGTGACGAATTAATCTTATTAAATTGAAAAATACGTAAAAAATAAACAAAAGTTAGGCCCATTTATGTATTGAAAAAGTAAAGAAAAAGAATTAGGCCCATTAGAAATTGTGTCCGTGTCATTATTTGTTTAAGAATATACATAGTTATTTATTATTAACCACTTTGTGAATATGGGGTTTAATATTGTCGTCTCCTCTTTCATTTAGCAGGAGAAACATGAGTCGACGCTAGAGAGTATTCTAAGAAATGCATCGATGGAGAATAACACAGTTATCATCACAAACTTGAATGATGCATGGGCAGAACCAGGTTCAATATTTGATGTATTTCGAGAGAGTTTTCGAATTGGGAACGAGACACAACGATTCTTAAATCATTTGGTGGTAATTAATTGGGACCAAAAGGCACAGGTACGTTGCCAAGCCGTACACCCACATTGTTATCAAATTGAATCAAAGAGCGAGAATGCCACATCAAAGGAAGCATTTTTTATGACCAAAGACTACCTCCACATTGTGTGGAAAAAAATTGAGTTTCTTGGCCTTGTTCTTCAACTGGGCTACAGCTTTATCTTCACGGTACATACACTTTTTTTTTTTTTTATCTCAAATCAATATCTTCTTCATTTGCACTTGCACGCCAAAATTATATTACTTTTTGTTTCTAATATTCTTAAAAAAATTTAAAAATATCCTTTAACGATTAATTCATTTTAATTTTACTTTGTCCGTAACATTTCTATAAATTTTAATTTTGACGGTCAACCATTAATCAATTTTTTTTCAACTCCACCCATAAATATCAACAATCATTAATATTATCACTACTTTTTCCCTCCATGATCACCATTGCCCCCAATCACCGCCACCTGTCATGAACACTCACCACTGCCCCAACTACCCCTTCAAACCCCAACCTTGCTACCATCACACCTCGTTCTCATACTCGTCGCAACACCATAAACCCTTTTCACTTCATCAGAAACTCAATCGATCACCTCCACCACATTTCTGTTATCATTCCTTTTACTCACTGCCACCCCTTCCAAAATTTCTATCCATTCTTACAACCCACCATCACCAAGAACAACAACCACCACTCAACACAGACTTTAACAATAGAAACAAAAATCATAAGCGAATGGCGAGAAAATCAACGACGACAAGCGAAATAGTGGAAAACATAAAGGTTGTGATAGCAACGAGGGTGGATAATGGTCATGACGAGAGAGGTGAAAAAGGCCGAGGTGGTTGTAGCGACAGCGAATTATTGAGGAGGTAAATGCGATGGCAGGGCATGGTGCATGAAAGAGCCAGAAAGGAGATGATGGTGTGAGGGAGAGGGGATAATAATGAATATGTTTTAGGGATAAAATTGAAAGAAAGAGTTGATTAATTAATTGTCAAAAAATTATCTGCAAGGAATAAAATTAAAATAAAAAATAAAAAAAAATATGAGTATTTTTTAAAAATAATAATTTAATTAAAAAATTAAAATAAAAAAATATGCCATTTCAAATATTTTACCTAAAGAACAATTGGAAGCAGCATTATAATGCTCGTGTTAAAAGAAAATATAATATTTATGGTTTTTTTTTTCTTTTCTACGAAAGAAAAAGGTTGTATGAAAATACCATCCTTATTTCCAAACTTTAGCATTGAATACACATTCACCTTTACTAGGATTTAGACAGAGTCACCAAAAATATTGGAACAAAAGTTTTAACCGTGCTAAGAACTTCTAGTGACAAATTCGTTGGCTAATTTCCAATTGTTGGTAAAAGTCTTAAGAATTATTTTTATTGTCCCTAAAAAATTAACTAAATAAATGCCATGTATACTAAAACTGTTATTTCTTGTAGTAAAAAAAAAATTAAGAAACTAAATATTTTTCTTTGATATCTTTATAGGATACTGATGTAATGTGGCTAAGGAACCCCTTCAAACATTTTCAAGAAGATGCAGATTTCCAAACTTCTTGTGATTATTTCACTGGAAACTCCTCGGATATGAATAATGCTCCAAACACAGGGTTCAGCTATGTAAAATCCAATGAAAAAACCATTTGGCTCTACAAGTTTTGGTTCAACTCTAGCAAACTTTACCCAAACTTGCATGATCAAGATGCGTTTAACATGATCAAGATTCACCCTAACATTTCCAGCATGAATTTGAAGATTAGGTTCTTAAGCACAACATATTTTGGTGGGTTTTGCCGGCCCAGTGACGACTTTAACCAAGTTTGTACGATGCATGCCAATTGTTGTGTTGGATTGGACAACAAAGTCAATGATCTTAAGATCTTGCTTCAGGATTGGAAAAATTACATGGCACTGCCTCAGATTGAGAAACAACAATCACATCGTTCTTGGACTGTTCCTCAACTTTGCAGGTAACTTAATTAACTTATATTAACATGTGCCACAAAGATAGATAAGATTAATTCATGAATTTTTTTTATAATACCATCAATTAAAAAAGTATTATTTACACATTAAAATTGATCGTATTTAATTTATTTTTAATATATTTTATATTAATAAATAATTTTAATGTATATCTAACATAATTATTAATTAAGATATAAATAGTTATTAATTAATCACTTATATACTTATATACGTGATTAATTATATACTACTAATTAAGTTTAAAAAAAGATTTCTTTTTATTTTTCTCAAAGAAAAATCGTTTAAAGGTGGATTTAATTTAGGAGATCACTTTAATAAAGATATTAAAAATGTCTTTTTTTTAAGACGTTTACATGTGTCATGATATTATTGGACATATTTATTAAATCGGTTAATAATTTATTTTTAATAAAACATAACGAAATTGATTTATTATAGCAACAATAATAAACCCAATAGTTCGCATTATAATTATTAGACTCAATTTGATTCGATCGATTTACACAATCTAAAATGAATCATATTTAAACTTTTTGATAAAAAAATATATATTCCTGATTTTTGTTTTAAAAAAGAATTATAATCTAGTAGGTTATGTAAATTGGTCGGTTTACCAGATCTCATAAGAATTAAGTTTATTGTTATTGTTATAAAAAAAATTAATTTTATTCTAATTTATTAAAAAATTCAAAAATAACCGATTCATTAATACATCCAATAATAATGCAATACATAACTATCTTAAAAAAAAAATTACGCGTCTTTATGGATCCTCCTTTAGTCCTTTAATTTATTATGTTGTATTAATCGTCCTAATCCCCTATAATTTTATGCTTCTAGTCTTGTCCACGTACTAACAATTTTGACATTATGAAAGGACTTCCTTCCAACGAATGCATCAGAGGCACAATAAACGTTGACTATGAGGACTAACAACAATACATTAATTAACTATAAAGGTACGAGAATAATCGTGCAATTATTTTTAATCTACATTTCTAAATGAATATTATTAGAGCCAAGTATCCAGTAGCAAGGCAGAGAATGAAGATCATAATAATTATTTAAAAATAAGTTAAGACCAAAGGTGTCTAAAGGATCGGAGGCTTCGTACTACTATTGTAGGAACAATTTGTTTATATTTACTATTACTTGGTTAGATTTTTCAGAGGTTTTGAATTTCTATTAGGTTTCTGGTTTTGGTTGATGCATCTCTATGTAACCTCTCTCAACTCCCGTGGACGTGTTGAGTGGTATAACTAGTTAACTACGAAAAAAAAAATTGTATCCAATATATATATATTATTCAAATCAACTATTTCAAAATTTATTTTTATCTATAATGATTTTCAAGAATATTGTGCATGCATACAAAATTACCAATTAGATCAATTATCATATATTTATACAAGACGGAGCTATATAAAATATTAGAAGAGGACTAAAAATATTTATATAATAAAATAAGACTAAAATAAAATTTTAAAAGAGAGTAAACTAAAATTTACATATAAAAAATTAAAATTAGGGGAATCGTTGCTCCTTTTCTCTCCATGTAACTTCGCTCCTGTATTTATGTATAATTATATGTATCTTGTTTCATATATATATTTTTAATATATATTTATATTTTAATTAATTATTGGTCTCTGATTTGATAGTTCATTTTAGTATACATATAATATGACACAATAAATTATTACAAAAGTGATACTTTTAGTTGAAATTCATGATGTATAAAATTAAATAGATTATCTATTTTTTGGAATGGTCATCAATTAACACCATTCAAGTGCTGATTTTTGTTAACTTTAAGAATAGGTTTTGAAGGTTGGAGCATTGTTTCACCCAGTCTTCAACTCATCACAGCAAAGGATTTAGGTTGTCATGCCAATCGTTAGGTTGAGTTCTTGAAGAAATTCCATACAACTAGAATCAGCGAAGATAGAAGAGAAAAAGGGAAGAGAGAAGTTAGGAATTTGGAAGAAAGGAAAGACTTGATTAAATTTTATGAATATGGAAGTATATGTATGGTTAGAGATTTAAAAGTTTAAAAATTAAATTGAGATAATTAGATATAATAAAACAATATTTTTTGTATTAAATATACTTTTTTTTAAAAAAAGTGATATCTTTTGTGATATTATTTTAAGACGATTATTCGATAAAAAATCGAATCAGTTCGATCGATTTACCTTTTTTTTTGACTGATTATCTAACCATTGGTTTTAATAACGTTTTATCATGTCTTCTATACTGGTTTAGTTGCCAATTTTTAGTTAACCTGGTTGTACTAACCAAGTTTGTTTATTCTAGAAATTAGAACCATGAATACAATGACAAATTGGCAAATACATACATTGGTAAATAATTATTTTATTTTATTTATTAAAAGAAATCCTTTAAAGAATATACGAAGAATTTATTCTGAAGTCATTAAGTTGTTAAAAATGTACTTTTTTTAATAAAAAATAATTTTTTATTTTTATTTTTTAATGTATTTAATAAATTTTTAATCGTAAAAATAAAAACATTAAAAGAATAAAAAATATCTGTTTTAAAAATTATAATTTTACATCTTTTTAAACATTTTTCTATTTAATAAAAGATATTTTTAACATAATAAATAAATAAAATAATACTTTTATATTAATATTATATATAAACATAATTAATAATACTTTTAATTAATAATAAATAAATAAACATAATAAATAGTATGATTTTAGTCTCTAAGATATATGTAAAAAAAAATTTCGTTTCTAACATTTTTTTACATACAAAATCGTCCTTAAAGTTTAATTTTAAAATCGTCCTTATCTTAGAGACCAAAATTGTACAGAGGTGTCAGCGGAAACAGAGACAAAGGTGGATCGTGGACAACTTCTTCTTCTCTTTCCCATATTTTTTCTTCCTTTTCTGCTTCGCAGGAGTAGAAATACTCTCTTTCTCTTATCTTTTAAATTTTATTATTTTTTGTTATAGATAATTTAGTCTAAAATTTTAATGTTTAAGTAAAAAAGACGATTTTAAAATTTGATTTTAAATCTTAGAGATGATTTTATATAAAAAAAGATTGGAAACGAAAAAATTTTCAACCTATACCTTAAGGACCAAAATCGTACTTAACCTAAGATATTCAAATATCAACAAACTTTAATTTTTCAAAAAAATATTTTACAAATTTTTTTTTATTAGAAACTCATGGAAACAAATTCAAAAGTTATATAAAAAGTTATGACATACAATGAACTTTTCTAAATATAATAAATTGAAGAATTATTGACTTGATACATAAAAGAAAAAAAATTAAAGAAAAGAATCAAAAGATAATGTCAAAAGAAAATTGGGTCAAACCAATTTAATGATGATCATTGATAGTCACATTAGGGAAATTTTATCTTACCTTTTAATATAGTGAGAAGTAGACTGTTTTTATTTCATTATATACATACATACATTTCACAAATATATATGGAGAGAGAGAAGCACACCACAACTGATGCTCCTTTTATTTGATCAATCTTTGGAACTGAGAACTACATACACATTTTCAGGCTTTTCCAGCAGTGTCGTCTACACCAGGTTCTGAGACAAGTTTCAATATCTTCTGCTTTAATTTCAGTTGTTGTTTTTGGGTACCTATTACATCTCATAGGCAGAAAAAAAAAATGGATTTTTTTTCTTAATATTTATAATTTTTTAATAATATTTTTAGTGTTTTATTTTATCTAAAATGTTAAAGACAAAACTCAAAACGTCCAGAGATAATTTTAACATAAATTGATATCGTTAAAAATAAAATTAAATAAAATAAAACGTTAGAAATATATTAAAAAAATAAATTTTAAAAACAAAAAATATATTTTAAAAGAAATTACACATCTCACTCTCCATTCTAATAAAATTGTTTATCTTTACTGATTTTTTCCTATTTATTTTTTTGGGTAATGCGTCGGTTTTCCAGAAAAGTATTGATAATTTTTTTTTTTCAAAATTTCCATATTACTTAAATTTCAGATTCAAGGGATGAAAATATCTGATAGTTTAATTTCGTATATTTTTTAATAAACTAAATATGTAATAACATGAATTTATTGACCACTCCATGTTGACCATTCTTTTTTATATACTAGTCGATTAATTAATGGGCACTTAATGTAAGATTAATCAAAATAATAAGTATTTTTTTAATTAGTAGTCTTGGTTACATTTTATAAACGAAAATAAAAAAAATTCTTATAGTTTCTTCTTTTAATATTAAGAAAGTAGATGAAAAAATATATTAATTTGATTTATATAAAGCTGTATATTAGGTGTCTATGCTATAATAACTTAAAAAAATATAATTAAAATTAAAGTAGTTTTTTTTTATCTTTAACATTTTTTGTAAAATAAAAAATATTATTAAAATATAAAAAAACAACCACCATAAACGTAAATATAGTCGATATCCGGCCACTCCATTATCACTTCAATCCAAATTGTATGCTAAATCCTAATTCCAAACATAAATTCTAAATAAAAAAAAAAACAAGAGAGTTCACTTTAATCAATAATCGTGGGTCACCAAGACTGATCATGTCTAAATTATTCCCCAAGCATAATAAAATTGTATATGTCTTTGTATCGAAATTCAGTGAAACTTGTACTTCTTAAAGGAACGAATGCACCATGTTAATACACACATTAGCAAATATGATATAATATTTTTTGTAAGCATACCGTAGCATTCAACTTTTTTTGGGTTGGGTGAACCGTGCAACTCTTAATTATGTCTAATTGAAAGTTCACAATGACATTAATAAGGGCAAATGACCTTATTTATTTATTTTCAGCACCCAACTTTTTGCTATCAAAGTAAGTAATGAAGAAGGCCCCTATTAACAACTTCATAGCAAGATATGGATACAACCACTTCCTTTGGCTAAGAAGATCCATGCACATGCTTTTTGTTGGATTGGTCTTGTTGTGGATGATTCTCTTATACTATTATGCTTCTACTCGTTACTTCATTCATGTGTCAACAAAGGTGTGCCCCTCTCTCTCTCTCTTTCTCTTATATATTGTCGGTTATTTCGGTTATTCTGTTTTCTATATCTTGTTCTATATTCTAAGTCACTTACTCTTAGTCATAAGTATACAAGCCTTGTTCTCTAGCTAATATACATTATTAGTGTCTCTCCCTCTTCCCAAGATGTATAACCTTATTATATCTTCGTGACTAAACCACCAAAAGTAATCATGAAAAATTGATTCGCTGACAAAAATAACCATAAAAGATTAAAACTTCTCAGATATCCATAATTGATTTATTTCGTTTGTCAAATGTGACCAAATATTAATAAAATATTATTAAATTATACAATGTGTTCACATCCATTACAATACGTGGATTAATTTTTTTTTGTTAAAATTGTATTTATTTAATTTTATTTATTTAGTTTATTAAAAAAAATGTTACTCTTTGAAGCATTGAAATTAGAAGAAGAGAAAGAGGTGTTAGCCTCTCCCTTTTGAGCGTGACATTAATCATGCCCTAATAGAGTAATTTTTCATCTTCTTCTTCTCTAGCATACTCCCATAAGGTTTAGGACATGATTGATGTCACGCTCAAAAAGGAGGGATTAACACCTTTTTCTGTTCTTCTAATTTCAATGCTTCAAAGAGAAAGTTTTCTTTTTCAATAAACTAAATAAATAAAATTAAATAAATGCAATTTTAATCCAAAAAAAATTTAATCCACGTAAGGCATTCTTTTGCCACGTTACAATGGATGTGGATATATTGTATAATTTAATAATATTTTATTAATATTTGATCACATTTGACAAACGAAACAAATCAATTGTGAATATTTGAAGAATTTTAATCTTTCATGGTTACTTTTATCAACAAATCAATTTTTCATGGTTATTTTTGGTGGTTTAGGCTATCTTTATGGTATAAGAGCATCTTAGATTATGTGAAAACTAGCCGAACAAATTTAAATAATGTAAGTTTAAAGTCCACAATTAACAGACTCATCAAGATCACTCAACACACAAAATAACTTGCAATATTTTCTTTTGCATACTCAGATACACACACATATGTTTGTAGCTTCATGAGATTTCTAGTGTATGAATCAGTTATTTGTTTGGTTCACAGTAAACTCATATCTAACGTGGTCTCTTTTAAAACCAATCTTATAGATATATTTTTTTTTTGTTTGAAGCATCTTCTTGGTGAATTTGTAAAATAACTATATTTTTTTATGTATTTGTAAGATATTTGATCCATGCTCTTTAGAAGAACAATATTCTATCAATATTTTTTTTTCATTTACTAAATCTCTAATATTTTAAAATAGAATATCAATATATTTTGATTTTCTATGAAATGTTAAATTTTTAAAAAGTACAATAACTAATTTATTATTATAAAATATTGGTGTGAGAGTATTTTATTTCTTATTCAATTCTGTAAGAAATTTTTTAACCATATTTCTTGTGTTGCTATATATTCTATTTTTATTGTAGAGAGAGTAATTACTATTTTTTTTTTAATGAACAAGAAGTTATACTAAAAATGAAATGTAAATTTTGGATTATTTTTTCTTGTTTTTATGTCTTCGGCCCAGTCATTAACCATTAGTATAACTCATAACACTACAACAAATACATAAATTAGTGGTGATTTTTTTTGTTATTTGTGGGAGGTTTTAAACCGTTATAAAATCGCACTTCAAGAGTTTTTCAACCGTCATCTATTAGCTCGTGAGAATTAATTACTACGGCGATTTTCAGAAACTATTGGTATAACTGTCACTATACAAATATTTCACGTGAAATTGCATAACAATAATTTTAAACTGCCACAATATGTCCAAACAGGATAATTTTTTTTTTTTGTCAAAAGTAGTTAATTTTTTATTTATTAAATAAAACTGGACCAAAAAAGCTTCGGACAATAGAAGAATGAGATATTCTATCGTAACCAAATTGTAAAAAAAATAACTAAAAGAGAAAAAGAAAACTTAGTTAATGTATCTATAATATTTATCTTCTTTACTTATCCTTTTCACATTGAAGAAAAGTTGCTGAGTCGAGAGAGAATTGCCGTCAAAGATGAATGAGTTGTGTGCTTTCGATATTAGCTAGAAAAGATTAACAGTGAGTAATAAATATTCTTTTCTATTCCTCTTCTTCTTCAAATTATCAAATATTGTCGTCCACCATTTTTCAAAAAACTGTGTTGGGGTTTATATTGAAGGTTTGGAGTTCCGATTCTTGCAAAACAGTGTTGGAGTGGACACAAAATTAAAGATTAAGCAATGCTCAATAGATTCTTACAATTACTTGCATCTTGAGAGAAAATTGGAGAGATTGTTGCAATTCTTTGATGAAGTCTTTGACCAATCAATAAACCACTGTACATCACCTTCCACAAAAAATCCTAACTTTAGGCTGACATTTGAGATCCCAGATTGAAAACATTAAACACTTTTCCTGACATAGCTCCGACAGAAATTCGACGAGAGGTTGAAAAATTTAGAAAGCTAGGTAGTAGTCTGAAGTAACTGAATATTTTCCATCTTTGGTTCTCTCTCCAGATTAGTACATCTTCTTCTTCTCTAATTTCAGTTTGCAATATGAGTTGTGCTATTTTTGGGATAAAATTTTATGAGATTACTTGATGATTTTATTGTCTATCTTGCGTAATAAATTGTAAGATTCATTGTAGTTGCGGTTGATGTTCAAATTATCCATGCTTGCTATTAGAAAATTGTTTGCCAACTACATATCTTCAACTATTCCCACATAATTATCCCTTCCAATTTTTCAGTGTAATCTTTTTTCAAAATTTTTTTTGTCCTTAATAAAGTTTCTCCATCCCCAAGACAGATTGTTACCAACCTCAGCTTTCAAAAATTTTGAGAATCTGAAATATTTATTTTTATAGACCTTAAAAATCAGAGATTTTGTCATGGACAGTAATCTCCAGTTCTATTTATCCAGCATTGTTAAGTTAAAAGCTCTCTCAGATCTTTAATATTGAGCCTTCTCTGATTCTTAGGTCGACAGACAGCACTCCATTTTACTAGTGTAATTTTCTTTCTGATCTTTGTTGTCCCACAAAAATCATATAATCATTTTATAAATCTCATCAAGCAAAATTTTCGGTAGTTTAAAACAGCTAAGAGTGTATATAAGGATAGCTGATACCACTGCCTTAATAAGAACATCTTTGTCACTAGCCGATAGTAGGAACTTTTTTCACTACTGTAATTTTTTAGCCACCTTATTCTTCACGTAGTTAAAAATAACTTTTTTAGATTTGTGAAGAATCACGGAAGGAAGGCTACGTATTTGTCTTAATTGTCCACATGTGAAACTTGTAATAAGACTACTAAATGATTTCTCACTCCTTCAGGGGTATTATTGCTAAAAAACACAAATAATTTGTGTAAATTAACCATCTGTATACTAATTTGACCATATATGTTAAGAGTATTAAATAAGTCCTCCTACAAAATTCGACTAATTAAATAATATAGAGTCATATGCAAAGAATAAATGATTGATCATAGAACATCTTTGGTTCAATCTCAAACCTTTTATTTTATGTCTCTGTTCTCCTCTTTAGAGCAGATAAGATAACCTTTTTGCATAAAAAAAATAAATAGGAGAAAAAAGGATCTTCTTATCGGAGTTCTTTACATGACTTAAAAGATTATGAGATTGGCATTCTACAATAACAAAGTACAAAATAATTGTCACACATTCCTTCAATCAACCCATCCACCTTTTACAAAAATCGATATCCTCTATCACTACCCAAACAAAACTCTACTCAATTCTGTCATACGTCTTGCTCATGTCCAATTTAAGAGCAATCTCATAATCACTGTATCACTTGTTCTTCAAATGATACATGAATTTATGAGTATATAAAATATTGTTACTAATAAACTAGCCTATAATAAATACATCCTGATTATCACTAATTACCTTATTCATTATGTTGCATGCGATAAATCAGAATCTTAAACACTATCTTGTAAAAAATGCTACTTAAATTGATGGTTTGATTTGTTTCATAATATGGGTATTATCCATCTTAGGAATAAAAAACATATGAATATGTTTAGAAGTCCTTAACATATGCCCACCATAAAAGAAGATAAAAATAGTACTTAAAACAATATTTTTAATAATACTTTAGTAGAATTGAAAAATTTTTACAGTAAAACCATCGTCACCTGGATATGAGAAAGGATTAATAAAAAAGACAATTGTCTTCACTTCTTCCTCTGAGACCAGTTTGGTTAACATTCAATTAGTACTATCACAATTTTGCAGGGTAAATCATTTAGTACTTCAGCAGGGCTACTCGGATAAGAGGACTTAAATAAGTCTTTAAAAATATTCTTGTGCTATGGATGTAATTCCAACTGGGTCTGACTTAATTCTTTCATTTTTATCTTCTAAACTACTGATTTTGTTCTTGCAACTTTTAGTCTGAAATTTAGAGTGAAAGAATTTAGCATTGTTATCACTCCACTTGACCATTGAACCTGAGACTTCTCTTTTTAAAATCTTTCCTCTATTTCATACACATCTTCCAAGCCAGTTTTCATCTGTCTAATTAATTTACTATTGGAATCCTCACCCTTATCTTTCTTGGCAATTAGTTTGGTAGAATAGGCATTGATTTGTATTTTAATTTGAATTATAGTTAGAGATTTTTTGCCATTCCACCAGGACATGTCTACATTTTTTAAGCTTTTGGAACAATTTGAACATTGGAGAACCCTTTACATTTATTCTCCATAACTGTAGAACTATATTC
Source organism: Arachis hypogaea (assembly GCF_003086295.3). Taxonomy (NCBI): domain Eukaryota; kingdom Viridiplantae; phylum Streptophyta; class Magnoliopsida; order Fabales; family Fabaceae; genus Arachis; species Arachis hypogaea. Next base: position 105,161,188 of record NC_092040.1, read on the forward strand.
TTCACCTCTTTCTCATAACACAAACACTCTGAAAACGAAATCTGTGTTTTGCTTTAAAGGAATTAATATCGAAATTAAGTAGGAGAGGGCAATGATCAGAACCAACATCACTCAAGTGAAAAATGATTGTTCTAGGATAGTCTATTAGATTACTATTAAATTATCTATTACTCTAAGTAAATTTTCTTCTTTCAAATCTCAAATCTACTAGTCTTCCATTGTTGATAAAATTAAAAATATTCTGAATGAAAGTAACAAATTCATCCACCTTCCTTCCTTCTCATGGTAAGTAAGTAGTTATAGAATTAAAGCCACTAATAATTAAATAATGCTCACTTATGTTAGCCATAATATTTAGAATTTGCCTAAATTGTGCTTCTCTTTGTCTCTCGTCAATGTACAAATAAACTCCCATCACATCCCATATCTTTTGGCTTATAGAGTCCTCCAATTTAAAATATACTAAGTAATCTTCATATTGCATAATCTGTATTTTCTCCTCTTCCATGCCATCATTAAACCTCCTGCCATCTATCTTGGATCAACACAAGAAATTCTTATAAAACCAACATCTCCAAAAATTCTTTCCATAGTCAAGGAAGTGTTTTTTGATTCGCATAAAAAAACCACATCACGAGAATGAATCAAATACAATCCTTTAATGTTGTGAATTGTAAGAAATTTTTTCAAATTCCGATAATTTTACATTATCATCTTTATGGATCCTTGAATGCCATTTTTGGGTGGCACCCACCCTTTTCTCATTCACCATCATGTGATCATGGTAGATTTTTTTTGCCTTTGACTTCACTTTCTTTCCTTCTGAACTTCGTTTAATTCCGGTTAGTAGGCTGTTAGACTGAGATCTTCTTGCCATCTTTTTCAGATTCTATTTTTCTCATCATTTTTCTTATGACTCCTACTATTAAAACAAAGTAGTTTAGTCCCTTCTAGTACTCCTTTCCTGGTTTTTGATCTGTTGACAGTATTAAAATTATTTGAGATATTTTTATTAACTTCAATCTCTTTCAAAATAGCCATTGGTTCCTCTCTATCATGCCTCATGGACCTACTTTAAGCCTCCTTCTCCTTGATGCTCACCTGTTTTCTTGCTTCTCGAACTAATAGATTTACAAAACCGTATAAAAGCCAAGCTGGAGGTGGTTTCCTCATAGGTTGAGATGAGGAAAAATTTTGCTGGCTCTTGTTAGCACTGTCACATCTATAGTCTTCCTCAATTCTCCTACCCACTTGATCTGCTTTTAGTCAAGCACCAATCTAGTCTTGCTTAATCTGATTTGCAGCAAAATTATCCATAAACTTCGTACAACTTTTCTATCATGTCTTAAGTAAGTGCAATAAGTGTAAAAAATTTCAACTCGTTTGTATCTCAAACCCGCTTCTACAAATTTATTATTCAGAGCATTCATTCACATGTTATCCAACATTTTTTCTCCCCTTGTGCCAATAGAATATTTATACAATGCGTACAATGGAGGTTTATGGAGTATTAGAGATATAACCATTAGTGCTACAAACTTTTGGGATGAATGGTATCATGACATGGTATTAGAGCGCTAGATCCGAAAAGTCAAGAATTTGATCCTTGGTGAACCCCAAAATTAGTTTAAGTTTTTGGGAAGATGTTTATTATCCCTAGTACTCGGATGGTTATTCTAGATAGTACAGGATGTTCATTTTGTAACTCAATAGCCTATTATACACATTGTACAAGTAGTCTATTGTCTCCCTAAAAAGATCCTTAGAATTTTAGCCTTTGAAATACGAGATTCTTTTCTCTTAACACTAAAAAAGGCAACATCAAGAATCCCACTGAACTTCTTACCTAATTTCTTCTCTACCTCTAACGTTTTAAACTATTCTGAAAGAGCACATAGTTAAGCCCTCGAGAAGACATAGTAGTGAAGCCTTAGCCATTAATAGTTATTACCTTAAACAACATTAGCTCACAATATTTACTTTGTTAGTATTTTTATAATGAATACCATCATTTAAAATACCTTCAAATAACGGCCAATCTTTTTTTTTTCCTATTTGCGTATAGTAGGAATAAGGCTCCGTTATAAATATGTTATGTAATCCAACTACTAACACTATCTGATCTGATTGCAGTTTATTATGAGATGCTTCTAATCAAACTCTTATAATAAGTAGAATTTATCATTCTTTCTTTGTCTTTTGTCAATAAGTTACACTTCTTTTTCATCAGAGTAGAAACTCATGATCATTTTGAATGTTTCATTCGAAACTTTTTCAAAATGTTACTATTATAATTTTACTGATAAATAAAAAATTCTCCATCTTTTTGAATAATTTTTATACCAAAAAAATAAGATATCAATGTCATGTCAGTCATTTTAAAATTTGTCATTTATCATGTGTCATTCTAAATCATTGCTAGATCAGCTTATGAGCTCTTACTCCTAATCCACCCTAACTATTATTCTTGTTTTTATTTTATTCCTATTATAGTAATGACTTACTTTTAATTTCTTTTATTCGTGTTTCTCACTTCCCATTTCATTTCGATACTATGTTGTGATATCTATTGAGATGCTGATGAATTTCGATATTTGAACTCTTGATATTATTCTCCTCAAAATTTGAACTGTTTATCAGGAAAAGTATGACCCAAAGCTAGAAAGTATTCTAAGAAATGCATCCATGAAGGACAACACAGTTATCATCACAAGTTTGAATGAAGCATGGGCAAAACCAGGTTCAATATTTGATGTGTTTCGAGAGAGTTTTCGAGTTGGAAACGACACAAAAAATTTCTTAAATCATTTGGTGGTAATAAATTGGGATCAAAAGGCACAAGCACGTTGCCAAGCCATACACCCATATTGTTATCAGATTGAATCAAAGAGCGAGAATGCCACATCAAAGGAAGCATTTTTTATGACCAAAGACTACCTCCACATTGTGTGGAGAAAAATTGAGTTTCTTGGCTTTGTTCTTCAAATGGGGTACAACTTTGTCTTTACGGTACGTCGATTTTTGTTATTTCAAATAATCAATATTTTTATCAAACATGACTTTCTACGTACTGTTTTTCATAATTGTGAATCTCTATTTGGTTATATATATCCAGTTTAATTATATGTAGTTATGGAGTTTGTTTATAATTGTGATTTTTTTTCATTATATTTTTCTGAAATTGATCTTAAATTTGAATTTAGTTTGCATTATTCTTTGGTAATATTATATTAGAAATATAATAATTTAAAATTAACTTATTTACCCTAACGTTCATAATTTTATTTATGTAATAATCATAATTATATATTATTATATTAATATTATTCAATTATTTTAACAGTAATTAAAAAATATAAAATAAAATAAGTAGTAATTAAAAAATATAAATAAGATAACTTTTATACTATTTAGTTATGTTTGTTTATAAGTATAAGAAATTAAAATATGAATATAATGATGCAAAATTATGTTATTATTTGGCAGAATCTTTTTTAATAAGAAAGACATAGTAACACTCAACAGAGTCACAATTTATATTTTGTCTTTATTGTTTTTCATAATTATATTTTTTATCATTCTATTTTTTTAAAATTGTGTTAAGAAAAAAATTAATTAAATTTTTTATTATTTATTTTATTTTATATTCAGTTTATTACCAAATAAAATATTTAAAAAAAATAATTTTTATATTTATATCTTTTGTGTCTTATTTTAAATGTGATATCTCAATTTGTTTTGGTTTCAAAACCAAATATTTTTGTATTCATTTAGAATTGTGGAGCTAGCCTGAATTTCTATATATACACTATAATAACTCATGATGGCTGATGATCTTATGGCGTTTACGTAGGATTAAGAAAAAAAAAAAAACATGAAAACTATTTTTAACTGTTTCCCATATTCTAATCTTTATTTTGTAATGTAGCAAGTTTTGAATTGTTTTGACATCTAACTTAATTAAGAAACTTAATTAGGTTGAAAATTACTTATACACACCTAACACTTAACACTACTACCGCCACAATTTCTTGAAATTTTTTTTATGTATTCCTTTAATTTGCAGGATACTGATATAATGTGGCTAAGGAACCCCTTCAAATATTTACAAGAAGATGCAGATTTTCAAACTTCTTGTGATAATTTCAATGGCGACTCCTCCGACCTAGATAACGCTCCAAATACAGGGTTCAGCTATGTAAAATCCAATGAAAAAACCATTTGGCTCTACAAGATTTGGTTCAATTCTAGGAAGGACTTTCCCAACATGCATGATCAAGATGTGTTCAACGAGATCAAAAAACTCCCTCAAATCTCAAGCATGAACCTGAAAATTAGGTTTCTTAGCCCAGAATATTTTGGCGGATTTTGCGAGTACTTCAAGGATTTTAACAAGCTTTGTACGATGCATGCTAATTGTTGTGTTGGATTGAAGAACAAAATCCATGATCTTAACAACTTTCTTGAGGATTGGAGCAAGTACCTGGCGTTGCCTCAAAACATGAAAGGCAAAAAGGCACATTATTATCATTCTTGGAGTGTGCCATCATCATGCAGGTTCTATCCTAGTATAGAGTAGAAATATAAAATTATATAGGCGTTGGAATAGATTTTAATAAATTAAACTCCGATGTTATAGAAATGTATTCTTGATAATAACAAAAAATAAAATTTTATACTATATAAGAAATGAATTTTGATTTACGTATAATAATTTCATTAAGTGTGATCGTTGGAATTTTTGTATTATTCCTAAATTTGAAGATTATTCATGATAAATTATTAAAAAAATATTTGAAAATGGAAGCATATTTTAAATTCGTGAATATGATAGAGAGAATTTGACTATTATAATTCTTTAATTTTCTTCTATCAAAATCTACTGAATTCTTATTTTAAATTGAATAACAACTTTCTAATAGAACAAAGATTGTATGCAAGATTATTTTTGGTACATTAGAAACCAAAATTTTGAAATTGTATTTATATATGCCTATTGGTTCTCATTAAATTCTGAAGTTCAAAGTAAAATAGAATATTTTGTTTTATTTTTATTTAAACTCAAATAAAAAAAAATAATGACTTATTTCATTTAATATTTATAATAATAAATGAGATCACTTATATAAGTCATATAATATGAAATAATCAATTATATGTATTGTAACACCCTTACTACCAGAATATCACGCTTCCGGTTACGTCATTCTGATAGCAAAGATATTACGATGACTTTCATATACTTAATAATAAAATAGGAGCCTTTTTAACTCGAAATCGTGTCACTGTTTTCTTTGAAAAACCATTTTTTTTCATTTTACAAACATGCGTATATAAACAAATTCAATCATAATCTTTATATACGTATATATACATAAACACACTACAAGAAAAATACCCATTCAGCAACATTTTTTTTAAACTACATTTGAAAAGCGTAGCCTATTCTAAGAATAGGCTACGCTTTTTCGCATGGTGCCCTTTTATAAGAGAAAAGGAAACATTATTGAGGCATCACTTCAAAAGCGTTTCCTTAGGTATTTTAAATATCACTTATAAAGCGTAGCCAAATCTAAAAAGCTATGGATACATTTTTTAGACCAAAGGGAACGTTTTTAAAAAGTAACCCATTTATTAAGTTTTGGGTGCGCTTTAGAAGTGTCTCCTAATATAAAATACCAAATAAACAGTTGGTGAAATTTTGGAGGAACCCTCGATCACCCACCCTCAGTCCTCACTCCTTTACTCACGCAACACACACCCTCATCCTCACTCAACACACACACGAAGAAATCAGAAAGCTAAGGGGGAGAACGGGAAGAAGAAGAGATCGTCGAATGCCAGTGAGAGAGAGAAAGCTCGAGGAAGAGAGAAAACGCAATGGAGGAGAGAAGAAAGGGGTGCTTTGTGCCGCTGAAGCTCCACTGCCACTGCTAGGGCTTGTTGCCGTCGCCGTTCTGCCACCGCCAGGCTGATGTACCGCCGCCGAGGATCTCGAAGGAATGTATCGCCGCCGTTGTGCTCTGTCGCCGCGCTGCCGTTGACTGGAACTCGCCGCTGAGCTGCTGCACCGTCTCCAAGCCGTTGCATCACCGCTCATCTCTTCTTCACCATCGCCGCTCATCGCCATGGTCGTATCCTCTGTCACCAGGTAAGCGTTCTCTGTTCTGTATCATCTCTTTCTCGCTCATTCTGTAACTCGCTCTCACTTTTCAGTTCGAAGGTGTGTATGGTTTTGATAGTGGCTAATTGAGATAAAGAAGGTATGTATCAATTTTCAATTGGTTCTGTGAATTTTTGGGGGGTTTTGAGTTCTAATTTTAGGTTTTCAATTAGTTTAGTATCTGAAGGAAAAATTAGTGAAAAGAACAAGTATCACACTGAAATATTCTGATTGATGTCTTGGTTCATACGCATTCCTTGAACATAGTGGTTGCTTTCAATTTCCAGCTTCAAGCTATATTCCTCTCTGATGCTTTTTTTGGTTATGTTTTCTTTGCTTTGGGTGTTTTACATAGAAATTTGATTACCAATTTAAATTCTCCTTAATCATGTAAACCAGAAATTCATCTGAAAACTAAAGAATTAAGCTGTGTTTTTTTGTAGGCAAACAAGATTTAATCTGTTATTTATCTGATTGATTATTGTTTTTATTTTTATGTTGGTTTTGGTGTACAGATATAAAATCAGGACATGGATTTGTTGTTGGAGATGAAGGGTACAGGCAGGACAGTGACATTCAGAAAGTTAAGCTTTCAAGGGAGGCATTGACACAGCTCTCCAAGTTAGTTGAGTCCAGAGTTAGTACAGGGTGAGTATCTTTTTTTTATGTGCAGCTTGTGAGAATTTCTTTCATCTTAATTGATGTTGGAACCTGAAAGTGCTTATTCAGTTGTGTAGGTGATGATGATATTTGGATTGATAACATCAGATAAATGTGTGAAGCTCTAAACAATAATTGAGTGAATTTATATGGTTTTATGTTTCCTTTTTTGATGATTTTTTTGTAATTGACAAGTTCCATATCGATATCGTCTAGGAATATGGCCAAATAGCCTTCTCCTGTGAAATTGCTTTTAGAGTTGAGTCAGGTCCATAATTCTAAATTGGTAACAAAACTTATTGTTTGCTTCATGTTGTAATTGACTGCATTTTATATATAATTAAATGCTAGATTTGAGATTCCTGTAGTATAACTAATACCTTATGAATTATGTTCTGTTTCCTCTTGTTGAGATTATTTACTGATTTTTGATTCTATCATTTTAGCTGATTCAGAACTTGAAACATCAGTTCTTTCAGTTTGGTAAGTTTTATAACATAGCATAACTTTTTTTGTTAGAAATCTAAGTCAGATTTTTCTTGTGCAGTCTCGATACGATCTTAACACTATTCTATTCCTTTTGGAATTGGGGCTGCTACCAGGTTAGATTAAATACTATCTACCATAAATCTTCTGTTTGCATATCTAGAGGCTGTGGATGGCAGCACCTTGGGCTTTTCATAAATCTAGGAGCATTCTACCTATGTGGGATTTCACTTGTTGCAACATTGGCATTTTGGGTCAAATTAAGAGGTAAAGAACTTTGGATAGGTATGACCATCTTTTCTAAGTTCAAACAGCATCCTCCCCCTCTCCCTGTAACTCATATTTGTCAATTTGCACCAGGTTCCATTTTTTTTGATCTTGTAGCTGATTAAGTCTCTAGGTTAATTTTAATTTTGTTGTTTAGATTTTGTATGAATTTAATTAGACTTGAATTTTTAGGTTTAACTTAGTTTGAATTAGGATTTCAAATTAGAATTAGCTTTAGTTAATGAACTTTGAACATTTTATTCTAGTTCTTGAGTGTTGTAGTGTTGATGGTTTGGATAATAATTCTTGATTTATTTTATGTGAAAGCTGATTAGATTCTTTATTCCATTGGGTTCATACCCTCCTAGTGTGGGTCTTCAAGGAATGCAATGGTCAACTATCATGAATGTGAAGTCAAATTATGGGATAAAAGAAATTGACAAGGAGATCCATGCATTCCACTAAGTTACATGTGGGATGGTGTTAATTGCAGCTATGCTGGTTCTTCTTCTCCAAGGATCATATACTTGTATGTTTTGGTTAATTTTATAGTAGATGAAACTACATAGTTTTCTCTTGGATGAAATTGATGAAATTTATTTATAATCATGATGGTTGTAGGAACTTATCTTCCAGTGGTTTAACTGGAAACATAGCATCAGCCATATCCAATTTGAAGTCAATAGGATATTTGTAAGTCACTGAATCCATCAGATGTACAATTATAAATGCTGAGGTATAAATTTCAAGAGTTGAGTAAAAATAATTTGTTCCAATTTCAGGGATTTATCAAACAACAGTTTGACAGGATCAGTGCCTTATTTCTTATCTCAACTTCATTCCTTGAAAGTTCTGTAAGTAAGATATTTTTATATTGAAAACTTATTTCTAAATAAATTTATAAAATATAAAATAAGTGATAACACTCAACATTGTCCTCCAATGAAGGAACCTGGAACGGAATCAACTAACAGGAGCAGTTCCAATGCAACTCAGAGAGAATTCAAATAATGGCATGTTCAAAACCAGGTATGTTTTATAGTTTATACCTCAAATTTCAGTTCCAAATAGTAATATTTTATGTTACTAACATGTTTATTTATTTTTATTATTATTGTAAGTGCAAGTTTTGGAGGAAATCAAGGTCTTTGCTATTCAGGTTCATGCAGCAATAGTAATAAAGTTGTGGTCCCATTGGTGGCATCACTAGGTGGAGGTTTTGTGATTCTAGCAACAACAATCACTTCTTTCTTCATATTTAAAAGACATAGAGGTACATGATAATCTTCTATGTTTGGTTTAATTTCTAAGACAGTTAGCTTTATATTTTACTCAATGCATTGTTTCCACATACAGTAGCCTCTGAAATGGGGAATCTGAGAGCATATTCAAGAATAAAGATGGAGTTAGAGTCAAATAAACAGCAATTTAGCTATGCTGAAGTCCAAAAAATTACCAAAAATTTTAAAAGGGTTGTGGGAAAAGGAGCATCTGGAACAGTGTATCATGGCTATGTAGGTGATACTGAAGTTGCTGTCAAAATGCTGTCTCCTTCAGACTCAAACTCAGCCCAAGTATATCTACAATTTCAAGCACTATTCACCCGGTGAGAACAATAGAAGAGGAGAATCTTGATTATGACAGTAATGCTTGCTCATCCAGCTTGATTTTTAATAGTCCCTCCTAGAAAAATGCTCTTTAGGCCAGATTTTGAGATGGATAATTTATTTAGAATATGTTTAATTTAGTGGGTATGTTTAACTTAGTGTGAGATGTATAAATATTCAAAATTATGTTCATTCCAATATTTTTGGTTCATTATAAATATATTTTTTGTTGAAAGATCATTTTTATTATTTAAAGAAATTATTTATTATTATGTATTTATTTTTATTTTATAATATTTAATTCATTTAATTAAAAATCTAAAATGATACATGTAATCATGATTACTAAATATTATGTACAAAAAATTGTTAGAATATATATATATATATATATATATATATATATATATACACACAGAAAATTTAAAAAAAAAGAGGGACCTAAGGCTACACTTATAAATGGTAGTCATGGTATATAATGTGGCTACGCTTTACAGGTGATGCAGTAGCGTTGAAAAGCGTAGCCTATTCTGGCAAAAATGGAAGCTGAAAAGCGTAGTCTTTGGTCTTGGAAAGCATCACTTGAAAAGCGTACCCTATTCCTAAAAGCCAAAAGTGTAGCCCTTGGTGCAGAAAAGCGTAGCCTTTGAGAATAGGCAACGGTCGAATAGGAATCACTCCAAAAAGCGTAGCCGTAGCCAAAAAACGTAGCCGTAGCCTAAGGCATCATTTTTTTTTCACTTTTAGCTACACTTTTCAAATGTACCTGAATGGGTGTTTTTCTTGTAGTGACATATGAAATTTCTCATACAAGTAACTTACAAATATTATAAACGTACATATCATTACAACTCCTATCCCTCTTTACGGAAATATAATAACAAAGGAAAAGGGAAAAACTATAACTAATATATAAATATACAATATAACCAGAGGCACAGGAAAAATTCCATAAAAATCCTCATCTATCCTAAAAAGAGAAGTCTGTAAGGGGTGAGAATCTAACCACACAATCTCATTATAGGAGTTTTATAGAATTGTTATAAGAAGATATATATAAAAGAAAACCGTTTTCAATCGTAGCAATCATCATTCGTCTTAAGAACCTTTTTTAAAAACCAACAGTTAATCATCCAAAATCCAAATTCATATTTTTCTTATAAAATCTTAAAAGTTACCTAAGCTGTTTGAATGATTATTCTGTTTCAAGCATATGTTCATTAATTCTATATTGAACCAGTTAGATTTTTCATACTTTGTTAAACTTCACACAAATAAATCACGGCTTTCGACCCATCACATAATCAATCAACACACAATCCACCACAAGTCAATGTGCATATCAACATTTATCAACTAATCAAAATACGGCCTCCGGCCCAACTAGTCACGGTCTCCTACCCAAAATAATCAAATTTCGGCCTCCGGCCCAAAACATAACCAAATCATTACATCCGACTCAACATATAATCAAATCACGATCTCAAAAGCATCAATTCTTTCACCAATACTCAGTCTCAAGACAGAATCAATCATAGGCAGAAACAATGCAAGGCAAACACAATTAGAGAGTAGTTACTGAAAGTAACACAATTAACAGTTAGATAAAATTCATCAGATAGACAAACCAAAACACTTAGGTACACCCAAATGATAGCAAACAAATGCAGTATGATGCATGCCTGTTTTACTAGTCATGAGCTCACGTGTCGGTTAAACTGTCAGAATCCCATCCAAATCCAGTTGGCATCTCCTAGATTAATCTCTCAGTTGCACATTCCAAGAGGAATAATTCTGTGGGAGAGTGCCCTACCACCTTCTCTTGGAGGTATACTCAGGGAGAAATGTTCCGTAAGAGAGTGCTCTACCACCTTCCCCTGGATGTCGTAAAATTTCGTGGGATAGTACACTACCACTTTGCAACCAGAGAGAGACATGGGAGAAATATTCCGAGGGAGAGTGTCTTACCACCTTTCCCACTTTCAACATACACAATTAAAAGAGGATGTAGAGGAAATATTCCGATGGCGAGTGTCCTACCACCTTTTCTACTCCTAACCAACAATCAAAAGTGAATGTGAGAGAAACATTTTGAGAGAGAGTATCCTACTAGCTTCTCTACTCCCAACCAACAATCAAAAGAAGATGTGAGAAAAATATTCCGAGTAAGACTGCTCTACCACCTTCTTTACTTCCAACTAACAATTAAAAGAGAATGTGTAGAAACATTCCGAAGGAGAGTGCCCTACCATCTTCCCCACTCCCATACTGCAACCGCATCTCCAAGAAGAATAATTTTGAGGGAGAATGTCCTACCACCTTTTTCTGGAGACATTGCCACATCAATACGCAAACGAGATTCACCATCGTTCTTGCCATTACAGTTATTCGGACCATAATCAGTCAACATTAATATCTTTAAATCAATTTCATATTCAGTAGGTTCATCAACCACAAGCTTTTTTCAATAATCATTAACATTTGATCCACAATCTTATTAAATGTCTCATTCTAATCCATTCCATATGCTCACATTCATATCAAAGTCTAAAAACTAGTTATTGGACCTTAATTGGGGGTTACAGGGGTAAAAAGGCTGGTTAGATAGGCCACAACAGTTAAAATCAGCATTTTCTGAAGAACAGGGCAGTTGTGCGTACGCACATTTTTAATTTGTTTTCAATTCGGGTTGCACAATCATGCGTATGCATGCCTCGTGTGTACGCAAAAATCCTGAATAATGCATACGCATACATGGTACGTACGCGCAAAATCCACCACATTTCAATTCTATTTAAATTTCATGCGTACGCATGACTCCACTTTTCTGTAATTTCTGCAGAATTTAGTTTTTAATGCCCATTTTTAATCAAATATAACTTTCTCTACAAAACTCTATTTTTCTTTGTTCTTAAACCATTTAAAGCTCTCATCATCACCTTTAATTTAAGACAAATTTCATCAAATTCCGAACTCCAAGTGCCAAATTATACCCCCATCCAAATTGGTCAAAAACTTATTTTTACCAAAATCTTCAAAATGACATTTTTCATAAAATCTCCAATTTGCTCCATTCCACACCATCACAAACCACTTCTAGACACCAACAATACATATTCATCAATACTCAATCGCTTCTTACTCATTCAAGCCTAATCAACCCACTTTCAAATCATATAACTTAAATCATTAAAATATACATTTATAATAACCACAACTCATCAATTATCAATCCAAACTCATTATTTCAACTACATGAAACTTACACACTTACCATAACTTACCAAATAGGGGATATCTCACCCTAATAATGGTCTTAGACCCAAAATCTCACATCAATAATTATAATAAGCAATTAAATCACATACACCATTATAATTATACATACACACATATCCACATCATAATTCAAGCTACTATCCAATCAATTAATCACCACAACAATCAAACATATGAATTCATAATACTCAGATGATCACCAAAAATATAATTTTCATATCAATATTGATTTATAACAATTCTTAGTAATCGATTCAATACATTTCTTATGTACCCATAGGTGCTATATTGGATTTGAATCAGATTTCGGATCAATCTATATTGATTGACTGCCTCCATTATGTTGTGGCTAAAGGAATGGGTCATAATTATTATGGAGAACCCGCATGGCCAAACGATCTTTTCTATATTTTTCCCGTAGTTATTATTTTCAATTTTAAATAATGAAAATATCAGTCTAGGCTATATTTCTGAAAAGGTTCAACATACTCTTTATATATATTTCTACCACAGAGAAATAAAAAATGCAAGTATATGTGAAGTGTATGGCTAACCCAATAACGAAAGTTTCGTAAGGGAACTGGAGCAGGCTACCATGATAAAATGGTTTTAAGAAAAATCCCTAACTTATTGACGGTAGTTTTTTAACACTTGGATTCCCTTCTCGATTATACCCAAGCCTCAATCAACGACATCAAGCCTCCATCAAGAGCTCCATAATCAAACCAAGCGCCAAAATTCACACCAAGATCAACCAAGTACCCAAGCTATCCCATACACCCTTTTTACATCAATTATCTCAACATTTCAAGTTAGGGTTTGCACATACAAGGGGGAATCAAAAGAAAAAAGAGTTCGTGGGTCAAAATCCCGTTAGAACTCTAAGATTAAATTTTTCCTAAACATCAAAATCACAATATTTTAACCGAACATATACCATAACGCAAATTCAGAAGAGAAATAGAAAATAGAGCAAGAATTTCGAAGTTTCTTACCATAATAGTTTCTCTCTCTCTCTCTCTCTCTCTATATATATATATATATATATATATATATATATATATATATATATATATATATATAATAAAAGTGAACTTGTCTAGTGAGAGAGTTTATATAGGTCATGGGCTTGGGGCTTGGGCCCAATTGAAGGCCCAGTTCAATTTTTAGCCCGTTTGGCCTTACTCAGGGCCAAAATCTTTAAGATAACAGCTCGAATTTTTATTCAAAAAATATTTTTTTGTCATTCATAAAATAAAGTTCAAAATCTCATATAACTCATAATTAAATTTTCAAAAATCCAGAGTCTTACATGTATTACCTATAATCAATTATATATATTGTGATAATAAGAGGTGTATTTTATATGGTTTCTTCTTCATTTTTTAAGCATCTCAAAGACCGGAGTAGTGAAGTTGAGTTCATTACTTTGTTATGCACGAAGTTTATATGCTTCACTTGGCGTGGTTGTCGAATTCTCAACTCGCTTAATCATATCTTTGACTGGACTAAAAAATTGTTGCCTCTCGAAAAGTAACTTAGTATATATTTTTCCGAAAGAATATTTGGATGATTGATAATTCATCAAAAAATATGAGAAAAATCAACACAACATTTTGGGTTAGGTCATGATTTTTTAGTCGTGGCGTATAAAAATAATAATCTAATAAAATTCTCCATTGTAAAAATTTTTTTGTTCGGACCTGCAAAGAGAAACACTGGAGGAGGTTGGGACCTGCAAAGAGACTCCAACGTTCAAGTTAAAAAGAGTTTTTTAACTTTCTTTGAGTTGAAAGAGAAAATAAAAGGGAGAGTTTTCTGTGTACTTATCCTGCTATGTTTACTTGGTTCTGTTTATATAAGATTTGTATATGACTTGATTGTGGTATGTTCTTCTCATTCCGAGATATGAGGCATGGATACGGTCCGAGAATCTCGGAGAGAATCGTTTGGTGGCTTCTTTGAAAAGGTCTTTTTAGGACTATCAGCAAGTAACCGTTCTCTTTTTTTAATTTGTTGCACATGGCCGAGTTATAGCACACACGACTGACTTATACAGATAGATCACAAACTACTCTGTTTTGAATTTGCAAGTGGCCGAGCTATAACTTACGTGGCCGACTTATAAGAACAGATCATACCTAATCTCTGAATTATAGCTTGTATCCGAGTTATAATGACCAGATCAACACCAAAAATCTATATGCATCATCTCTTACTATATATAAACTAATCAGAACACAAAAAATCAGAAGAACAAAACACAGAGATCAAAGATCAAATCAGAAGTAGAAGAAATTAAAAGTAGAAAAATAATGAATAGTAAAACTAGAATTATAATCAAACGCAGAAGATCAAATCAGAAGCGGCGGGGAGGACCAGAAGCATCGGCGGCAATGGCGGAACGCGACGGCGATGAGCCACCCCTCTTCATTTCCCTGGCCGTGCATTTTCTCTCTCTTCACGAGCTCTTCAACTGCGGCAAGACGTGGCGACAAGGCTCGCATCTCCTCTCTCCCTCGCGAGACGAGGAGCAGTGGTGAGCAGCAACAACCGGCGAGAGGAGAATGAGCAGAACGACAACGCAGCGAATTCCCTTCCCCCATCACGTAATTCCCTTCTCCCCGCCTTCCCTTCCCCCTTCTTCCCCCCTCCGTCGTGATTCCCTTCCCAGTCCCCTTCCCATTTGTTTTCTTTCTTTTTTTTTATAATTTTTTTAGTTAAGAGTAATTTAGTAATAAAAATTAAAATTTTGATAAAAAGAACGATTTTAAAACTAAGTTAAACCTTAGGGACAATTTTATATGCAAAAAAAGGTTGGAGACAAAAAATATTTTGAACTATACCTTCAAGACCAAAATCTTATTTAACCCCCAAAATAACTTAGTTATATAATATCACCATATTGTCATATACATCTTATCTATCTTTTATGGTCCTCCATGTTTAGTTATATAACATCACCATATTGTCACATACATCTTATCTATCTTTTATGGTCCTCCATGTTTATTATTTAAGGTCCGCCCTACACATGACATGGGTATTTATACCAAGGAACATTCAACAAATCAGAAATGCAATATATCACACTGCTGATACCCCTAAAACAACAAGTGAGCTTGTCACATCTGAGTCTGAAAAACTGAAACTACTCTCAGAACTTGTTCTTACTTATAGCCAGTGCAAACAATCACTCTGGATGAGAGGCCAACATATCCTCTATCTATATAGTCTATATCAAGCCTCAATTGCTTATGGATTGAATGTTTAAATTGACAAGATGTAGAAGACGATAAAAGTTTACAATAACTCTTATTATACAATAATTTTCAATATACATGGTGGATTGATGGTAGGATAACACATTTCATAGACTTGAACTTCTCAAGAGGCTGAAGACATTGCTTAAAATGTTTTGATAATATACAAGCTCATGAGCATTTACTAATATTGAATGTTTTTAAGAGTAGAAAAAATACTTTGTTGCAACAAATAAAGATGTTTGTTTCACCTAAGGGTGTCAAAAATCTCCAGAAGGCGGGGATCCCCGCGGGGACCGCCCTGAATGGGGCCCCAATAGTGGAAAATTTTTCCCGTGGAGATGGAGGTGGGGAGCAAAATTTCTCCGAGACAGGCGTGGGGACCCGAGCGGGAATCCCCGCCCCATCCCCGATAATTCCCCAATTTTTTGAACTTACTTAATAACCCTTACTTTATTTCTAATATAAGGTTTTTTTAGTAATTTCACTCATTGAAAAATCCTAATCCTATTGTTCAAGATTTTATTTTATGGACTATGATTTGCTATATTATATTTCTGGACTTATAATCATAGATAAGATATGTTTGTGTGTTTGTAATAATATTTTGTAGTTTGTTTTTTGGTTTTTTTTATATTTTTTATTATAATTTTCATATAGAGGTTAAACATAGGGAGATGGGAATGGGGCCCCGCAGAGAATGTGGAGAACGCGGCGAACGGGGATGGCGACAATTTTTTCCCCATGACGGGGAACGGGGTGGGGATGAGAATTAATTCTGGGGGTGGGGATGGGGAGCAGGGAGGCATCCCCTGCCCCGCCCCATTGACATCCCTAGTTTCACCTCAACCACCACTAATTGGAGGTATTATGGCCAACTCATCTTCGTCTTGAACAACTATTGTGTCTACCGCATACTCCTCATTCAACGCCAAAACTACGCACCCTTGAATCTCTTCCAAGCTCAGAAACATTACAAGAAGTTTCTTCAAATAGTCTTGAGTGGTGCTTCTAGATGAAACCTCAAGTGGCATCTCACTCAAGCCAGTAATGTCTCGTGCTCTTACAAAAAATAATACTTTTATCTTCACCAAGGAAGATTCTTTCTTGGAGTCTCCATTCATCGTATCTGCTTCCTTCAAACAAGCAGCAACTGGAGACAAATCGGTACATGTAGGTGAATTCATACAAGTAATTTTGTGGTAACTCAAACAAGGAGTAATTATATAAGATCCGGAAAACCATATACATAAGTTTCATAATTTTGACTTGAGTCTAATGTTGCCCACAAAATACATCTAGAAATGGATTTGAGAATGGCAATAGAAAATTATAAGCAAAAGTAAAACTTATGCAAATCATAATTTTAGGTTTGTATTTAATTAACTAGGAATGAAATGAATGGGAAAAATGAATTAAGTTATGATCTCCTCCTATAGAGGCAAGTGAAGTTGGTGAGCCATATGATGGGTAACTATCTCCTGCGGATCGAGAAGATAATAAATTCATAGAGAAAAACATAAGATTCTATATATACCATGGAAATTCTATTTCTTCATTTTAAGCACACGAGGGGCTGAAAGGCAGTCCATCCTAAATAGGATCAGACCAAAGAATACTATAAAATTCTTTAACATATTGACCTACTCTCTTTTAATTTTATGCTCCCTGAGGCCTCTTTATGTTTTCGTGCTCCTTATCCATGTCTATATAGATAGTAAAAATTGTTAAATTATGTGAGATTAGAGGGTCAAATATAACAGTCCAACATTACTAATCACCAATCGAATGAGTAGGAAATAAAAATGTAACATGAACAATTAAGACATCTAATAAACTTCATGAGCATCAAGATCAATCTCAATGTCCTTAACTAATTTTCAAATTAAAAAGAATCAGTTTGTTTCATAATTTTTTATTGTGGATGGCGGCTCATGGTGGAGAGCCAAAAATCCACCATAGTATTATGGCAAATGGACTAAAACCAAAATGTATATGCGTAAAACAACATGCAGAAAAACTGCAATATAATAGATTATAAAATCTAGGCAACACAAGCAACTTTTCAGTAAATTCATCAGCAAATAGACACAACATTAAGTCTTAACACACCAAATAACATAAGACAGAGAATTTAAATGTCAACGGTGATATAGTCAAATACTAAAAACACAAAAGAAACACCAAAGACGTTGTCTTGAAGGGGCTGTTAGTTGTCTTAAAGTAGATAGTGAGTAGTTACTTATGTAAATCAAAATAAAGGATATAAAAAATGAGGTAATGGAAGAGAGGAACAAAATAGAAAAAAGGGGTTAGCAGAACAGAGTCATGAAAAGAGAGTAAAGGAAGATTTGGAAAAAGAAACACCTGGAGTGGAGGAGGGCTAACCCGCAGCGGCACCGATGATGCGTTGACGCCACCAGCAGCAAAGAAAATGAGAGAGGGGGGAAGAAGGGGAGAAAGAGGAAGAGGAAGAGATTTTGAGTTGGTGAGGGAGGAAAGGATAAAGCTGCCTGAAGCTTCCTAAGAAGGTAAGATCTTTCTCTAATTTAGATATTAGGTTCTCTAAATTACCAAACCCTCAAATGCAGAAAAAATTTCCAACAAACCCGCCATCTCTCTATTCAGGTTATGGACTGCCACGACATTGCCACAATTGTAGCTGCTGTGATTCCCATAACACAACGACCCCCATATGGTGGCCAGGGCCAAAAATAGCCATGCCATTTCACCGTGGCTGCTGTTTTAAAACACTGGTTTGTTTATAATCCAACAAGCTCAGATAACTATAATCCAAACTCTACTTAGAAGGGAGAGGTGCAGTGGGGCTTAATTAAGCTTAAGTGGCTTAAGCCTAAATAATGAAAACTACAATTCAAAGGTAATATACCAAACTTGTTCCAGAGACTAAACAAGTAATGGCAATAGTATTAGATTGCGAAAGTCACCAATAGTAATACCAAAAGAATTTATCATCTTCACTAGATGAACTAATCACATATGTTTGACAACATTGTGCTACATTTATAGAAAGGAGGATAAATACCCTTTCTGTCCCCTGAACATTTTAAAGTGAGACATATCGCACCTTAATCATCCAAAAACCTCTACCCGATCCTCAACCAACGACAAAATTGAACGAATCGACCCCTGTGACCGGTTGCTAACAGGTTGCCTGGATGATGTGTTAGGTGGAGGTTGAGGTGTCAATTGAATGTGCCACGTGTAAGTAGAAGTTGTTGTAGGGACTTATAACCCCCTCCTTGCAACTCAAACGGCGTCGTTGCATTGGGTTAATATTCCCCTTCAGTTTCAAAGTACATTTACTATAATCTCCCTCTTCTTTTCATTCATTCACTAAAAAGCCCTAACACTTCATCTTCCACCATTGTTTCCCTCCAGAACCTTTGCACGATGCTAGAACGGAAGTCTGGTATAATCGAATCTGCGACGAACGTGTGCAGGGCATAGACGTTCACTGTGTGAGACGGCAGTGAAAGGTTAGTTCAGTTTTTCGATTTTCACATTGTGTTAGTTAAGAATGTAGTTGTTTTTCATGCATGTCTATGCGGGATGTGATGTGAGGAACTTTACGTTCGAGATGATTAGTATGATTAATGGATAAAGTGGTTAAGAAGAAACACTGTTTTTAATTAGGGTTTGATAATGCTAGGGGTTGATAAACATAGTTAGTAATCCGGGTAATGAAATTTGTATATAGTGATTTTAGTGATGATAATGTTGGTGGCATTGTTGTGGATTACGGTAAAACTGTTTTTAAATGTTGCAAATGTCTGTGTTTGTGATCCCGGTATTTAACCATGGCGGAAAGCTTGTTAGAGGTAATGGTAAGCTATAATACTTAGACGGGAAGGTAGAGAAGTTTCTTCCAATGGATATTGATTTCGTAAACAAGAAGGACTTGGAGAAACTTTTCAAAGGTTTGGGGTACTTGACATACAAACAAATCTACTAGCACGACCCAACTGTTATTGAGTTCGAGGATGGTCTGCATGTGCTCTATGCTGATAAGGAGATCAACAACATGTGCGACTTCACTATGAGGAATAATCTGAAGGAGTTCCACCTTACTTTGAGCATGGAGTGGATATCCCTGATGTAACTGACGATGAGCTTGTGGAGGAGGAATGGGTATCTGAAGATGAGGATGTCTTGGCGGTGACAGATTCTTCAAAATCTTCTTCCTCCTCCTACGATTCATATGAGAGTGCTGAAGATGAACCTTACAAGCCCCCTCCTCCTGGGTATGAAACTGACAGTTCTGAGGAGGCTGTTGATGTACAAAGTAAAAAGAAGAAAAATTGGAAGTCTTGCTCACCTAACACCATGGCAAAGAGAAGGGCCTCCAGGAGATATACTGGTAAGAGGAGGATGAAACATGTTCTGAATACAGAAATGGAAAGTGGGCCTAGCAGTGGAGATTCTTGGTTGGGCCAAGGCCCAGGTAGTGGAGGCTGTGTTGGGCCAGATCTGGGTAATATGGAAGACCCAGCTAGTGAGGGATATATGGGGCAGAAGGGGGTTGCAACTCAGGTTGGTGAAGAATTTGTTGATGGTGGTGATATTGTTTATGAGTATGAGTCTGAGGGTTTTGTGACTCCAGTTTCATCTGATGATGAGAGGGGCTCTTCTGGTCCAGATTTTAATGAGGACAAAATATTTGGAGAGGTGCAGTTTAGACTAGGGATGCAGTTTGCAACTATGGAGCAATTTAAAAGGGCACTTAAGGATGTCTTTGTACAATATGGAAGGGATTGCATGTACCTAAAAAATGAGTCGGGGAGAGTTAGAGCAGCATGTGCTGAGGAAGATTGTCCTTGGCTAATTTTTGTGTCGAAGAACTCGGTTACCAAGTCTTTTGAGGTCAAGACATTTCACAGTGAGCACACATGTGGCCGGGATTATGGAAGCAACCTTGCTGATAAAAAATGGGTGGCTGAAAAATTGGGGCTGAGACTAAAAATGCAACCAAAATTGACACCTAGGGAGGCAATGCAACATATGAAAGAAGACTATAATGTTCAACTGAATCGGAAGATGATTACTAGAGCAATAAAGCAAGCTAGGGAGATTGTGTTGGGCAGTGAAGGGGCTCAATTTGGGAAGCTTAGGGACTATCTGAATGAGATACACAAAAGTAATCCCGGAAGCACAGCACATATGAACACCTTACCCCAGCCACAAGGGCCAAACTTGTTTCAGAGATTGTATATCAGTTTTGATGCTTGCAAAAGAGGCTTCAAGAATGGGTGCAGGCCACTCATCGAGTTGGATGGGTGTTTTCTGAAGGGTTACTATGGAGGCCAACTGCTATCTGCAGTGACCCAAGATGCAAAAAATCATGTCTTTGTGATCGCATTTGGTGTAACTAGGGTTGAGAACACTGATAATTGGAAATGATTTTTGACCTGCCTTCAGGAGGATTTCGGGGCAAGCATGCTCTTTGGATAGCATTTAATGTCTAATCAACAGAAAGTAAGTTTTATAATTACTAGCAAGCATCATGTATTGTTCAGTTTTCTGCTAGATTAAATGTGTGATATCATATACTGCAGGGTCTTGTAAGGGCAGTCCAAGAGGTGATGCCAAATGCTATTCATAGGAACTGTGTGCTACATATGTGGAAAAACTGTGAAAAGGGGTTTAGGAACAAATAGGTTAAGGGTTGTGTTTAGGAAGCAGCTAGGAGCACAACTCCAATTCAGTTCAAGGCTGCTATGGATAGGTTGAAAACTGTGAGTAATGGAGATTGGGAATACATGAGTAAGTTTGACCCAAAGGTATGGTGTAGGGCATTTTTCAGTCACTATCCTAAGAACGCTGCTGTGACAAACAACATGTGTGAGTCTTGGAATGCAGTCATTGTGAAGGTTAGGAAGAAACCAATCCTAACACTGTGTGAGGAGCTACGGGTTCATGTTATGAACAAATGGCTAGACACAAGAGGATCCTAGGAGCATATAAAGGAAAGTTGGCTCCAGTACAACAAATGAAATTGGACAAGTGGATTAAGCTAGAAAGTCACAAGTGGAATGCTCAATGGTGTGGTGACAATGACAGGGTTGTGTTTGAGGTTTCCAGGAATACACACAAGCTGGGGGTTGACCTGAAAAATCAAACCTGCACATGTAACTTATGGCAGCTCACAGGTTAGGTGTATGCATGTCAAAATAGTTTCAATTTTTTTGGCAATGTTGTTGAGCTATAGCAGATGTTATTATTGCCCCATTACAAAACACTGAATTTACAATGTCAAAGGCATATTAACATTATGCAGCTGTTACTATACTACATCCATTTCCTATTACAATACCCAGCAAAATCAACCCAAACACTTTCCATCTGCTAAGAGCACCACTGTTCTTCTCATCGCTTTTGACCTCATCCATCTTCTTCTCTATTTCTGCAATTCTTTCTTCCATCTTTTTCATTGGGTCTGATACTCCATCTTGTACCACCTCATCAATACAAAACGAGGCAACATACTCATCTAGCCAGGCAAAGTATTTGCAATGTCCTCTGTTGTTCTACATCAAAACATGCCTACTGTTCAGCTCCAATAAGTTACCAAAATAACGCAACAATCCAAACAAAAACGATTTCCAAAAAATTTACCTTAAAATAGGAACAACCCAAAGAAAAGCCTCCCAGGGTTTTTTGAAGTTCCAGATTCGAACAAAATGGCATATGATCTGCAATTGCACACTGGAGAAACAAATTTCTTCTTCATCCTTCTCGACGCTCCTTCCAGAATGCTTCCATCGGCACTCATTTCACTGTCCCAACTCTCGTCGCCCCCACCACATCTTTTCTCGCCACCGAATGAAGCACCAGAATTTGTAGTTGCCATGCCCACCGTTGCTGGTCCTCTCACATAGCCAGAAGATGCAAACCCTAAACCTTTTCAATCATTCAAGAATGGGGGAATATTAACTCAATGCAACGACGCCGTTTGAGTTACAGGGAAGGGGTTATAAGTCCCTGCAACAACTTCTACTTACACGTGGCACATTCAATTGACACCTCAGCCTCCACCTAACACGTCATCTAGGCAACCTGTTAGCAACCGGTCACAGGGGTCGATTCGTTCAATTTTATCGTTGGTTGAGGATCGGATAAAGGTTTCTGGATGATCAAGGTACGATATGTGTCACTTTAAAATGTTCAGGGGTCGAAAAAGGTATTTACCCTAGAAAGGACGACAAAGCAAATCAACAAGATAAGCTTAGGCACATGAAGAATGAACTAGATGAGCATTACTCTAGTAAAATATGGCACTGGAAGCCTTACTAGCCGAAATTCATATAATTTAAACCATCTAAAACCTATGAATGGCATAGCCAAAAGCACAAAACTTCAAATTCCCTAGTGCTAACTGATTCCATTGCTATCTTTGTCAAGAATGAAACAACAATTTCCAAACAAAAAATTTTCGGTCCTTCCATGCAAAAAATAATTTATATAGGTGGGTTTTTACTTTTTGGCGGTTACAATTTTTTAGCCTGGTCCATCTTTTTTGGCGAGTTACGCAGACCGACCCGACAGATTTAAGCCCGTTTGCCACTCCTACTATATATACACCAAAAAGATTTATTTTTAACAAAAAAACACATTTTTTCCGTATAGAAAAAATAGCCCCTTTTTTGTCGCAAAAGGATAGTGAATTAGTGACCAATAAAAATACATGTCATCTCTGACGCACATAGACAATTATTGCAACTCTCACTTCATTAATAACAAGTCTTCCATTGACTTCGCTTACAAAGTCTTCTTCAATTCCTGGCAACACAGACTACTCTCTGCTTGCTTTAATGCTGTGAAAGTAATTGGTGGGCTTCGACTGGAACTTCATCAGTACACAGGTTTTACTGTTTTCTTTTCTTATTTTTATTAACTTTTTCCTCACTGTTTATTATTTACTGTAAGTGTATTTTCTTTTTTTCTTTTTTGTTTTTAACTGATCACACACTCCGCTTGATCCTGAATTCTTCCTAAACCAGGTGCAAATATTCCTAGCAAATGCTTTCATATAGTTCGTTAATTATATGGTATGGCACATATGTGTTAGTTCTAAACACAAAACAAGAACTTGTGCATGAACGGCATATAGCAAGTTGGGTCGAACATGTATTTGGATCATTGTGCAGTTAATCTAAGGTTCAGAGTGTGTCTAATTGTTTTCTTTCAGGCTTCAGAGGATTTAGGAGAGTAGATCCCGTCACTTCTCTTTGAATACATAATTAAATTCCATTGTCTAATTCTTTTGTTTATGTTGGTGGATATTAAAATGAACCAACGCAACTAAAATTTAAGTGTAAAATGAGAGTGGAATTGAACACAATATTTTATCGCTAGGCAGTATTAAAAATAATATAATTAAATAAAAATATTATAAACTTCTAAATATTATTAAGTTTTAATTTTTTTTAAATAAAAATATTATAAATATTATTAAGTTTTAATTTTTTTAAATAAAACACAACTATAATAAAATTTTATATAATTTAATTAAATATATCAAATTAAATATAATTTAAATATAAATTTAATATAATAATATACACAAAATTTTTAATATATAAATTAAAATAAAATAAAATAAAATTATTTACATAATTTATACATATAAAAATATTTAAATAAATTTTTTTGGCAAACATTTTGTAAATTCCTGTAAAACGAGTACCTTTTTTTTTTTGGTTTCCCACGGTATCCCCCAACCCGGCAGGTCAAGGACTAATCCGTCGCGGTACTGAGCTCCATTTAAGGGTTTGCCGCTGGCCAATGGGTTGCTGCATGCACAAGGCGGGATTCGAACCCCCGACACTTGCTTAAGCGGACTAGTGAGCTAACCAAAACGAGTACCTTAATCTCCACTCTGTTAAGTTTTTTTTTTTTTATGTCGTGGGTGTGGATTTTTTTTCTACCCCTATGTGTGCATCCTGTGGGGGCAATAACGAAGCCCAAGAGAAAAGAAAGAGAGAGCAGCTTGAGATAGTAACTAAAGAGAGCGTTTGCGGTGAGTGGCAGTGGCTCGTGTCGTGAGTGTATTTTTAATATAATTGAAGCGAGAAAATTTAAGTTTTATTTGATGACAATTTATCAAAATAAATCATTTACATTATAATTTTATCGAATTATAATATTTAAAGATTGCATACACAAATCGGATTAAGTTTATACGTAAATCGTTAGAGGGTACAGCGGTGTTCGTTTAAAGTTTAAATACAATAAAAAAGAAATTGTAATTAATAGGATTAGGATTTTGTGTAGGTATTCGCATATCCGGATATCTGAAAAAATAAATAAATATTTTTTTATGTTTTAATTTATTATTTAAAAAGTATGTTTAATATTATTCTAAGATTAAACATATTTAAAAGAATATAAAAAATTAATTTTATTGATATTTTTTAATAAAAATAAGTTTTTAAAAATATTTTTGTATTTTGTAAATATATCCGATATCTGATCTACAAATGTGCGGATTAGATCGGATCCAAACTTAAAAACTGCGGATATTAGATTCGATCCGATCCGTATTCACCTCTAATTAGTTTTGGATGATTCTTTTTCTTATGTTTTATATGTTTTTTTTTAAGATTTGAATAATTTTTTATCTTATGTTTTGAAATTTTTTTTAGAGTTTCAAAGTTTTTTTTAACAAAAGGAATTAAGATTTGCATAATAAATAATAGAAACTAAAAAGTGAATTAGAATAAAAAAATAATTAATAATTATTTAATTTTATATATTTTAAAAAATAAAATTTAAATATTTATTAATTAATAACAATTAATTAGCATAAAAATATAGTTCAAAAATATTTGTTAGTTTATTATTAATTAGACCTATTAATTTTCTCAGCAGAATTGTTATTATATTTGGTTGGAAACAACAAAATCATATTTGGTTGCATGAATAGCGATAAACATGTAAGATATTGTGTCATAGACTCATAAAAAGATACGAGTGAAAAAATTTAAATTGTTTGGACCAATGCTTTCTTACTCCTTTTATATAAGGTGCTTGCTTACGCAGAGATTAGGACAAAACATAAATCAAATCAGCTTATTAGTCTATTTGAATTCGATTTGTTAATAATTTAATAAGTTAAATTTGTAAGATAATGAGTTGAGTTTGAAAATAAAATTGAATTTATAAATTAAATCAATTAAACTTAAATAAATTTAACTTATTAGTTCGTGAGTAGCTCGATTTCATATATATATAAATAAAATTATTAATACATATATTTTATATGTATTTAATCTATATTTTTAATATATATATTTGGATGAATGCTATTCAATATTTACTAAAATAATATGTAAATTATCCTCTATGATGTGTCACATCTTAATTAAATATTTGTTTTTAATTTGAATTACTATCTTAACCATAATTAGATTATATTGTAATTAAATTTTTAAAAGGGGTAAATATATAATTTATTAAAAGATTAGAAACTGATTTTTTTAATTTTCCAAATCACGTTAACGGTGGCTTTAATCCTAAATTCTTCTTTCTCTTTCTCTCTTAATGTCACTCAACAACTCTTCCCCACTAATCAGCCTCTCCTGAAATCTCAAAAAGCCGAACTCCTGAGTCCAGAAGTCACGATCGCCGACTCTTCTAATTCGTCTCACCAGCTCCGATGTGTCTCCAACACTGCGTCGTCCGGCTCCCCTACTCTGTGTCGTCGCGTCTCCTTATTCCAGTGCGTCTCTCGTCGTCACGTCCTCGTCCTTCGCTGCTATCATCTCGGGTCAGAGTCTGCTTCGCCGTGTTTAGACAAGTTGGTTTTCTCTCTTTTTTGCATTCTTGAAATTTCCTGTCAGTTTTTTTTTTAATTATTCAGTTGGCTTATAATTTAATTACAACTAACGAAACGGTGCTGCTTGAGAAGCGCGACGAGAAAGGAATGGGAGAGGAGTGACGAGGATGAAGGAATGAGGGAAGAGCAAAAGACTGAAAGCCATTACAGAGGATTAGGATATATCTTCTGAAAATGATTTGAGAAAAAAGTCATGTTTTAAATTTTAATATTTTAAAAAACTGCATAATTACTCATTTTAAAAATTAATTTAATTATAAAATAATTTAATTATAACTAATCTAATAACTAATTAAAAAATAACCCATCACATGACATAAGTTAAAAGGTATAATAAAATTTATTATATTTTAATAATTTTAATTATTTAAAATTTTATATTTATTTTTAAACTTAAAAATAAACTCAATTATTAATAAGTCGAATCTGAGACGAACTCAATTTTTCACTCAACTTGTCTGAGTTTTACCCTAGCTAGAGATACAGAAAGAGGAAAAAAAGAAAACACGTGTGGGTGTCTTTTTTCCTCTTATTTTAACCCAAAAAAATAATAATAAATACAAAGCACGTCTCTGTATGCTATGTACTCTTGTAATATATATGTGAGTGTGAATCTTTATATAATTTCGAGTATGCCCTAGTTTTTACGTTTTCCAACATAATACTTTTATACTTAGACACATTTGGTTTGGATTTCTCTTTTATTTACGTTTTCAGTGTTTTTTTGTGTGTGCAATTTCTTCAATATTTTATTACGTTATTTGCTGGTTTTCTTATTAAGTTGTTACCTTCTCTTTGGTTATCAGCTACTTAGACTCACATGACTTGTATTATGGAACATAGACACACTTAAAAAGATATCGAATGTGTTGTTTTCTCTATGAAAGAATACAGAGTAAACATGGCTAACTTGGAAATAGAAGAGGAGCCAATGCTATCATCAAATGCACAATCATCCCATGAACTCAAGGATTCTAGTTTCCGGAGGATCCTATCAAGGAGACGAAGCGCATCCATGTACATTCCCATGGTGTCTATGGACCCATATTACAACAGAGAACCAAGTCTTGGAGAGCATAGTCGTCGTCAACTTAACAGCGTCAGAACCTTCCCGCCCAAGATTGATGAACTATATGCCACCCTTGGAACCCAAAATATTTTCAAACAGAGTGGAGTTACTGTGACTGAAAACAGTGAAAACAACTGGGACGACAACTATGATTGGGAACATACACCACCCGCAGTGAGCGTTGGGCAACAGGGAATCATTTGTAATAATTATTTTTGTATTAGGGTCGGTACTCATGATAATGCTCACCAAGGAATTCCAAGAACTCCGACTAGATTTGATCAAGAGGTATATACTTGTTTCTTTCTGAAGTAGTTTATTTGTAAGCTTTTTCTTTTTTTTCAACATTTATTTCAGAGTTTAATTTTATGTAAAATCTTACCTGTAGTAATTTCATGTAAAGTTGATAGTTGAAAATTATTAAATGATAATTTAATTAAACTTATTAAATCTTTTGATAATTTTCAGCTATCAGCTTTTTACAAAAATAATTACAGATGAGTTTTTGTCTTTTTTTAGTATACTCAGTCATTGACGCTTTACACCGTCATTCAATCACATTCTTTTATGATTTTTATAGCTATTTTTATTTATATGATATTATATAATTAAATATATGGATAAAATCGAGTTAAAGTTCACTTTGGTCTTTAAAATTGACAAATTGCACTGATTTGGTTTCAATACTCGCCAATCTCAAGGATCAAAAGAGACCTTAACTCGGATAAAATGACTTGACAGAAAACCAAAATTAAATTCTTATTCATATAACCAATTATGATTTTGGCCTCCTGCTATTTTGAATTTTACAGTACCATGATGACATTCATGGTGATGAAGAGGATTTTGTCAAAAAAGTGTTATCATTCATCTCTTCCTGTATTCCTAAAGTTATAAGCCCACACTCAAAACGCGTCAAGCAATGGAACAAGATTATAGCTATCTTTTGCTTGGTGGCAATATTTCTCGATCCATTATTTTTCTTCATACCGTATGTACAAAAGGTATAATTATTTTCCTGTAACTTAATTAGTGCATAATCTTGTAAGTTGCAGTTATTAATCTTTCCGTAATACTCTTGGTTTTCTCCATATATTTCCTGTTCATCCTGTAGGATTTCAACTGCATCGTTATCAACTGGACAAGGACAATACCACTTGTTGTACTTAGAAGCTTGAATGATTTAGTGTATTTCTTGAACATACTTCTTCAGGTAATCTCTTAGCAAAACTTTTTTATTAAAAACAAACATTTTGGTATCAAAGGAACATAGAGTCTACAAACTCTCTTACATCTATCATATTGTTCATTAGATTAGTACATCATAGAACATTCTTAGGGATGATAAATAGGAAAATGCTATAATGTCTATTATTATCATGATTATAATAGCTATGAAATTTTGATCGCACTTAAAAAATATAATTCAAATTAAGGTAATTTTTTTTTTGATAACATTTTGAGAAGAAAGAGATTAAAGTAGTAGACACTTCCATTTGTGTTTGAAGTCTTTTCTTTTTTTTTTCTTGATTCATTGCACGATAACATAGAAGTTATGAATGCTACGATTGCTGTCATTATAATGAATGTTATGTATAATAAGGATTTTATTGTGCAATTCTAACTCTATCAAGTTTCATCTTTACAGTTTAGGTTGGCTTATATTTCTGCTAGTAATGGATCAAGGGTGATTGATATAGTTGACCATCCAAAAGAGATTGCTATGCATTATTTGCATAGCTATTTTCTTCTTGATTTATTTGTAGTGATTCCGTTGCCTCAGGTAAAATTTTCCTTTCTTTTGACATTTTACTTACAACTGGTTTGAAAAGGTGTAGAAGTTACTTTTTTTTTTATCATTGACTTCTCAAAAAATTATTATTATTTGGTACCATTTTTAAAATTAACTTGTGATTTTCTAAAAATTTATTTAAAGTATTTATGAAAAAAAACTGATTTTTTCTCTTTTAAAAATTATTTATTACTGTAAGTTTAAAATAAATACTTCTATGACTAAAACTAAACACAAAATAATTTATTCATAAACTCTTTATAAGCTTTTATATTTTAATTTTTTTAAATTTTAATTAAGTTGTTTATCCAAACGACCATTAGTATTTAATATTTTGGATATCCGCAGAAATATAATACCGCTTCTCTTATGTGAATCGTGAGGTTTAAAAATCAAAAAATGTGAACATGAATATAGGACTAGTACCTTGAAAAAGATAGAATTTATGATGGATTTATTGTGTTGTAATTCTATAATGAAATATGTGCAGATAATAATATTGTTTGTGCTACCAAAGTACTTATTGGGTTCATCAGGAGCAAAT
Source organism: Arachis hypogaea (assembly GCF_003086295.3). Taxonomy (NCBI): domain Eukaryota; kingdom Viridiplantae; phylum Streptophyta; class Magnoliopsida; order Fabales; family Fabaceae; genus Arachis; species Arachis hypogaea. The sequence continues at coordinate 105,191,176 of NC_092040.1, forward strand.
CATTCAAAGAATCTTATATCTGCGGTGATCCTTGTGCAATACATTCCCAGATTATTCAGGTTCTTGCCATTGCTAATTGGCCAATCTCCAGCAGGAATCATATTTGAGTCAGCCTGGGCAAGTTGCACTCTCAATCTTCTCATTTTTATGCTCTCTGGCCATATTGTTGGCTCTTGTTGGTATCTCTTTGGACTTCAGGTGAGTCAAAACAAACATAAAAATTAAAGTATCTTTGGAGGAAGCTTAGTTTGATAATTGCTTAAAAGATAGAAACAATTCAATTATTATCTCTATTGTGAAAAAAAAAAGGAATCCAAAGTCTTCTATCCCTCTAAAACCCTCTTCAATCATAAAGGAAAACTAATACCTTTTGTTCCCTCATTTTTGTTGCAGAGAGTTAATCAATGTTTGCTAGACGCTTGCCATAATGCTAACATCATTGGTTGCATGAAATATGTGGATTGTGGAAAAGGACATTTCTCTCACCAGACACAAGATTTGTGGACAAACAATGTAAATGCCACATCTTGTTTGAATTCGTTGTCTGGTTCTTTTGATTATGGGATCTATGCCGATGTTGTTCGACTTACTACAGGAAGCAACTTGATCAAAAAATATTTGTATGCACTTTTTTGGGGCTTCCAGGTATAGTTCTTCTTCTATTGCTAATATTAATTGTAAGACTTCAATTTTAATATCATTATTCTTTCTTCCTGAATACAGCAAATCAGTACTCTTGCTGGTAATCTAACCCCAAGTGATTTTGAGTTGGAAGTCCTTTTCACAATGATAATCATAGGATTGGGGCTCTTGCTTTTTGCGCTTCTCATTGGAAACATACAAAACTTTCTTCAGAATCTCGGACAAAGGTAAAATTCTGCTCTTTCATTCCATGTCTTCCTTACTTGTTTCATCACAATGTTTCTCTTATTCCTCAACAAGAAAAATATTCAGAGTTCCCCATATACTCTGCTTTCACGTTATTCCTTATAAAATGATTCTTTTTTCTAAATAAAATAATGTGTTTGATGTGTTTTCATTCATTTTATTTACAGAACACTAGAAATGCAACTTAGAAGCCGTGAAGTTGAGCAATGGATGAACCAGTTTCACTTATCAGAAGATCTAAGAAAGTAAGAAGGCACGCAATGAAATTATTTCAACAAAGGCACTTCCACATTGCCAAAAATATATTTGTCAATTGGGTAATTTGGTTCTTTTTTTTTTTCATTAACCCACTGTTATTTTTTTTTCCCTTTTCCTTTTCTTCTTTTATGCGCAATAAAGATAAGCAATGTGTTATTTCAATGACACAGTCTCAAACTTAACTCAACTACACCAATGTCGTCTATAGGGAATAATGGGAGAGAATCAATTTTTTTTTAGTCAATGTCACTTAATTTTTATAAAATTATTTTATTTATTTTTAAATTATATATCATAAATCATAAACTCTTAATTCTAGATTCTAAATTATTAAATCCTAAAAAATAATTGACTAAAGTTAGCTAAGTGAAATTTGATTCCCTGTCTATAATATTAAATGCTATGAATACATAGTAGTATGCCTTATATTTTTCATTTTTATTTGGGTTGCCTCATGAAAATGTTATGATGAGCATATTATATATAAAGGAGTGAGAGAAAATATTTGTATGATGCAGGAGGATCAGACATGCCGAAAGGTATAATTGGATGGCAACAATAGGGATGAATGCACAAATGCTTATGGAGAATATGCCAGAAAGATCTGCAGAGAGACATAAGACGTCATCTCTTCGAATTTATTAAGAAAGTAAGCACAATCTATAGCATATGACTAGCTATATATATATATACATATATTAACACCAATTAACCATCTTTTCACTTCAAGTGCATCATAATTTTGGGGTTTAGATGTTGGATAAACTTTATAATTTCACCCTATGTCGAAAATGATGTATTTGTAGCATATTGTTCAAGTCTTTACTCCTTAGGAGCAGTTTGAAAAGTTTCTTTTGTCATAGAAAAAGTATAGGAAACCAATAATATTGATAAACAATATGAACAATAGATATATCAAATGTTTATTTTATTAGGTGTGCGAATGGTTATTCTAATATTAAGATTTAGATAGATAATTTAGAACTGTAGTGTGTTTTTATTTTATTAGTAGTTGTTCATATTGTTCAAAAAAGTTATTAATTACCTAACATTACCTTCATCGTAACATAACTAGCATCATGTAGGTGGTGGATACTGGATAGGTAAAAAACAATTTGAGAGAATATCAGAAACTAATATAAAAGAAAGAGTGAAAGGTGAGTAGGAGAAATAACTATAGATTAGAGAAGATTAGTAAGGTTGGACATATATATAATATCTTCCATCTTATTATTTATTATAGTTAGTTATGTAATTGCTACTGTTTATATTGTAACAAAATTAATTTGGTACCGAAATGATAAAATATTAAAATTATAAAGTAACGAAAGTGTTTAGCTTATTATAGAAGGGAAGTTCTATGATGCCTAAAAAATTGGAATCTAACTTGTCTAAAAGGTGAGAGAAAAAAATGTAGACTCTATCTTTTGTATTTTATCATGTAGTGTAAAAATTATACATGGTAGACAACACCATTATAGAATTGACTTTGATCTCAATTTTTATATATTATACAGAGATAAAAAATAAATATGAATAGGTAGAAGATAAATTGATTTAACAATGTTTTACAACGTTAATTATAAACTTTTAAACCATAACAATTTAACTAAAAATGAAGTGGGACTATATAAATATTTAATAAGGGTAATTAACTGTAAAAGTTATTTTGAAGGCATGCCTATTTTATATTTATTATGAAATGAAATATAGCGTTTGTTTGGACACCGTTAAATTGATAAAAAAAATATTTTTTTATTGAAAATAAATTTTTTTTAGTGTATTTAATAAATTTCTGATAATAAAAGTAAAAGTATTAGAAAAAAAAACATCTTATGATAATACAACACTAAACACTAGCCCAGTATATTTGAAAAAAAAAACCCTTAAATTAAAGTTATGTGAGAAAAAGCAAAAAGTTTGAGGATCTATAGCTTAATGGATGAGCCTATTTTAGATGCCATTTGTGAGAGGCTTAGGCAAAAAGTATACTTCAAAGGAAGTACTATTTTGCATCCTGGTGATTTGGTAGAGAAAATGTTCTTTGTTTTGCGTGTGGAATTGAAGAGCATTGGCGAAGATGGAACTAGAGTTTTTTTAACCGAAAGGGATGCTTGTGGTGAAGAACTTTTAGTATGGTGTCTTGAAAATTCTTCGGTTAGCACAGGTACATGAATATTCAATATTGTGAAAACAACTTCAATTTCTCATTTAAGTATTTGAAATTTTGACTATATTATGTGTATATAAAATCAACTATTAATATAAAATATATATTAAAATGAGTTAAATTACATATATATTTATATACAAATATATAGTAGCTGATTTGATATGTAAATAGCATCTTTGTTTGAATTTAGAAACGTGTAATTTATTTTATTTGTCTTATGATGAACTTATTTTGGAGCTAAGAAGAATCGAATTTTAGATATTTAAATTATAAAAAAATTCTGACACTATATTATGATTTAAAAAAAAATATTAAAAACTAATAATAAAAGACATATAAATGAGTATATTTTTTTTTATCATTTAATTTTTGTTGCAGATGGTAAAAAGGCATGGCTTCCTAGACCAAGGTTACTTAGCAGAAGGACAGTAACGTGTTTAACGAATGTGGAGGTATATTCAATTGGAGCTGCTGACCTAGAAGCAATTACAATCCGTTTCACAAGATTCTTGCGAAATCCACTTGTTCAAAGAGCATTGAGGTCATTAAATTATCTTCTTATATTTCAATATTTTGCAGTTGGTTCGGTGTGAGCCTCATCGTTTTTTTTTTCTTTTTCATGGGAATTTCATAAATACTATCCACACCCTACAACTAGAACACTACTATTAGGTCTTAGCTTAGTATGCTCCTCATGAATGAATGAAAAATACTTAACCATAACTCCATAAGGATATTATAATTAACCTTATAGCCTCGTTGCCGAGATATCTTTAGTCTTCGTTATTTTAACTTCTCTTTTTTAAATAGGGATAAACAGTTAAAATCGTCTTCAATTTTTTTAAATTGATAATTATTCAAATATTTTTACAAAATTTTAAGTCAAATACATAAGTAATTTGTCAAATATAACAATTATTTATCACTTATAAAAAAATATTATTTTTATTGTATTTTATAATATTTTTATGGTTATTAAAAGTGACGGATATTTTTTGTCAGCGTATTAAAAAATCGAAAATAATTTTAATAGTTTATGTTTATGAATAGTGTAGATGAGTCCACTTTAGAGAGTTAAATAAATTTGTTGTTTGTAAAAAATATTGTTCTGTTACGTTCATGTGATTTTCACTAGCATATTATTTTGAAATGTAGTATTGCTGATTCTGATAATTTGTGATATTTAGGTTTGAATCACCTTATTTGAGATCCGTTGCAGCAACACGGATTCAAGTTGCATGGAGAAGATACTGGAAAAGACAACTAATACGTGCTCTCTCACAAAAAAATTACTATTAGGGATTATAGGCTACAAATACTATAAAGAGGGTTGAACTCATGATTACATTCAATTTCCAAGTTAAGTAGTGGAAACTAACTAGAAAGAATACTCAATTTTTTGTTGCATTGCTCAATTCTACCTTTTTAATTGTTCAATATTATATATTGAATCCAAGATAAATTTTGTTTCAAGCCGAAATGTGGGTATCATATCATGAGGATTGAGGCTACTCTGGCAAAGGTATAAAACTACATGTCACTTGGCTTTTCCAAAAGTATGAAGAATTCAATATTGCGATAATAGAAAGGAAAGTGTCGTGTATTAATATAAATAGCAATGATGTTGAACTAATGGATTAATCGATATTAATCCAATTCTTAGTATTTGTACACAAAAATATTATTACAGATATGGAAACAGTTCTAAAACTAGCACGAGTACTCGAGTAGCATCCCAACAGGTATGATGGGCCACTTTGATCAAATTATTTTTCTATTAATATAATTGTTAAATCTAATTTAGAATTATATATATGTGTACACAAGTATCTAAAAAGTTGGTGACGCTTAGACATGTGGATTGTCAATTTTGGAGAGATTAACAACTCTATTATGATAAAAATAATCATAAATTCTTTTTGATTGGCTAAACTAAGAACGTAAACTAGACGTATTATTCTTAGGAGAGCCTAAAAAATTAAGCATAAAACTTATATTATATCCATATCAACTTCACTTTATAATCAAAAGAATACAAATGTATATTTATAGGAGTAGGGAAGAAAAAACTTTTTTGATTTAGACGATATAAGATTAATATATAAAACAAAGTTTACCATCTTAAAAAATATGACTTATATTTTCTTATTATAATTACTAATATATACTTAATCTATTAACTCTATTTACTCTCACGTCAGTTGGCTAAATCATGATTTGTGATTGAATATAGAGATTTTCTATTTGACTTCTCTCAATGAATATTTAATTTCTACAATTTTATCTAAAAATTAATGCATGTAAAAAATTAATGTTTAATTCACTTTATTCTTGTTTGTGAAATGTGTACATATAATGATACTTTGTTAAATTCATATCTACATTAGTAAGTTTTCAAGTATTTTATAGTTCTTTGTTTAGAAATTATCTCAAAACTCTTTTCTAAATCTTTTCTATACATCAGAAGTTGACAAGTTATTTTACAAAAATTAGTAATTAGATGATAAACGAGTAAATGGTCAAATTCGTTCTTGAAAAATTATTCGTTCTCTAAATTAGTTTTCAAAAGATTTTTTTTAATCAAATTCATTCTTCAAAAATTTTAAATTAATCGCATTAGTCTTTTTGTCATTTTCTTTGTGGACAGCGCCAAAATTTGTTAATGTGGATCGTTAAGTGATACTACAACACATACATAGGAGTTTTAATTGACTATTAGTATGATAAGTTTATGAAATTAGATCAAATCAAAACCTAATTGAGGAAAGAACTTAAAGTAACATTGGAATTTTTTAATTTGGAGTTGATTTGATCTAACTTCATAAACTTATTATGTTAACCGCCAATCAAGACTACTAGATGTGTGTTATGGTGTCACTTAATGTGTCACATCAATATATTTTAACGCTGTTAGTAACGGAAGTGACAAAAGGACTAAAATGACTAACTTAAAATCTTTGAAGGACGAATTTGATTAAAAAAAATTTTTGGAGACTAATTTAGAGAATAAGTAATCTTTCGGAGATTAATTTGACTATTTACTCAAAATGTTATGCTAGTATGATGCTAAGTTTGGTAATTATTAATTATATTAGTTAGAATTGGAAGGAAAGTTAGTTAGAAGGGTTGTTATTACTTAACAGACCGAACCCTCTATAAATACTCTTGTTTCTTTTTCTTCATTGATCAATATATCATAATACATTCAGTCACAAATCACTTTTTGTTTTTCTCCAAGAATCTTCTCTTTTCTTTCTTCTGTCAGTTTCAACCTCCAAGTATCATTTACCAATTATTAGTGACAAGCTTGATGATAACAATTATAACACTTGGCGCAAATCTGCTTTAATCACGGTTCTATCTCAAGATCATTTTCTAAAAGAAAAAGTTCCAGCTCGTTTTGCTAATGAAGCTGGGAAACTCTCAAAAACAAAATCAGAAACATATAACGAGTGGCTCTTAAAGGATCTTTTTCATCAGACATGGATTCATGCTTCTATGACTTGTAATTTTAAGAACAAGGTGTTCCACTGTAACTTTTTTTTTATGAAATTTGGGACAAATTGTATGAGTATTTTATAGTTTCTTCAAAAGCAAGAATTCAGAGTTTAACAGGTCAGCTTAGGTCTATTAAGAAAGTGGTTAAGTATTTGACCAATATTCGACACTTGATGGATTCCATCATTGATCTTAATTTTCATTATCCTAAAGATGATCATATTCAAGTAATCTGTAATGAACTTAATGAAGACTACAAGAATGGAACCTAGAGCTTTGACATCTCATCTTGATCTTGTAAATAGGTCTTTGCCATCAATAGGGATCCCTCATGTCGTATCTTTAAGTACAAGGCACAATTGATTTTGATCAAACATTCGGTCCAGTTGTCAAGCCACAAACCATAGGGATTATCCTCACTGTTTCTCTCTCCAAATGTTGGAAGCTACAACAATTTGACTTTGATAATGCATTTCTAAATGGAATGCTTCAAGAAGATGTTTATATAGAACAACCTCAGGGTTTTGTTTCTTCAAATCCTGCCACAGTGTGTCATTTGAATAAAGTAATTTATCGACTTAAACAAGCACCAAGGGCATGCTTCAACACTCTAAGCAACACTCTCAAACAGTTTGGCTTCTATACAGCTAAGTCAGATACTTCTTTGTTCATTAGATGCAATAATGATTCTGTGATATATTTACTTGTATATGTGGATGATATTCTCGTTACTGGTAATAATTCTTATGAAATTGACAAACTTATTGAACAACTACATACTATATTTTCATTAAAAGATCATGGCCAATTTAACTTTTTTTTCGGATTGCAAGTTACTCATCAATCTGATGGTAACATTATGTTGTCACAACAGCAATATGCCTCTGAACTACTAAAAAAAAAAAAAACAAAAATATGCATAACTCTAAACCTGTCCCTACACCTCCATGGTTGCTAATTTAAAATTGTATACTAATGACTCTGAGCCCTTTGACCATCCTAGGCTCTACAGGTCCACAGTAGGAGCATTACAATATCTAACTCTAACCAGACTCGATCTCACCTTTACTGTCAACAAAGTTTGTCAATTTATGCACAATCCAACATTAAATCATTGGAAGGCAGTGAAAAGGCTTCTCAAATATCTTCAAGTAATTCAACATGTTGGATTGCTCTTTAAACCTTGTACTGATTTTTGAATTTACGCCTTCTCTGATGTAGATTGGAAGTAAGCCTTGATGCTAGAAGATCTATGATTGGATATTGTGTTTTCTTAGGAACCAATTTAATAGCATAAAAGTGTAACAAATAACCATTTTGATGGTAATGCTAGAACTTAAGAAGTGGGAGGGGTTGAATCAAGTTAATTTTAAAATTGAAGTTTTTTTGCTTTGTTTTTACAGAAGTAGATTATGCAAGAGATTTTTTGCATTTTGTCTCTAAAACCAAAACACAACGGAGCAAGGAAAAGAGAATCAGGCAAGCATGTATCTTGGTTTAGTTTTTTTGTGCAATTAAATCTAAATCCAGTTTCTATCACAACTATAGTGGAATTTTTACTATAATCAAACAGATTACATACACTAATACTAATGAATTTTACTATAATTCAACTAGTATCAATCACCAAACTTCTAACCAAGCCTAATCTCCACCAAGTGCTGTTCCAACTTGGCAAAGGAGAATCCAACTGGTTCAACAGCCACCAAATGCTATTCCAATTTGGTAAGGGGAATTAATCTTAGTTCATCACTAACCAAATACAAAAAAATTTCTTTTGACTTTTTCAATGTATTTCTCTTGCCTCTTTTTCCTCATGACTTTTTCATTTTTCACCTCACCATGATTTACCTTTGTCTCAAATACAGAAAGATTAACATCAAATAACCATAACAAAAAAATCTAAAATGAAGTTCAAGAAGAAGAAAAATAATTCTGCATGTATGATATGATGCTCAGAATTTTTTTACTCTATTTTACTTTCCTTCAAATGCTGTTGTTAGACCAGCTATAGAGTGTGAGGCTGTCTCTTAAATTTTGCTTCACGGCCTCTGCATTTTTCTTGAGCATTGAACTAGTTGAAGTCTTCTCCTTCTTTCAAGAAATCAGACCAAAAAATCAGAGATTCATAATAGAGTTAAGCAGTGTAGAAGAGAGATAAGCAGCAATAGTTTTATTGATATGAGTTCCTTAATGTATTTTCCAAATCCAAACTCTTAATCTTGTGCTTTGACCCCAAATTTCAATATCAGCCTTGATTCACAGCAGAAGAAAGTAGCCTCCATTTTCTTCTTATTACCCGAAATACATGTGCAAAGGGAAGGTGGATTCAACAAGTAATTGACTAGCATAATAATGGCAACCTTTTACCTCTTACCCGAAGCAAGTGGATAACACTACTGCATTTTATCTGGAGCAGGTGGACAACGCTACTGTCTCTTACCCAGTCATCACATATATCTCATTTAATTGCGATTCATCATTACTTTTATCATCCTTATCCATCTTTTCTCATTCAACATTACCAACACCTCATAAGTTCAATTATCACTTTGCGAAACCCTTCCTAATATCCTTAAACTTATTTAACATACTCACCCTCGTTCTAAGACTTAAAAACTCGCTAACAAACTTTAAACAAGTGTTAAAGAGGTTTAATTTGAAAATCTAGTGAGTACGTTTAAAACTCAAAATATCATTTTTTTCCAAAACAGGGTGGTCATGCGTACACATGCTACCTCATGCGTACGCACGGGTGTGACCCTGACAAACTCACGTATGCGAATACCTCCCGCGTACGTGGGTACTCAAAACAGAGAGGGTGCCTCATGTACGCATGAACATCGTCGCATACGCTTACTTTCAAAACTTGGCTTTTGATGCGTACGCATGCCTCATGCGTATGCATGATTGTAAAATTTAGCAAAGTTGCATATGCATCCGCCTCATGTGTACGCAGGTGTATGAAACAGAAAGGATTCTTGCGTATGCATGCATGCGTCCGCGTACGCATGCCTTGCATTTTTTTAAAAAGCTGTTAAGTTTCAGAAAATTAGTTTTTCACATCCAACTTCGAACGCGCATGAATTTTTTGTTAGAAATCATTTTTAATCCGTTCTTCAAACATTATAAACTTCATAAATCCAATTTTTATTCAAAACAAGTTTTATAAAGTTTGGGGTCTGAAAGCCACGTTATAACCTGCCAAAATTGATAAAAAAAAATCAACTTTTACCAATTTCACATAATTTCTAACTTTTCAAATTTCTCAATTTTAAACTAGTGGTTCCCAAAACTCCTTTCAACACCTTCCATTCATTTTTTAACATTCCACTACCCAATTCATTCGATTATTCAGCAATTCCATATTTATATACTTAACAATTCCTCGACCAAAAATCAACAACAACTATTATTATTTGTAAATCATCAACATCATAATCCACAACATGCAAGCTCATATACTCATCAAAGTCATAATTTAATACATACCAACTCATCCACCACTTCATACACAAGTCATATATCATATACATATTTCATTCAATTCATTCCTATCTTGTAGTCTTTTAGCCTAAGTTTTCACGTGACATTAAACATTAACTACAAGAAACCAGAACCATACTTTAGTCAAAACACCTCAAATTGCCTCAATTTACAACAAGTCTCCACCAAATACATTTTCAGCTCCCATTACTCAAACTCAAGCCTCCAACTTCATCAATTTGGTTTCAATTCACATTTATACCACCTAATTTTGCATTATTACATACACATTCACAAATTTAATACATAATCTTATATAATTAAAGAATTCACTAGGGTTCAAGGATTCCTTACTATTCCCACGGATGATTTGGATGAAACCCAACAATCATCCGTCGTTAGAGTTCACCTAAGTCATAAAAAACACCAAAACCCTCAACATCCAAAACCCAAAATCATGAACTGAAGAGGGATGAGAATTGGGCATGAAATGTCAATTTTCTTACCAAAATTCTTGTATGATTTTAAAAAGAATTCCAAGACAAACGTATGCTTGTTAACAGCTCATCAATTAGAGCTCCGGGTTAAAAGTTATGGACGAAAAAATGTTAAAATAAATAGTATTTTTTCAAAGGTTTTGTTTCCTAACTTACCGTGTTCTCTCCATCTCTCAATGCAATCTGAGTTGCAAAGTGTGAGAAATGGCTTTTATATAATTGGGCTTGGATTTTTTGGCCCAATATGAGTCCGATTCAATTGGTTAGTCTGTTGGTCTAATAGGCTCCGTTTGGTTAGTGGGTAGGAATACATAAGACATAGACATAAAGACATAAAATGACATAGACACGGTAGGACATAAAAATCTTAAACTTGTTTGGTATTTAAGTACAGGACCTGCATTCAAATTACAATTTTAATAAAATGACACTAATAACCCTATCATCATTATCACATCTCTATCTCTATCACCATCACCATTGTTATGTTAACTCAGATTATCACCATTAATAACTTTTAATGCAATTACAAATTCAATTCAACAAATCAACAAACTAACACAAAATCACTCTAACAACAAGATTAATCAAAATTTAAATAAAAAATAAATAAAAAGAACAGAGAACTCTCCCCCTATTTATCTTCTTCTCATCTCGCATGCAAAAAGCACGATCTAATTACAGTCACAAACAAAAAATTGAAATTGAAATTAAAAATAGACAATTATTCTCATCACAAAAAAAATCCTCAAAGAACTGGAAAGAAAAAAACAGCAAAATAGATGACCATATGGTGGAAGAGAAGCAACGACGTGAAAGAGAGACGAAGACAGATCTGGAAAGAGAGGTGCGAGTTTGATTTAGAAATGCCTCAATATCAAACATGGGAGGAAGCCTCGACAACGACACTGAGGCAGAGAACGGAGAAGACAACCATGGCGGAGGCGGCGTGACAAAGGAACGCGACAGTGGTTGCGACAACGTATGAAGGAAGAGATGACAGTAGTGGCGACGATGATGGCGGCGAAGAAGTGGAATGGAGAGAGACTGTGGTTGAATGAAGAAAGAGTTGGAGAAGAAGATGAGAGTATATGATATAAGGAGGTGAATCAGAGAAAGGAGAAGAAGAGAGGATAAGGGAAAAAGGATAAAATTGGAATTAAAGAAAAAAAAAGAAGGGATAAGATTAGAAAAGTTTGTGTCTTATAATTTGTGTCTTAGTGTCTTAGGTTAAAGGAGAGACACTAAAGACATGTATTTTATGTGCTTCTGTGTGTCACCGTGTCCATCAAAAATTTATGTCTAATGAACCAAACGGTGGACATGTACCACCGTGTCCATCTCTTGATGGACATGTATGACAAAACAAACACTGCCATATTGAACTAAATTTTTTAAAATTAGTATTAAAAATTATATTTTTAATATTTTTACTTTTTTAAAGTATAAAAATTAATTTTTTAATTTTTAAATAATAATTAATTTATTAGTTAATTATTTATTAATTTTTCGATATTTACATGTTTCATGTGTGTTAGGGGAAGAAAAGACTAAGGCCCAGTTTGGGTAAATAACTTAAATAAGTTCTTTTGGAAAAGGAGCTTAAAGTATAAGGACTTTTATTAATAGTAGCTTATAAATAAGTTATTTTGTGTTTGGATTTTTAACTATAGAAGTACTTATTTTAAAGTTGTAGCGTTTGGATAAATAACTCAAAAAATACAATTTTTTTGACATAAGAGAATGGATATTAAATTTTTTTAAATTGTTTAGACTCATAATTTAAACCAGTCTCTTTCAAGAATTTTATTTTTAAATTTGCCCAACCAACTTTGTTAAAATGTATTCCAGGTCTATTTCGAGCCAACATCTCTTCTTTACATATTTTCATGAATATAACAGTATTTCGTTCATTCCAATCAGCTTTAAATTTTCTTCCGGACTTGCCACTTTCATGAATTTGTTGGGGAATAACATAAAAAAAAAAGAAAATTATAAAACTAATTATAAAAATAATAGCAAGTTGTATAAAAATAAAATCACATATAAAAAAAATAAAATTAAAATCACATATAAAAAAATAAAATTAAAACTGAGATTTCATAGCATACAAAATATTCAATACAAATTTAATAATAAAAATAGAATGATACAATGATAAAAAAAATACCTGGAAGGAATATATGCTGGTTCAGATGGAACAAAAGATGGTGGTGAAGGGTCAATACTTCCAGCAGATGAATCATTACGTGAAAATGGTGGTGGAACGCCAACACTTCCAGTAGATGGAACATTGCGTGTGAGGATGATGGTGGAAGGCCAGTGCTTCTAGAAGATGGAACTTTGCGTGAAAATGGTGGTGGAGGGCCAGTATTTCCAGCAGAAATAGGAAACATTTTTCCACAGAATCAAGAACGAAAGTAAATTTTTTTGTTTTGAAATCAATTTTTTTTCACGGAAGTGATAAAATGACTTATCGAAAAGGAGAAAGTCATCTATTTCTACTTCTTCCAAAAGCTATAAATTAACTTTTCGGGAAGTTAAAAGCTCTTCTTAAAAATAGTGTCAAACACACTTATCGTAACTTTTCATAATTCAAAAGTAAAAAAAAGTAACTTTTGTGCGTTCCCAAACGGGCTCTAAGTCTTGGCTTTATATGTTAGATATTGAGTTTAATATAGATCCAATTCAATCGATTTAACTTGTTGATCCGATTTTGAGTCAAAATATTTAAAATTAATATTTTAATATGCATTCTAAATATTTTTATTTCTTTAAAATATAAAATTTAATTTTTTAAATTTTTTTATTCATAATTAATTTATTAGTTAATTATTTATTAATTTTTAAAATTTTACATATTCTTTTGTCATATCTAAATTATAATATTTTTATTTATTTTATTTTATATAAGTTGAATGGATAACAAGTCTAATTAAATTATTATTTAAGATAGAAAAGAATAATATGTCTATATATTTTATGTTTTAATATAAAATTTTATAGCCATCTTTTATATATCATTTTGATATATAGAAAACATAAACTATAAGCTTTACGCTATAATGTTTATAGTTACGGTGGTTATGATAGTTATATAATATTAAAATAATATTTTTTAATTTAAAAATAAAAATAAAAAATGTTAATATAAAATAGTGTAACTTTAATTTTAGTAATATTTTTTAATTTCTTTAGTCACGTAAACATCATTATTATAACTTATAAGTACTGTAGACTCCATTAAATATAATTAATAGATAGAAATGACATATATAATTGATAGAACTTTTATATATAAGTAGTAATTTATTTATATAGAAGTATATATTATGATTATGTTATTTGAGTCAATTTATAAATTTTCGGTGAGTTAAATTTTTGTTTATAAAGATCGTCGATTATTAATGAGTTGAGCTAATTTTTACGAGTTAAACTTGAATTTTGTCTGACTCAACTCAATTGAACTTAATTCTAACCCTATTTATAATATATAGAATTTTAAATTAAAAAATATTTTATATTTAATATAATTTTGAAATCAGGTTGACGCATACATCTTTTGAATTTTAAAAATTTCCGTCAACAAATAAAAATGAGTAAAACATAACAATTTTTGTTGTTGAAATTAAAAAATATCATTTATTGAAAAATTAACACGCCACACGCAACTTCAAGATTTGAACCGGGAAAGCACAAATAACTCGAACGTACCAACCATAAGTTTTGAATTTCACGGCCTGGTACGTTGGGGACATTGTTCTGGTCTAACCCAATGAGAGTCATGGGTCTAATTACAGACCACTGACCCGTCGGGTATTCGATCTGAATTTAGAGGTGACCCGCGTGCCATTTCGTGCCTTGTTGAGAAGACTTGCACAACTAGCAGAAGTTTTCAGGCAGATGAACCCAAGAGAAGAAGTTCACCCGAATACGGAGTATAAGTAGAAAAAGATCTACTCTTCTCTAGAAGTACGTTATCTTTTTTATCCTAATTAACCATCTCATCATATAAATACTTATTTTAATATTAGAGTATTTTTACAGGTAACTCTACCCGTCAACCGACTAATGAGTCAGACGATCATCTTACTCACAAAATTCGCGTTCAAATCCAAATTCTCTATCTCAACTAGTTGTTCCAACTCTGATTCCACTCGAATTGTTTTTCACCCGAACAACCAAATATGTTGCTTGCCCTAAACCAGAAAAAGAAAATGAAATCAAAGCAAATAATTTAATATTAATCCAATTACCCATGCCTTAGATCCTAAAATACTAAAAGGAATATTAGCCATTTTGTGCAAATAACCACTAGGCAAAAGAAATACTCTAAACCACATGTGTATGTGCTATTAAAGTCAAAGCATAAAAGCCAATGCTATCATACCAATTCATTGTTGTACAAGCTAAGGTACGACATGATATAAAAAAAGTTTATAACCAAAATAATTCAGTTATAATTAGTTAAAAAATTTTAATTTAATTATATAATTTTTTTACATTTTATTTTTTTATTTTATTTTTTATTATTCAACTAATTATATTATATCTTTAAATATTAAAATATAATATATCATATATTAATAAGACTTTTTATAATTTGATTTTCATATATATTATTACATTAAAATTAATCATAATAATATATTTTTAATGTTATTAATATTAATTGATTTTTTTTCTAACCACTAATTTATTTTTTTCTTATTGTTTAATTTCACTGTACCTATATAATATTATCTAAATTTTAATTGTCATTAATTTTTTGGTAATCATTAATTTATTATTTCACTTATGTAATATTTGTTACATGTTTTTCAAAGTGGAATAATAATTTATTCTATTTTTTAACACAAATGTTTTCAAATTTTATCATAATTAAATTTAAAAAATATCAAATACTTAAATTAATTTATTTAATTAACAAATTTACTCATAATATCCATAAATTTATACATATAACATCTATAATTTCATATTAATAACATTCATAATTTCATACTCATAACATTCATAACTCCATGCATGTGATATCCATAATTAATAAATTTTTACAATTAATATTACTAAATTTTAAACTATGTGTCTTACTGTATTTTTTAAATTATTATCTCATATGTATGCACTAATAGGTCATAATTTTAATTATTTTAATATTTTTTAACATTCATATGTATGTTTATTTATTAATTTTAATATAATGAATTAATAATTCTTTTAAAAATTTATTTCTTAATTTTTGTTTATATTTTATATTTTTTATTTTATTTTTTAATAGTCTATATATAAAATATGTGTTGTATAGTAAAAGTTGTTAAATTTTTTTAATTTAACATCTATAATTTTATATGTATAACATCTATAATTTTAAACACATAATATCTATAATTAATAAATGGTATTAATTTATTGTTTATTATCTTATTTTGTAGGTTGAAAACTAATAATTTTGAACTTTTTAATAAATAGAGACTAATCAAATATAATATATTTTTATTTTTTATAAAATGTATTGAAGTGATTTGAGATTTTTTTTAAATTAAAAATATCAAAATTTAAAATTTTTATTTGAGAAAAATTTATAGAATTATGAATGTAATAATAATAAAAGAGTTTTTTTTTAGATTTAATTCACATTAAATTTAAAATTAACTTTTAGTGTAATTAAATAAAAAAAGATAATTATAAAAAAATTAATTATTTAATTAAATCTAAAGAGTAATTCACACTCTCTTATAAATACAAATATTATTATTGATCATATATTTTTATTATCTATAATATTTTAACTATCTATCATTATTTTATTGATATATAGCTTCACCGAACTTACCAACACCTTCCATCATGCATCATTTAAGTTTTTTTAGTTTGTACGAGTTACACTTGAACCACAAATCAAAAAGGTATTTCATAAGCTTAATTACCCAAAATTATGATGCTCAAGTGAGTAAGTATGTGCTTTAAATTTGTAGGACTATAGTGTATATGTTGATATCATCAATATTTAAGTTTATTGTTACCGTCCACATTGGTAACCCAATTTCTGTAAGTTGTGGTGCCTATTCTTTAACGAACTTTCTTTAGTATGGTCATTAAAAAGAGCTACCTATAAATCAATAAATTCATCACGTGGAAATAATTCTCCACATAATTTATCTTTCTTTTTCTTTTTAAGTTAATTAAGCTTCTTTGGCATTTATCATATCACAAAGTACATAATATATATACTTCTGATATAAAAGACCTCTAACACACAAATATTTAGAGCCTTCATATAAAATAACACACAGTCTGAAAAACTTGCACGATCAATAACGAAAAATGTATTGTTATGTGTAGAAGATAAAAAATTTAAAAATGAATATTTAATTATTTTATGTCTTTTTGAGACATGAAATTTTTTGTATCTCTATCCCTATTTTCACAACCAAATAGTAAATTTATATCTCTACTAATTTTATATTTATATCTCAGAAATAATATTCAAACACAATCTAAAAAAAATTAATCCTGCATATATTTAATGATAATAATAGTTTAATTTAAAATAAAAAATACAAACTGCTATGAAGAAAAGTGTGCCAAAGTAACTAATACCATTGTTAGTTTTTTTTTTTTTTTTGATAAATACATAACAAATACTTAAATTTTGTAATTTTTCATGTAAACATTTTTAATTGAGGAACTTGTTAATCTTTCGCAAAATCCCTTAAATTATTGTTGATTGTTGTTTCTGCAGCTACCCTTAATTTCTGCATTATTCATCAATATTATTATTCATAAATATTTTTCTGCGTTAAGAATTCAAGCCATGTATCATGGCACTTCTAGAGTATTCTAAAATAAATAATTGCAACATAGAGTAGAAAATTTTAATATGTATTTTATTATTGTGATTTTTTTTCATAGAATGATTCATAATACTCACACATATCATCTTGTAGAGTTTTGAATAAATGGAGTGCTTTAAATCTAGTTAAATTAATTTAGTCTGAGAATATATATTAACTTACGTTTTGAGTTTTAAATATTTCCATCAAATGAAAGTATTTAACATTTTAATTATTAAAGCGAATCAATTTTTGATGGACACATGTATGTCGTTAGGTTTGTTGAGATAAGTTTCAAATTAAATATTGTTACTTGGATTCTCTCAAATTCTTTTAGCTGTAGGAATTTCATTTAGAAATCTTCACATTATTTTAGAACATGCGGTGGTACTTTTGGACAAAAATGAGTAAGCTAAGTTGATATATTGGACGATTTTAATACAAAAAGAATGTTAAGGATGAATTTAAATTAAAAATTAGATAAGAGACAATTTTAATTTTAACGTCAAATTTTTGGAACTAAAATCATACGTCCCTATCTTTTAACATCCTTCTACGTGAGGTTACAACTTACAACCAATGTATGGGAAAAAGAAATGGATAAGGCACGTTTGCTGATTCCACGTAGATGTAACATGAACACCAGAAAAACAATAAACATCAATATTTAAAAAAAAAATTCCGATTGAAAAGGTTAGGCGGCAACCCAATTCTTAAAATCTAGAAGGATAAATAATACGTTTTTTTTTTCTGAATTTGTCAAAAAAATTGAAAGAGTTGAATTTTTAACTTTACGGATAAAATTCACATAAATGTCAGCCCACTCCCGCTGAAATTACTCTAAATATTTTTTTAAGGAATTTAGATACAAGTGAAAAGATGGATAAAGTGATAAATTAAAAAATTAATTATTATTAATTAAATTTATAATTTTATTATATATGAATTTTATTATTTTAATTTAAAAATATTTATTTTTTTATTTTTTTATTTTATTAATTTTTATTTTAAAAAGATTTGATTTTTTTTATTACTTCTTTTATGATCACAACAAACATCAATATTAAATATAATATATGACAAAATATAAGTCACGAGGATTATCATACAGAATCTACTTGTGTGAAATTTAAATGAATCATCTATCTTTTAAAAAAAATTGAAATGAATCATGCGTCTTTATATAGATATCTCAACTCTAAATGATTATAATTATTTATTATTTTTGAACAAAAAAACTTAATACACTAAAATGAATTAACAAAATCAGATATTACAAAAACAAAAAAAAATCAAAATTAGAACATTAGTAATATTAATTTATTGTCATTTCGAATATTACCATCAACAATCAAATATATCAGCACCACTCCATTTTTATAACTCAAAAACATCAACACTTTTCTCAAGACATGATAGTAATTTTATATATATATATGAGATATTTTCTGTTTCTTAAACTAACTTTTAGAATTAAATTAGATAAATAATTCAATCTGAATTTTAATAATATGACATCAAAATTTATTAAGTTTAATGTTATCATGTTACTCATTTTATTAAGAGTAACAACCAGCCATGTAATTCCAAAAGTACATTTGATATAAAATGAAATTTTAGTACAAACAAGTTTTTTTTATGTTAAAGAACTAACATTAAAATTTTTTTAATTTAACCTGAACTTAAACTAAAAAAATTGATGAATACCAAAACGTAAGATGAAAATAACACCAACTCTAAGATTCAATGGTTTATATATTGTATTTTAATAACAAAATAAAATATTCTAAATATAAAATGATATTCTTACAAAGTTCAATAACTTAAAATTAAAAAATATTCTAAATAACATATTTAAATTTAGTATTACAACATTTTTTTTTTAAAAAATGGTAGGTGTCCCACTAACACGATCTACCTCTTTCCGGCAATGCTCGCACATCAAACACAGTGCGTGCGGATTAAACAGACATTTTTTTCTATTTTGTAGGATTAATTTTAATGTTCATCGTATTTTTATTAATATTACTTAATATTTTAGATTAACATCTTATTTTTATATTATTAAAAGTTAGGATTTATTTTAGTATAAAATATTTTTATTAAATAAAAATAATAAATTTTATTAGTTATGTAGTAATTTTTTTTTTTGAAAACATAAAGCCACAACTAAATTGCTAAAGATACAAAACAACTAATATTTTGAAAAAGAGTACTGTTTTTCTTTTGAAATTTGTGATAACTTAGGACACTATCTAACGATAAAAAAAAAACTAGAAATTCATTATATTAAAAAAACAACCTTTAATATTAAATGACTACGAATTAATGAAAATGTTTAGAAGATCCCACTTTTATGTCTTTAATGCTTTTAATGAGGAGACTTTTAACAAACAAAACCCATGTCTAATTTATATGTATTTTATTTTTGTTGCAACTTTATTTTAATGTTCTAGAAATATAGAATGAGAGCACAATAACACTATAAATAAGAGTGTATGTGCATTCTAGGAAGGGAGCAAAACAATAGGCACTAATAATAATTAATTATTTCCATTGTGTTTTGATTATTGCAGAAAGCATCATGGAAAAGGATCAATCAGAAGAGAGTCATGGAAGAAGAGGCACAACCCTGGTGGAAAGTGAAGAAGGCACAAAACTTGAGCTAACTGTGGATGAAGTTGTGGAAGCTTATGTAGGCTCACTTGGATTATCCCAAATCTTGCATGTGCTTGTGGTTTCATTTGCATGGATATTTGATGCACATAGCACATTGGTCACAATCTTCAGTGATGCACAGCCACCTTCTTGGAGGTGCAAGAATGGGGTGTACTGCGCCGCCGGCCACGGCGGTTCTGTTTGTGGCTTGGTGCCTGGGAGCTGGGAATGGGTTGGGGGAGATAGAAGCTCCACCGTAGCTGAATGGGGACTTATATGTGATAGGAAGTTTCTTGCTGCTGTTCCTGCTTCTGTCAACTTCCTTGGTTCTCTTTTAGGTATATACCTGTTTAGAATCTTAATTACTATTCATTTATGCTAATATACATATACTAAAATCTTACTCTATACTTTTAATCTAGGATATCATATATCACCATAAAACAATACATATATTTATAGATAAATACATTATGATTAATTTAGTAGTTAATTTTTTATATACACATAAACAAATAGCTTGCATTTTGTACTAAAGGATACAGGGTTTTCTGATCTTTGGTTATAAACATGTGTTGATCTGCATAAAGGGGGTGATTTTATATCCCCTTTTCTGGACTCAACTGAATTGCGAAAATAATTGGTTTCAATGTTTCATGTAATAAACTTTTCACCCGTTGCAAAAGTGAATTATTGGATATGAATTTGGCCATACACAAGCGTGTAATATAAAGACAGTAATGATGCTGTAAACATGAATTGTGTTAGTAATTAACTAAGTTTCTTTGTAACAACATTAAATAACATGTATGTTGTTCAAATTTTGGTTCAGGGTCTGCTATATTTGGGCACCTAGCAGATACATGGCTTGGAAGAAAAAGAGCAGTGATGATTTCATGCATCTTAACCTCCATAACATTTTTTGCCACATCCTACTCCCCAAACATCTACGCCTATGCCTTCTTCCGATTCGCAACAGGGTTTGCGAGATCGGGAATCGGCATAAGCTGCATTGTCCTCGCCACAGAGTCAGTCGGACGCAAGTGGCGAGGCCAAGCCGGCCAATACAGCTTCTTCTTCTACACAATTGGATTCCTCTCACTCCCTCTTCTGGCATACCCAACCAGAACAAATTGGAGGAACTTGTACAAATTCTTGTCCATTTTGCCCCTGGGATACGCAATCATAATACTCCCCTGGGTCTCTGAATCCCCAAGGTGGCTTCTAATAAGAGGCAGAAGCAAAGATGCATTGAAAGTGCTGAAATATTTCGCCAAAATAAACGGCAAAGACGAATTCCCTCAGAATCTAACCTTAGCAAATCCTTCTGAACTGAAAGATGAAGAATCCGGAACAATTTCGAACAAGAGAGAGAATCTCTGGACCACAAAATGGGCTGCGAAGCGAATGGTTCTTGTTATGATTGCTGGGCTTGGGGTTGGATTTGTTTACTACGGAGTTCAACTCAACATGGGGAATTTGAATTTCAATCTTTATGTCTCGGTGGCTATAAATGCGGTTATGGAAATCCCTGCTGTTTTTGCTGGTTCTTTTCTGTTGGGATTTTCTAAAAGAAGGTTGTTATTCTCTGTTTCATCCTACGTGGCAGGCGTTTCTTGCATTCTGTGCCTAATATTCTCAAGGGGGTATTCAAATTCCAAGGCGCGTGACAAATTTGGCGGGAACTGGGGGCAGTTGATTGTTGAGGCAGTTGGGTTTATGGGCTCTTCCTTGGCCTATGATATCTTGTACATTTATTGTGTGGAGTTGTTTCCTACAAATGTGAGGAACTTTGCTGTCTCAATGTTGAGGCAAACTGCAATGCTTGGGGGGTCGGTGGCGCCGCTGCTCGTGGTTGTGGGCCGGTTGAGCCCATCACTTTCTTTTATAGTGTTTGGGGTGTTGTCCATTGCTAGTGGCGTTTTGAGCATTTGGATTCCTGAGACTAGGAATGCTCCTTTGTATGAGACACTTAAGCAGCAGGAGGAGATGGAGGCTCTTAATCATGTTTCTAATGGCCATTCTAAGTGCCTAGAATTTGGAAAATGATTCAAGTCAATGGTAAAATTGGTCAATTAAGTCGTTAGACTTTTGACAACTTATCAAAGCATGAAAAAATAAGAAAAGAAAAAGTATAGACAATGAAAATATTAAATAATGTAAATAATAAATATATCGAATGTTCAATTTAATAGATATGCGAATGATTATTCTAATATTAAGATTTAGGTGAATAATTTGAAATATAGTGTGTTTTCTTTAGATTGGGCCAATTTTATGACCATTATTCATGTTATTCAAAAAAATTATTGGTTATCTAACATAACCCATAAAAAAATTCTATCTAAATTTCTCTGTATGTAAATTTTATTTATGGCTTTAATGAAGAATGTGATTTAGTTAAAAGCTCCGTAACAAAATTCCCGTAAAATAGCATTTTTTTAAAGTTAATCTTAGTATAATTTTTTAACAATAACGTAATAATATTTTAAGAAGAATAATATTATAATAATATTAGAGAGAAAAACAATACTATAATTATAATAATAATAATTTATATTTTTATTGTCTGCTAATCTATTATACTTTCGTAGTGCCGAGAAGGTGATAACTCTCAATTTGACTACTCATATTAATTTATGATCTTCATGTAAGAACTAATCAACATCTCTAGAGCTTTTATATAACCACGCATCAATATATGGTGGCCATGAGATGCATACAACTTGCATATAGTTGTATCTTAATAAGCTTAGCTTATTGTTTTTGACTTTCTCAAACATGATTCTATAACTCCTAGAAACATGTAGTAAATTAAAACCTTCAACTTGTCAAATTTGACAGCATAACCATCTTCATTAATTTTCTTTCAAAGAAGATGATAACATCAAACTAATCAAATTTTATAAAAAAAAAAATGTACCTTTAATATGTTTTAGAATATTTCTGTATTTTACAAAGATTTTTTTTGTGAGAACCTAAATCTTTGGATAATATTATTGGTGATTTACTTAATATTTCAATTCCAGTCAGATGACATGTTTAAATGATATGGGAGTTGAAAATCTAGTGTGTTCAAACTAAAGAGGTACAAAAAAAAAAGTATCGTTTGATCATTAATATATATATATATATATATATATATATATATATATATATATATATATATATATATATGCCATGATGATTCTTACTTTTTATTTATACAGTTTTTTTTTTAATAAATAACGAAAAAATTAGAGGAGAAAGTGCGTAGTAAAATGAGGTTTATGAGGTGAAATATAGTGATTTATGGTGATATGGACGTCATTACATTTTGTAGGTATACAATTTTTTTTTTAAATAAATAACGAAAATGCTCCGGACATACAATAATAAAATCTTCTTTTTATGTATTAAAAAATGTTTTTTTTACCAGTAAAATTGTTAAAAAATAATTTGAAATATTTTTCACAGTATTTAAAAGATTTTGTCTATAAAATTTAAAAAATATATATATTTTTTATGCTCTGCAAATCTTTTTCTTTTTTTATAATTTTCATATACAGATTTATTACGTAAGATTTCACATAATTATATTATCTGATGATTATATTTTTGATAGGTCGGATACTAGTATAAATATATTATTGGTAGTTAGTAAAATTTTTATTCTTTGAAAGGAGCTTATCAAAGTTAATTTTTAAAAGTTATTTTTTAATTATAAAATTTATGTTTATTAAATCAAACTAAAAAAAATTAATGAATATAAATAATAATAATTATGCTTGTTAAACTAACTTTTAAAATTAAAAATAGTGTTAGACATAAATATAAGAATAAATTTATATATTTATTAATATATGATATTATATTAAATTTTTAAATTTTAATAAATATAAGTTAATGTAATTTTTTAAAATACAAATATTTTTTTAAAAAAATTTACCAAATTAAATTTTAAAAAATAATAAAACAATAATTAAAATTATTTTATTTAACTTACTATTCATTAATAAAAATAAAGTAAGTGAAAGAAAAATTTGTTGAAAAATAAAAATTCTGCTACAAGTCCTATTTCCAAAGCATATATATACTTTATAAAGTACAGAAATCATTCGGATTGTGAAAAGAATGAAAAAGATGTACAAATAATTAATTACCGTGTAATTGGATATAAATATACGTATTATTTAATTTTTTTAACATATATTTTATATGGGAGTTTTTTCAATAAATACGTTTAAAACTTCTTTTTTTAAATATTTTTTAGTAATTAAAATTTAACATATATAATTAATTAAACCGTGTTATTTTTATCAAAATTAGGCCAAATAAATTAATTTGACTGAAAAAATAGTTAATTAAATTTTAAATCGATCTAAATTAATATTATTTTTATAAAAAATGACTATAATATTCTTATTATAGAAAATGACTAAAATACTCCTAACATATATATATATATATATATATATATATATATATATATATATATATTTTTGAAAACTCTAAATCCTAACCTTATGACAGCAGAGAAGTAAAGGGTTAGAATTTAAAATTTTCAAAATTAATATATATAATAAAAGTATTTTTGTCATTTTCTATAATAAGGATATTATAGTCATTTTTTATAAAATATATTATTAATTTAGACGAGTTAAAGATTTAATTTACCATTGTTTTGATAAAATTAATTTGTATGGCCTAATTTTGACAAAAATAACATGATTTAATCGATTATATATGTTAAATTTTAATTACTAAAAAAATCTAAAAAAAACATTTTAGACGTCTTTATTTGAGTGACTCCCATTTTATATACATAACTAATTTGATGAGTATAAATTTTTGTAGTATATTTATTGACGAGTACAAACATTAATCTTATTATTCATACAGATAATATTTTTTAAAATTGAATAAACTAAACTAATCCAAATTCATTCAAAAAAATTGTTTAATAAAAAATTCAATATTTTTTAGTACAAATTATTTGTAGGTATTCTTTTCTTTTTCAATTTTTTTTAATTCTTTCCAAAACCTTCTTTGTCATCACTGTTAGGATTTGGTTGAATTAGTCCCACATTGCTTAGGATAGCAAATGGAGTGGGTGGCCTAGGCTATAAATATGAGGCTAAGTTCTTCATTTGTTTTTGCACCAGTCGGAAACACTTTAAGTTTGTATCTGATTTTTCTTTTCCTCTGTACTCTTTGATTAGAGAGTGTTGTGAGGTGTAGTTAGATATTTGCTTTGAAAGAGTGTGGGTGTACTGGGGTGCCGGTGTTAGAGAGAAAGAAGTCTATGTGTTGTAACAATTTTCACATAGTGATATTCTCTGGTTGTCATTTGACAACGGCCGTGGTTTTTTCTCCGGTAATTGGAGTTTCCACGTTAAATTCTTGTGTTGTGATTGTGTCTATTTTATTTCTCTGTCAAAGGTGTTTTCTCAAAGAGGAATGGTGTCTTATTCCCAACAAGTGGTATCAGAGCTTCGGTTCGGTGGGATTTATTCTTAGTATGCTCTGTGGTTGCAGCCTAGTCTGAC
Organism: Arachis hypogaea; assembly: GCF_003086295.3. Taxonomy (NCBI): domain Eukaryota; kingdom Viridiplantae; phylum Streptophyta; class Magnoliopsida; order Fabales; family Fabaceae; genus Arachis; species Arachis hypogaea. The sequence goes on from NC_092040.1 coordinate 105,216,998, forward strand.
CTTCCACATCAGAAAAGAATTTTGTCCTGTGGCTTGAGGTTGATCTTTGGTTGCTGTTGTTGTTGCTGGAAGGCAGTGTGACACTGTGAGAGTGCAGTTTGGAAAAGGTTCTGGCTAAGGAAAGACTTGGTATTTAAGTGTGTCCATTGTGACCCACCTCTCTTTCCTGGGGACCCTTCCTAGTGCACGGTCTACAGTTGAGTTATACTATTCCAGTATACGGTTGCAACAATGTCAGGGTATTCAAGTGCTGTGAAGCTTGAAATAGAGAAATTTGATGGAAGAATCAATTTTGGCTTGTGACAAATACAAGTCAAGGATGTGTTGATACAATCAGGTTTGCACAAGGCGTTGAAGGAGAAGATCTCTGGTATGAAAGATGATGTTCTCTAGAAGACAAGAAGTATCCTCATGGTATTACCGCACTGCCATGGATAAGGATAAGTTGTGGCAATCGGGTCCACAATTGCACACGGGTATTGGTTGGCGTTGAGATGCAAGGTGTGTGGCGGAGTTAGGTCGATGGCTGAAGAACTTCCAGGAAAAGCCAATTTGGAAGTTGCACCATGAATTTTCAGCAAGGTTTCGATCTGTACCAAGGCGAAATGCTTGGAGTGGTCTAATTCCAAGTGAGTATACTTTCATGGTGGAGTATGATAGTTCTCTGAACTATGATTGTCGGTATAGACAATGGCAGCAAAGAATTGTCGGTGTTGACAATGGAAGCTGAAGATGTGTGACTATTTCAATCAAGGTGGAGATTGTTAGGATTTGGTTGAATTAGTCCCACATTACTTAGGATAGCAAATGGAGTGGGTGGCCTAGGCTATAAATATGAGGCTAAGTTCTTCATTTGTTTTTGCACCAGTCGGAAACACTTTAAGTTTGTATCTGATTTTTCTTTTCCTCTGTACTCTTTGATTAGAGAGTGTTGTGAGGTGTAGTCACAATTGTGATTCTTTATGTAGGAGTGGATTAAAGTTGACCAGCGATAACATGTGTGTAGAACCTGCATATTGCCTTGTGGAACGGTGACTTAGTTAAAAATTATGCAGGTAATCCAAAAAATGGATCCTTGGATATAATATTGGATTAAATATTAATTGTTATTAAAAAATAATATTATTTATTTATTTTTTTCAAAAAAATTTAGACTTTTATCTGTAAATTATTTAATTTATAAATAATTAATATACACTTAAGAATGTAATTCGTCGTTCGGTCTCGTATTTATGTACAAATTTAGTTCTTTATAAACCGTTGAAAAAGTTTCACAATTTATATGTCACTAATACCTTTCTATAAATTGTAGCAAAAATTTTACGATTTACATTTAAATATGTTTTTTCATAAATAGGGGTAGAAATTCTACTTATGTAAATGTGTAAATCATTAAAGAAATTCTACTATCTAAATAAATATTTAAGTTTAATTTTCTTCTTAAAGTTTAACAAATTGTAAACTTGAGTTAGTTATCTTACATTATATGCCAAAAATAAACCTACAAAGGTTAGTAGTCATCATATTTCACAATAGAAGTCCAGATTGTGATTTCAAAGAAAAGTGTTTTTTCTAAAGTTTTTGCTCAAAATTCTATTTTATAATTATATATTTTAAAATGGATTAATTGTTATATAGACATATGTTAGCAATTTGCACAATATTTGAGAATAATTTAATAGAAGTGATATTTTGAATTAGTAAGCTTTTCTAGTATACCAAATATAATAATCTATCACTCTTGCTTCTTTATTTCTTCTGCCACATGTTTCATTCTTCTTAAATTCAAAAGAACCTCTCATTTCTGGAAAATAGTCCTATTTTGTTCCCTGAGAAGATTTAGTAGTTGTAGTTGTTGATTCTTTCTCACCGGTTATTGCTGTAATGTGTATAGAGTGAGGCAAAAGAAAGTGTGAAATTAATGGAGGGGGTCCCAAACCCTTTGGATATGGGAAGGAGAAAGTGATTTCATCAAATGGTACATTGCTATCTTCATCCACAAAAGGGTTTAGAGACAAAAGCATCATCATCACCAACACCAACATTATACCTTCGTGGCTATTCACCAGCATTTCTGGTATGTATTAAACTCATTGTACCATTCCAAAATTAATATGCGTGCATTCATATCAAGTAATACTTTCATCTCTCTTCTGAGTAAATATCTCATCTCTCTGTGGGGCTTTTTCTCTAACATCATAAAATGGTAATGATTTTTGCCCACCCCCACCTTTTAAATTTCTCTCCAATATCTAAAAAGATTTTTAAAATAATTTTTTTTTAATATTGTATTATTACGGGTGAAATTCTCCATAATGAATAAACTGTGTATTAAACACTACTATGATTATGTACAAAACGTCAATGATGTTTTGTGTTTTTTCAATTAAAATAATATTTTTTTAACAAAACGTTAATGATATTTTGTGTTTTAATAATTAAAATAATATTTTTTATTACAAAACGTCAATAACATTTTGTTCTTTTATAATTAAATTTTTTTTATTACAAAACGTCTATCAGCACAGTCATGTAGAATACTAAAATAATTAAATATTTTTGTATTTCACATTAAAATTATTCATATATAAAAATTTTAGCTTTTCAAAATACATCAAATTATTTATTACATTTCCTACAAAAAAGTAAAAAAAAAAAACATATCATAAGAAATTATTTAAAAATATTTAATGTTACATATTGGAAAAAATTTTGTAGCATCTTTTATTTAATTAAATGATAAATAATATTATGACTTTGCTAAGGATTCAAAAACAATAAATTCTTATGAGAAAAGTTGAAAACAAAGTTTTAAGTTTTCAATGAAATAAAATACACAAATTTAAAAAAAAAAGACATTTTTTAATTTTTAATGATTTTTTTAAAAAATATTTGTCGGTTGAATCCACTACATTAAGCAAAAGTTTAGATAAAATGTGAAGAAGGTATAGGCTATAGTATATAGTAAAAGAGTAGCCAATAAAGAAAGTAGTAATGTATTGCTAAGCAATAAATGGAAGAAGGAAGGAAGGAAGAAATTAAAAAAAGAAACAAAGGATAGTGAGGAAAAAGGTCTGAAAGTGAAATCTGAATTGAATGTGTTCATAATTCACATGCAAAGTGGTGAGATTGTTAAAAGTAGTTAGCGTTTGAACGGCAAATGAAATGAAATGGATGATGGAGAAGGAGAAGAACTGAACAAGATAGAAAAGAAGCATCAATTTCTCCTCGGTTTTGTCTATGGTGGAGAAAGTAGTAGCAAGATCTTAAAGGACCAGATAAGAATATTCCATTCTACTTATTCTGATTGGTGCTGTACAAAGGAGTATGAATTTAAAAATTTGGTCTTCAACTTGTGCCAATGACAAAATACACCAATTGGATTAAGCAAGTCATTGATTATTTTTTTTAAGGATTATGCTAGATAATTAATAATTTTTTTAAACAATATCAACAACGAGTTCAATTTAAAGAAAACACACTACATCCCCAAATTATTTACTTAAATCTTAATATTAGAATAACGATTTGCATATCTAGTGAATTAAACATCCAATATATCCACTATATACATTGTTTAATATTTTCCCCACAACAAGCAGCAACAACGAGAAAGATAAGAGTCCTGATGGCAGCGCCGGAGAAGCTAGGCCTAATTCCGTGGATGGTTCTAGGGGGTGGTCGGAGAGATCATGGATGCTAAGAAAGCAATGTCTTCTCGAAAAGCTTGCTGAACAATGGACCATTGATCCCAAATGCACCAATTTATTTATGAACATGATACTCACTTCAATTTTCATTTTTCTATTTTGTTTTTGTAATTTGCGGTTGATCTTAATGTTATTTTTGAACGATTCTTTTCAAAAAAATCTTTGATTTATGGTATGGAAACATTGAATTTGGTAGTGATATTTGATTATTGTCATGTTTTTTTTTTTAATCGTCGGCAGCCATTGTTGACAGGATTGAAGGATATAAACTTGTTGATTGGCCAGTACGAGTAATGCTGGGAATGAATTCATATGATTAAAACCCATATTTATAAAAGAGCCCTCAAATTATTATTAATTTTATTATCTATCTTGGTCTTTTAAGTACCGGAATATACTTTCACCACCCTAAAATGTTTCCTCTCAACGGTCAAAAAAAGTCACATTTTAATACATAATGCTCTCTTAATTTTTTCACATACTCAGCGGACAAACTACATGCAATGTCAAAAAAAAATGTATCTTAATAAATAATGCTCTCTTATAATTTTTTTGGAAATAATAATTTTTTTAATTTATAAAAAAATTCCTGTATTTTGATTATGGAGGAGAAAAGCCCGAAAAGTTGGAAAAATAATATTGTAAATGTGGATGGTTTTTTTTATTTTACGGAAAATATTGTATGTATTATTTTTATATATATAATTTTTTGTATCTTTTATTTTTTTATTTAAATTTTTTATAATGTAAAATTTTTTCTCATTTTTCAAGAGCTGACTGCTGGCAGGTAGGTGTAGTCTATTTTTAGCGTTTTCAAATTTGCATTTTTAGATTTTGAAGGAAATCTCCAAAACAAACACAATTGGCTATGGACCGTTGTCTCTATCGCATAACCCTTTTGTTTTTTTGCTTGGCTTTTCCTTCCATTCTTTCTTTCTAATTGATCTTCACGGAACACTATTTTCAAAATTTGAAACCGCATATGAATATGATATGTTTGACAAAAGGACCCATATTATCTTCTCGTACACCACAGTCCACAGTAGTAGACACAGTCACAGCTCACTTTTTCAGTAATGCCTTGTTGCAGTCTATCTTTGATTTTCTTGTCATCTCAAATGTCCACCTTTCCGTTTTACCCTCATATTCCCCTCCAACTTTTCTTCATTTTGTTGCGGTATGTTTTACTTTTTAACCTAAATTAATTTAAATAAAAATTTATGATAATTTAATTAAATTTGTTAAATTATTTAATAATTTTTTAATTATCAGTTTTATATAAAGATAATTTTATTATAAATTTCTATCTTTAATTTAATTATTAATGTCCTTTATTTTTAAGATAATTTAATGTATTTAGTTAGATACAAATTATATCTTAATATATTAAATTAAAAAATAAGAGATCATTATTACTGGTAAACGGAAGTAAGAAGAAATCTATAAATTAGAAATTAATCATTTGATTCTTCAAGTTTAACCACATAAATAATACGTCAAAAAAAATTAAAAGATAAATTTCTTTTTTATAATTTGGAAAACTGAAACTATAATGATGTAGTTAGTAAATACAATGGATATTCTTAAAAAACAATGATGGCAGACATTATTTTGTATACGTATAAAAATGATTTTTCTAATGGTAAAATAACTAATGAAGGATGAATTTATTATATTTTAAATTTTAATGAGTTTTTGTTATATGATTTGAGAATTTTGAATGTAATGAAAATATAAAGGACAAAATTGTCCGACAAAGAAATAATTTACTTATAACAGAAAAAAAATTTTTGAATAGTGAGAGAAATAGACCTTTTTTTTTCTGGCTAAAGCTAAACAGTGGCACATGCACAGTTGTAGTACAAATGAACAATGATGTTGACTTTTGCACCTAAAACTAGAGGCAGAGATATGCAGAGGTACAAGAGTACCATACCCTACATATATATGCATAATAAAAGAGAAATCTTTCTTCTCTATATGACCATAAAGAAGCCACATTTCAATTCAATTTCAAATTATAGTCCTACACTATTGGACTTTTTACTACTTTGCATTATATTTAATGTCCTTGTTGGGTAATCTGTCACTATCTTAGACCTCAATTACTCATCAACCCCATTTGAGATCTCATCTACCCCTGCATTATCCTCCACCCCTTTTATTGTTTCTTGGTGAACCTCATTGATTATTAGGCCCTTGTTAGAAATTTCAAATTTGTGACCTTTACTTATATATTTGAATCCATGGAACTTAGTAAATCAGGTAACAAGAGTGCGTTACATAGCATTGTCATTAATATTATTATCATATTATGATGTTGTGTTCTTTTTTTCTTGTTAGTTAATGTTTGAATTTGAAACCTTTTGGTGATGGCAGAGTTAGAGGAGAGGATGAAAGTGGTGACAATGGGGACAAGAGAAAATGAAGATGAAGAAGTGGGTGACACATTTGCAGAGAGAGCTGAGTCTTATTACCAAAAGAGGCCTCAGTTACTTACCCTTTTGCAAGATTTATACAATGGATACATCACTTTATCTGATAGGTACATTCAAACACTTGCAAAGCAGAAACAACATCACCACCACCACCATAGCAGGCACTCTTCACAGGTTTCAACACTTGATGGAGGAGGGTTTTCTGACCAAGAAGAAAGTAGCATTGGTGTAACAAGCAATGTTGATTATTCGGATACTGAAAGCGCAATCTCGTACCAACCACAATCCAATGTGGTGAAGTTGAAGCATGGGAGTCCAATTCTTGATCTTGATGTCATTGTTGCTGAGCTTGTGATGAAGAATGTGGAGTGTGATGTGATGGTTCATGAGGTTGGTGCAATGGAGAGGAAGTACTGCGAATCGTCGCGGAAGAACGAGCTTCAGAAGAGTCTACTTGAGGTTTTGGAGTCTGAGAGGCATGTTTTGTTGAATGAGAATGCTAGTTTGAGTTATAGGGTGAACACATTGGTGGAGGAGAACAAGGAACTGGTGTCTGAATCGGCTTTCGTGAAGCGCAAGGCAGGGGAATTGGCCAAATGTGTGCTCAAGATGAGGGAGGATCATAGAGTGTTTATGCTGCATAGGAAGATTGAGGATCTTCAGGCTCAGATTCATGGATTGGAGAAGAGGAACAAAGAGTATTATGAGAGGCTTCTCAAGAGGGATCACAACAATGGTGTTGGTGATCATGGAGTATGCAAAGGGAATAAGAACAATGATGTTGGTGGCAATGGAATATCTTTGGAGGTTCGTGTTCTCAGAAGGTTCAAGTGGAAAGATGTTGGAAGTGTTTCTTCTTCTTCTACTGGTTCTGTTTCTGGAAGGAGTTTTGATGATCTGAATAAGAATAAGAATAAGAAAGGAACTAGTTTATGGAAGAAGCTCAAGAACATGGACTTGATTCTCTGTGGGATGAATCCAGCATGTGCTTGATCCCAAGCTTTTTACAGGTGCCATTGGTTTTTGTTTTTATTTTCGTTTTTCATTTTCAGTTTTTCTGGTTTCAAAATTCTATGAAGGAAAAAGAGAAAAAAAATATTTCAATTGTTTTTTCTTTTTTTTTCTTCGATAAATTTTGAAAATAGAAAATATTAAAAATAAAAAATAGAAAATGAAAACGCAAATTTAATGCAATTATTGACCTAATATAGTTTCTTATGATTTAGAAACTATAATCTTAGAGACTGGTTTGATAGCTTACTTAGAATCAAATATGTATACTTTTTAGTTCTTTTACTAAAAGTTATGTACCTATTAGTGTTAACAAGCCTTGGTGTATATTCCAATGTGAGGTCTATGAGTACCTCTTAGCTAAAGCTAATCCTTAATTATTAAACTAATTGTAGATTAGGGAACATTATATTAGAGGCAATGCTTTTTTGCCTCTACTATTTATTAGCTTATCTAATTGTGCTTTTGCTGTTTATTTTGCTTAAGACTTTCTTACAAATACAGAAGATCCATGATTGTTGAATGATGTGGTTAATTTTTGTTGTATATTAAAAAAATCTTGGTCTAATACTCAAATCATTAGATTTTATAGTGTTTTTTAAAATTGTGATAACAGTACAATACGCCTTTCTTGGATTGACAATACGAATATATAATACAAGGGAACATATTGTTAATTTAAGGCTAATTTTTTTTATATTAGTTAAATACATGTGTAATACATTGATATTGGAAGATTAGGTTTTTTTTTATATGGTGTTTTATTCAAATCGAACAGTCCAATTTGTTTAAAGAAAAAAATAAACTATAAATCGGAGGGTCCGATTTGTATTTTTTATTTTTTTTAATTTGTTAAAATAAAACTCGGACGGTCCGATTTTAACATTAATTTTTTTTTTATTTTCGAATTACAAATCGGACCGTCCGATTAGAATTTTTAACTTTTTTTATTTTTTTCCAAATTCAAAACGGAAGGTCCGTGTTTTCTGCTGACACCACATATATGAAAAATATCTCTCTTCTCCACAATGTTGTATTATTACATTCTTTTAAGAGGGGTGTATTGTACTGTTCTCACAGTTTTAAAAAATACCATAAAATCTAATAATTGAGTATTACATCAAAATTATATCAATGTGTAAAAAAATAAACAGAATGATGTAACGCGTATATAATAGTTGAAGCATCAACTTTTAACATTTTATTTTGTTATCTAAAATTCTTGGATTCTTTCTTTTTAGATCTTCCAATGGAATTTCAATTGTCATGATAGGATTAGCTCAGCTCAGAAATATATGGGGTGGATTGAGTTATTAAATGAATGATGTTTGGATTTATTATCGTTTAAATTTGGTGGAGTCAGTTATTGATATTTGGTAGTAGTTAATACTTTTTTATTTTGTTTGATAGTTTAACTGATATTGTTAATTATGTTACATGTTCGAAATTTTCGCTATCAAAATAAGTGGGGTCTTTAGTCATCGTTTTTTTTGTATGGTTGCAAGAAAAAAATATTCGGATCAGTTTTTGACATTTTTAAAATTGGATGCTTTAAAATTGGATATTTTTTTAAAATTAGAGAAAATGTAATAATGTAAGAAAAAAGTTTTAGAATAAAAAAGAATAAGAGAGATTTTGAAAAGAATTAAAGGAGAGAGATAATTTTATTGAAAAAATTTTTAAGAAGAAAAGATACAATACTAATTTTTTGTTTGTCAATTACATTTCTATTAAAATTAATAGTATAAAAAAATATTTCAAATTTAATATTATCAAAAAAAATAAAAAGTTATATGAGGACTAATTTGATTAATTTTTAAAATTTTAGAGATGAAAATGACTTACGTCTAAACTTTGAAAGACTATTTTGATTATAAATAATTTTTTTACATGTCAAGTGACACGTGGCGTCACTGATCTAACACGTCAACCAATCATCTTGTGACACGTGGCATTAACCCACCACGTCATCATCCAACTGACGGAATGACTAACGTGACCAAGTCGTGTATCTTTCGGGGATGATTTTGATTAATTGTCTTTCGAGGACCAAAATGGATATTGAATATCTTTCAGGTAACGTTTGTTTTGAGATACTGAGACAGAGACTGAGAGACTAAGACTCAGTATCGTGTTTGTTAGTTCAGAGACTGGTACTAAAATTTCTGTCTCTGTCTCTAAAATTTCAGTATTTCAGTACCTCCAAAAAGTAAGGACACAGGGGACTGAAATTTTTAGAGACGAAGACTAAAACTTTAATAACATTTTATACCTAAAATACTTTCATTTCAACTAATTAATTCTAATTTTACCCTTTATGCAAATTAAATTAGAGTTTCATTCTTGTTTCAATTCCTGTCTTCCATTTTGCACCAAACAGAATACTGAGATTTATTTCAATCCCTGTCTTTTAGTCTCTGTCTCTCAGTCTCAGTCTTTCCGTCTCTGTCTCTCCACCAAATGCTACCTCAGGGACGATTTAGACTATTAACTCTTAATTTGTTCTTACTCATGAACATGACCATCAAGATATTAGGTAATAAGCTAAAACATATAAACACCTATTTATAAATTATAAGTAGGGCAATTTACCATTTTAAAACAATTGGGAGAAACCTTTACCAGATTACAACAATTGGAAAGTGCATACCTTTATGTCTTGTTTCATTTTATATAGAAACCGTGGGAGCTTAGGACGGTTTCTAAATGAACATAAACCGTGCTTGCTAGCCAGGTTTTATGTTGAAGAGCATTTGAATGTAAACCGTGGGAGGCTGCCACGGTTTACTTGTGGAGAGAGCAATACATAAACCGTAGGAGGCAGTCACGGTTTATGAAGGAAGTGGTTTGTGCATAAAACACTAGAGGCAGCCACGGTTTATGAGTGTGTAGATATAAATAGGGAAGCCGTGGCTGTGAGGGTGTGAGGTTGCAAAAATTTGGAGAAGGTTGGTGGGTGAGAGAGAAAGATAGTTTTTTGGTTTAGTAGTTTGTTTGAGATTTTGAACCAGCTGAGTGGCGAACCGATGGAAGAAGAAGCTCGCATGTACCGGTTAAATGGCGTCGCGCATGTGGCTGGATTTATCGACCAAGAGGTTGGTTAAACGGCCTTTTTATTATTATTTTTTGTTTAATGTTGTTATTATTAATGCTAGATGTTATATTATTATTTTAACAGTTATTATGGAAATTTTTTCTGTTATCATCAATATGAGTTTTTTATATTTATTAAATTTCTAATTTTTGTTATTGTTAGAATTATTTTTTTAGTTTGAGGTGTTAGTATTATTGTTAGTGTTATTTTCGCTATTCTTGTTATGGTTATTATTATTATTGATATTAGTGGAAGTTGTTAGTATTGTTGTGTGTTGAGATTTTGTTATCCATCTTTTTGCAGCCTACTAGGGTTATTAGCGGTGTGAGAAGACAACAGAATATGCCTTTACACGACCGTATCATACTGTATCTGGAGACCGCGGGCTTGTATCACTTGGCTAGGCTGAACAGTCAGTGGTTCTGGGTTGATGAGCCTCTACTTAGCGCATTCATTGAGAGGTGGCGTCCTGTGAGTCAGTCAGAGTTCTTTAGAGATATAGCAGACATGTTAGGGGACGATGATGCCACTCATTATAGGCAACAGATGGATGAGGTTCATTCCCATTATGCCGAGCACCAGCCACCTGTTCATGATGTTCAGCCACAGTTGCCGGTTGACCTGAACGAGCCTGTAGCTTCTCCATCTGACCCATGGTTCGCGTTAGGAGGGACCCCAGCTTCGGCATTCAGCGCCGTTCCGCCTCAGGCACCGGTGCCACAGGTGGATCAGAGACCGAGGAGGGTTCGTCGTGCTCCTTTATGTGGCACTGGAGGTCACCTTCTTGGTCAGTTCGACGATGACGACAGTGACACCATTGAGGATTCTGATTAGTTAGCTGTGTTTTTTCTGTTTTTCTATGAACTTTGTTTCATTATGTTCTTGGATTCATGTTTAAACTTTTATTCTGCTATCCGGTGTTGTATCTTATCGCTATGTATGTGACTATTAAATATGTTTCATGATGTAGTCGTTTCGAGTTAGTTTGTCTAAACAATATAAGCACATTAACACTAAAGAATATAAGCACGCTAACGCTAATTAAACTGTCTTAATAGAACAAGTAAAGAAAGAAACATTCTTAATTGACGATACAGAAACAGATGAATAACACTAATGCTTTTAACAGACACAAATTTAACTTAGGCTAATAACCTAACAGCACGCAAAATAATACATCCTAACTATCCCCGCCAGCAATATCTCTTCGCTGGCCACTGTTCTTCCGCGTATGACCAGGCTGTCGACAGAGGCCACAGCGCTTGGGCTGGTTCTCAGCAGACCGATCCATGACACCGCGGACCATAGTTGCCTTCGGACGACCTTCCCTCGCTCGTCTCATGTTAGCCTTGACCAAAGCCTGACAAAATTCATGTCCAAATCCAACTTGCGCCTCTGCTATTTGTCCCCGGAGCACGAATAGCTCAGCAAGCCTTCCGTATGTGGACTTAACCAGGGAAGTGATCGGGAGGTTGCGAGTTCCCTTTAACACGGAATTCACACATTCAATGATGTTCATTGTCATGTGCCCGAACCGTCTACCGTTATCCTGGTGTTGGGTCCACTTCTCATACTCCATCCGGTTCGCCCAGTCACACATGACCGGATTCTCTGTACGCATGATGTCAAACCAGTAATAGAACTCTGCCTTAGTTTTTGCATAGGCCGCATTAACCAGCATCCTTCTGGCATCTTTACCTTTAAAAGAAAGGCTGAAATTTGCTGCCACATGACGGATACAGTACACCCGATAAGCACGTGGAGGCAGCCAACCATTCTCGGGATTCTCAAGTGCAGCCTTGATGCCATTATGCCTGTCTGAGATAACAAGGATACCCTCTTGTGGCGTCACATGCGTTCTTAGGTTGGACAAGAAAAATGACCATGACTCGGCATTTTTCCCCTCCACAAGGGCTAATGCTATCTGGAGGATGTTCGAGTTTCCATCCTGTGCAATTGCCAACAGTAAGATGCCTCCATATTTGCCGTACAAGTGGGTACCATCAATACTCACAAGCGGTTTGCAATGCTGGAAGGCCTCAACGCAAGGTGGAAATGTCCAGAACAGACGATAAAAGTATACTGTTGACTCATCAATCTGATCCACAACTTGAACAGGAGAGGTCTGCAACACAGTAACTGTCCCGGGCATCGTCAACTGCACCCCTAGCATCCAACGTGGCAACTCGGCATAAGACTCTTCCCAGTCTCCATATATTTGTGCAACTGCCTTCTGTTTTGCCTTTCAAACCTTCCGGTAACTGGGCTTGAAGCCGTAATCAGCTTCAGTTGCTTGTTGCAACACCTTGATCGGTACTGCAGCATCCGCACTAACCAACAGAAATATCCTCGCACAGATAACGTGGTAATCAAGCTGATGGTGATCACTAGAAATAGATGTGGCTAAGCAAGTGTGGGGACTATTGTACCTCCTAACCTCCCAAGTGCCCTTTCGTGCACGGAGCGAAATCCGAATCAGCCAACTACAACTTTTGTCGAAATCCTTGCACTTTCCATGATACTTCAGATGGTCCGATTCTAACACTCGGTACTCAACACCTCGACGGATGCTATAGTCCTTCACACTCAGAACAGCTTCATCTTTACTCTGGAAAGATTGCCCAATTTGAAATTCTGTAGATGAACCCCCAACTGTAGCAACTCCCGCCGGGTGTTCACCCAGAGCCTCCAAGTTTAGAGTGGAGAAGTGTGGAGGATATTGCTGTGTGCTAGAGCTTGAAGGCGCTTGTTGTGCATGTGGATTAGCACCGGTGTCATCATCGATATCCCCAAAGATATTTACAGGCTCCTGGTCAGAGTCATCGTCCCGCATTGCATTCTCCACTCGATCAGGTTCCCCAAAGCCTTGACCTTCATCAACTATGGCAGGACCTGACTCCCCTTCAAATGCCTACTGCCGGCCCCCTTGATTAAGGAAAGGTACAGAACAAACTGCCTCCGTTCGTACCAAATTAGCCGCGAAGGAAGGTGATGCAACCTGCGGAACAGATGGCCGGATCGCAGGCACCGAACAATACGCATCGCCTGCGGCATTCGAGCTATGAACAGGAGCCAATGGCCCAGAACTATCGATAGCAATCTCCAACTTTGCATACAGCTCGTGTATTCGGACCTCTGGAAAACTCCTTACGCAATGAAACAGAACCCTAAGATCTTTGTCAGCCGCTAACACGAATATATCATACTGAACACCGCTCGAGACTACAGCGATAGAAATCTTGTAGAAAATCTTCTTCACCAACTTGCTCCCAAATACCCCAAGCTTCTACAAGATGCTGTTCTTCACATCTGACAGTGCTTGATGAACTAACAAATACACTCAACGGTTCTCTGTCAGTGAACTTCACACCATATTTTTTGTTTTTTTGTTTTTAATTTTTCCAGAGCAATGCACTAAGACAAGAACACTCTCTTCCTCACTTGACATTGTGATAATGATCTGTTCACTAGCTTGAATCTCACTCACCTATATATATATTTTCCATCTACATAAATCGTGCTAGGTTACAAGGGTTTATGCCCATTGGAGGTCCTTCATAAACTGTTGCTGCCAGCCACGTTTCATGCATATCTTTCTTCATAAACCGTGGCTACTTCCAGCGGTTTCTATCTTTCATTCATAAAGTGTAAATCGTGGCTACCTACTATGGTTTACGTTGAGCTTTTCTTCCAAGTAAAACCTGCCTACCAGCCACGGTTTATATGTAGCTACGAACCGTGGTTGGCTCCTACGGTTTATATAGATAATGAAACAAGACATCCAGGTATCAATTTTTCCATTGTTGTAATCTGGTAAACGTTTCTGTTGTTTATTTTAATTTGGTCATTTGCCCTTATAAGTAATTCTCATCACATGCTATAAATAATAAATTGTTGTCCTCACATGACATTTGATTGCGGCGCGTGGAATACACTTTAGGCCACTACTACTGAAGATGAATGTATTTTAATTTTAGGGCAGTGCTATGGTGATGAAGGAAAACTTTTTTTTATATGCTGAAGTAACATGGAAAAGTTGGTTGGTGAACATGTGTCAAGTTGTTACCTAAAAAATAGCAACTCTGACCAGAAACAGAAACAGCAGACCGTAACAGGTAAAACAGATTAATGAGATAAGTATTATGTTGTGTTAATTATTGTGATTAAATGTTTGGGCTATTTTTAGTTCAAGCCCAATAAGATTTTTTGCAGCTGGGTTATTTATTCAACATAAATGGATTGGGATGTTGACTTCCCTCTCTGGGCTTAGCCCGAGTCTAATAATTAATGGTAATCAGTGGCTAAGAGAAGGGGGGTTGAATCTTAGCCCCTTTTTGCTTTGTAATGCTTGCTGACTTTTAGAATGCTTTAAGGAGATATTTTTGCTTTTTGTCTCGTGCCCATCCAAGAGACTTTTTCTTTTTGTCTCGTAACCAGGCAAGAGATATTTTTCAGTTTTATCTCCTATACAGCAGAAACAGAAATGGAGTAGAAGAGAGAGAGAATCACACCAAGAAGTATCTTGGTTAAGCTGCTAAGTGCAATGCAGCCTACATCCAGTCTCCATCACAACAATGATAGAATTTTACTATAATCATGCAGATTACAGACACCAATTCTCCCTAGGAACTACCCTTCCTATCCAAGACAAGTCCAGAATTCTAATCCCAATCCTGAACTTCACTTGGTCACCTACCAAGCTTTCAACTGCTAAGTGCTAACCCAACTTGCAAGGGGATTCCCACAGAATCATAAAACACAACACAGATGTACAAAGGACCTCTAAGGACATCTATAGCTTTTTCTTTTAATTTTGTATACTTTGCTTTTTTCTGCTCTATGGCTTTTTCATACAAACATCACTGTTTGTCTTTTTCCATGAGACTCAAGACAGACAAAACTAAACAGAAAAATACAACATGAAACACATTGAAGGAGAAGAACTTCTATTAGTTTCGAAAGCTATGAGAACTCTGTGCTTTCGTTCTTTTTTCCTTACTTCAAGCCTTGGTTGTTCACCTTATTATAGAAGGGGAAGCCTCCAAGGTTGAAACTAGTCCAACCGAGCTAAACTTCTTCTTCTTCTTCAAATAAAACTGGTTCGGCCAGAGAGAGAAGAGAGAGAACCGAATGTAAAAACCAACGTGCAATTACCTGAGCTTCATCCCTTCTCACCAAGCTTCATCAATCCGGGCCTTCCATTTTGACTTACTCCCCAAGAAGGATTCCTGACCCTTGATGAGTCCTTGATGCTTGACAGCTCCATCTGCTCTATCTTCTGCCTCTTCCTCCACGTAGCTACAGTAGCTACCTTCAGCGGTGGTTGATCAGAGAGTAAAGACGAGCCATACCCCAAGGGATCTTCTTCTCTGACCGAGTTGAATCTTTTTCTATTTTTGGGTATGGAGAGCTTGAGACATTCTCACCACTTCTTACCATAAGTGGCAAAGATCTCAGTCACACCCTACTGTGAATCTTTTTTCTGATAACGTCATCATCACAATGGCCCTTTTCTTGCTTCTAGCTTCTTTTTCCTTCTTCTGATAGCTTGTTCTTTCTTCCATCTTTCTTGTGAAGTGACAACCGAACAGAGAAGAAAGAGAAGAGAGAGAATGCAGAAAAGCTTTTAAAGGAATTAAGAAAGGAAATTAAAATGAATTGAGTTTCCTTTTTCCAAAACCCCCATGCCTTGTAACGTGAAAACAATTAATGTCATCAAATCAATTTCAAACTTTCTCTTTCCAGTTACTAAGGCATTAAATCCATTTAATAAAAATTTGAATTCAACCCAAGTGAATGATAACCAAACCATGTTTCATCCAAAATGAACCCCTTTGTTTTGTGATCAACGTATGGATTCTTTGGGCCACTTTCTTCATCATTTGTTTTATCAAAATGGACCTGAGGTTTGGCCTTTTCTTTATTTTAAAATTCAGCCACTTTTTGTTTGAATTAGTTTGCTAAAATAATATTTTGACCAAAGTGGGCTGCTCTACTAGTTTTGGCCCAATCAACATAATAATAATAATTCAGCCATAATAATTAAAATATTTTTGTACCAAAGGCTGAATATTTTTCCAACCTATTGGGCTTATCTCAATCTCAAATTTCAGCCACTTGATCTATTTAATTTGTACCAGGCTAAATTAATTCATTAATCAAAGTGGGCTTGATTAGCTTTTTGGTCCATTGTGAAAAACTATTTTGCTTCCTGCATACTTGAATAAAAATTATCAAACAAACCATTGAAAATTATTTAAACACTTAAACATATTTAATAATGTTTGTTCATCACTTTTAATTTAAGTTTTTCAAACTCAACAACAACAACAACAACAACAACAACAACAACAACAACAACAATAATAATAATAATAATAATAATAATAATAATAATAATAATTTGTGTCGGTGAAAAGCCTGAGAAATTGAAGAGTATGAAGGGAAAGGAATGAGAGCAGGGCTGATTAGTGTCAGTACCATTTAAGCCGGTATGTTTTTCCAATAGAACACATATATTTTGTACTTTGAAGATTATGCAAGGGTGTGTTTGAATTGTGTGGTGGAAGAAAAGTTAAAATTAGAGCCGGGGTTTTTTGTTCACAAAAGAGGATGTAATGAAAAATAAGCAAATGAAATCGATGCCAAATTTTTTTTATATGTAAGTGTTATTGGAGATTTGTTGGTAATGCATATAATTTATGATGTAAGATATTTTTCTGATGTAATGATGGTTGAGAACAATTTTTTAGAAATAAAAAGAGCTTGTTATTGTTGCTGCATGATTGATTGTAAAATTTTTTTGCCTAAGTTGATGAGTAAGTGTAGCGTGCTTTCTTCATATGTCAAAATGAAGTGATATTTAGGATAAGTGGACTTAATCCATAGAGATTCAGGTATATCATGTATTGGGGTTGGTAAGTACTGCAAAGTTGTTGATTAGTGAGTATAGTGTGATGTTGTTAAGGAAACATTATGTTCTGTGACTCAGGTATTGTATTTGGAATTAATCAATCACACTGGTGAGGAGATTTTTTGTTGCTGTCTTAGTGATCAGTTAATTTTATTATTTATTTTGATGCAAATTTTCTTCCAGGGTATTCGTTGTTGAATTTATTGAACTCAAAAATTCATTGAAAATTTTAATGGCTGAGAGTGGATATGAAATGTTGGATGAAGAAGCCAGTTACTATGGAGAGGTATTGCAGTTGAGTAAGGAAAAGATAATGAGTAAGGCATTCCGAAGCGATGAAGCAGCATATGAATTTTACAAGAGGTTCGGCAAATGTTTTGGTTTTGGTATTCGGAAGGGTGACTCGTGAAAAGATGAAAGTGGAAGGGTTATTCGTAGGAGATTTTTTTGTAACAGAGCGGGTCTGAGACAACGTCATCACTATGATAGGCTATATAGGCAGAGAGGTCACAAACCGGAAATGTGCACAAATTGTGAGGCAAAGCTGTCAGTCTACCTTGATGTGGTCAGTGGTATATGAAGGGTGAGAAAAATAGTATTGGATCATAACCATGATTTAACTCCGGCATATATGGTTCATATGATGACAAATTTTAGAGAAATAAGTTGTTCTGCCAAGGCACAAATATCTGGTATGCAGGCTTATGGTGTTCTGACGTCTAAGATTCTGGGCATATAGCTGGACAGGCTAGTGGCTATTCTCTAAAGAGTTTCACTAAGAAGGATGCATACAATTATATTAACAAGGCTAAGCATGCAAAGATTATTGACGGGAACTCTAACGCCGTTGTCGTATATTTGGAGGGAAAAGCGGGGCCCAATCTGATGTCGATGGCTAGGTATAATGTTACTAAGGATAATATGCTGCCAATATATTTTGGGCCGATGGTGGCAGTAGAGTTGATTACCAATACTTTGGGGATGTTGTAACCTTTAATTCGACCTACAAGAAAAATAAATATCGGAGACCGCTGGTGATATTTTCTAGTGTGAATAACCATAAGCAGACGACAATATTTGGGTTTGGCTTGGTGTTAGATGAAAGCGTTGGGTCTGATAAGTGACTGCTGGAAAATTTGTTGGAAGTCATGTGTAACAAGAAGTTGACAGTTGTAGTCACGGATGACTGTGATTTGATGAAAGCTACAATCAAGTCTGTTTTTCCGGAGGCAACACATCGATTTTATGCTTGGCATATGGAGAAGAACGTAACCGCTAATGTGAAGGAAGAGAAACTGCGGCAATGTTTCACCCGGTGGTTGTACTCAGATATGGAAATAGATGAATTCGAGGCTGAGTGGGATGATACAGTCGAAGAGTATGGGTTCCAAAACAGTTTTTGGGCCAAAGAAACTTTTCAAAAGAGGATGATGTGGGCTAATGTGTATCTACGAGACAAGTTCTGTGCAAGTTTTCGGACAACATCCCGGTGCGAAGGCATTAACGTGTACGTGAAGAATTTTCTTAAGTCTAGGCACAGTCTCCTTGATATGGTTCAAAATTTGGGGTTGGTCATGCGAGAGTACCAAAATAACAAATTACTTGCACAATTTAGATCACTCCATGGGATACCGGTTATGACAACTTGTTTGGATCCTCTTGAAAAGTATGCTGTAGATGTATACACACATTGGAGGAATATGGTGACTCAGGTAGAGAGATGATACTGTTGTACGATAGGGTTTCAAGGAAAATGGAGTGCCGATGCAATTTTTGGAGCCAAAAGGAAATTCCTTGTCGTCACATATTTTTTGTAATGAAGCATGAGCATTTGACTCAAATTCCTGAAAGGCTGGTGCTGAAGAGGTGGCGCAAGGATGCAAAGTCGTTGGATAAATATGTCGAGATAACGGAATTTGGTAGTAAAAGGGGTTTCTTGCAGCGCCATGGTGCACTTCATGCAGCCACATAGTGGATGCTATATGTTGGAGCTAGGTGCCCATCGTCGTTCACACATGTGCTTAACGATCTCTATACACTGTGTCAAGAACTGGATAGAGGCCATGAAAATATCTGTCAGAAGAAAGCACACGATACGATTGATTTACATGACCTTGATGTGGTGAAGACCAAGGGTGCTCCTCGTGTTAGGAGGCAGGGCGGACGGAAGAGGCGTTGCACTTGTTGCCGAAAAACAGGATACACAAAACAGCACTGCAATGTGGACCGTACCTTTGTTTCCAAAGTTGAAGACAACAAAGATTTTGAGGCAATAAATTTAGGGTCGGTGGGGTCATTGCCAATGGAAAGGGTGAAAACGCAACATATCCTTTATTATTGTAGCAAGTACATTCATATGTTTCAAAAATTATGAGTTTTTATTCCTATTGATGACTTCATTTTCCTGGTTGTCGTGCAGGTCTGATTCGACAAGGACAAAAAGGGTGATCATAAACCCAACAAATTGGCTATGCAGGTAGATTTAGAGGAATCAAGTTCGAAGATTAGATTAGAAGATGAAATACCTGTTGCAACTGGATGTAGTGAGATGATGGAATACGACAGGAATATGAGAAGTAACACAAATGAGTTACTCACACAGGTACATAGTTTTGGTAAGTTTGTTCTGGTTAAAAATCTGAGTTTCACACTCATGTTCTGGTGGCACCGAATAAGAAATTTTTAAACCGAATGTGGTGATTATATTTACTTTAACCTGTGCAGCTGATGACTCAAATAATTAATATCAGTGCAAGACTGGGTACGAGGCTTCCAGCAAAATTGTTAGCCGAATATCGATTTCATTAGAGATTTCAGTTTCATTATATTATGACTGTGCTTTACGCTATTTGTTTTCTAAAGTGTAAGTTTCTCTCCTTGCTTGAGTATAGTATCGGTTGGGTGGTTGACTGCCTAATTTAGTGCCAATGAAATGTTATTTGTTCCACCGATTAAGGAAATTTGGAAAACAAATTATATCCTTTCTATGGAAAATTATTGCAACCAGGTATTTTCTATTGGAGTACATACATTGGATGAAGTGTGTGTATTAGATTTGTATTCGTGGTTGAAAGAACTAAAATTATCATGTGCGAAAATATTGAACAATAAGATGAGAATAATGAAACTAATAATAACACTTGTAATAGTAAGGATAAAAATAATTCAAAGTCTTGGAAATACTCCCGTGACCACTTCCATTTAGTCTACTATCCTTATTATTTGTTAACTGACCATGATCATAAGTTAGACTCATATGTTTTAACCAGCCGTGTTCTCTTTGCCTTGTTATCCAAGCAGTCCTAAATTAAAATGGTTCAATATTTATGAAGCAAAGACGGTATTTAAGTTGTTAAGTGACTTGTGGTAACAGACTTTATTAGTGGTAGAAATGAGTCGATGCAACCAAAAATCCACCATAATGGGGGCATGTTTTCCGTGACTCAGGGTAACTAGTATATCTAACCTTAAACCTACTCATTCATGCCAACCTTAGTATGCCCATGTTGAATGCCATGCATGCGGCATGAACAAGTGTAGTGAATGAAATATGGGGTAACATTTCATTTAGAACATGTATCTATTGAGGAACATTCACAACATGCCATACAATAATATTGTTTTCTGCGTATAATAGAGACCACTAATTCAAGAGCAAAAAATTTATCACCGTCAACTATGGACACAAAAAAATTTACGCGACCCAGATTTCATTTGATGCATTTAACACCAAAAAATGTTAACCCGACAAGTATGGTCACATGACCAATCTTTCAATCCAGATTGGGCTTCGTTCATCTTGAGCAAAAAAGGGAGCACCGACAAAGTTATGAATGCAGGCCAATTCGTCAATCCAAAGATCCATTACTGTATTTGAAAGAGCATTCAAAGACCCAAAAAATGTTGTCATACGATCCACATGAAATTCAGGGACTAAGTGGTCCCACAGGGCTACGGTTCCTCTTTCTTGGTCTAACTCCTTTCATGTAAAAACAAATCATGTTCCTGTCCTAAAATTGAACGACCTTCTTTTAAACTTCTTTGGAGATTGGGTTGTGGTCACCCATAACTAAATCAATAGCAATGGTTATTCTGGTGGTGTCGTTGATCTCCTGAAACGAGAACGCACAATGGTAATATATATAGGCTCATTGTGACCGAACGAACTTCAACCTGAACCATTTAATTATCTAACCTGAAGGTCATACGATGTCCATAAATCATATTGGATCATCTACTCTGCAACCCAAACTCCGCAGTCCATGCTGTAAACATGATGCATTTATAATGAATAAAGTAAGCATGACAGAATGGAACATTTCAAAGAATTGACAACATATGAGTCCGCAGCCTGTTGAGAAATGTGTGGCTCATGGATCCTAAATTTTGATATACACTTTGGAACAGTGGTCTTAGACTCGTATGCCGACATATCAAACAATAATAACTCAAGCAAACGAGCCAACAGTAATAAGTGAGATACAATGGTTAGAACCATGTATGGCATCAAGCTTAAAAATTATAAAGCTTTGGGGAACAAATTTATAATATTGTTGATCAGGCAAACAAATCATTGAAGAAATAAACAAAACATCGAAGCCAATAAGATAAAAAATAAAAATAAAAAACAAAATGACTACATGATTAGACGAGAATCGGTGGTGAGAAGAACACACAACTTCTATCATTTGGTCTATTCGAGCCTGTCGCTCGTCACTAGACTTCAATGAATCCAGATAAATCAAATTCTGATCCCACATGTCAATGGTCATTCTCCACCAATATTTTGCTACCAGAATGCCATAAATAAAAAAGAAGAGCCGTTAGTAGAGAAACTAGTTTCTATGCACAAAAAAGACGAGACTTTGGAACAAGAGGACCCGAACAGGTAAATTCTCACCTTGGTTGTAGGCCATTGACAAAGATGTAGGCCGCAACAGCAAATTCGTGACCAACAAACTGCATCTCTGGCGGGGGCCAGAATGACAGGTCTAAGCATTGTTTATACATAAAGGTGTTGGAATCGCCAAAATTAAAATTCTTATGATACGAACCCAAGATGTTTTAAATCCAAGAGAGGACCCAATGGTCC
Organism: Arachis hypogaea; assembly: GCF_003086295.3. Taxonomy (NCBI): domain Eukaryota; kingdom Viridiplantae; phylum Streptophyta; class Magnoliopsida; order Fabales; family Fabaceae; genus Arachis; species Arachis hypogaea. Next base: position 105,239,256 of record NC_092040.1, read on the forward strand.
TGAGGTAACACAGTTTGCATAACAAAACAAAAATTTTAAAAACCTCCCAATTAGAATTTTGTTAAATTGATCCCAACAACAACGAAAAAAATAAAAAGCAATCTATCGGACTATGAGAAAGCAATTGGGTTGAAATAAAGCCACATGTGGCCCAAGTTGCAGTATTGGGCCTTGAAACAGTATGTTCACCATATTATGCATGCAAATGTTGGTCTAGATAGTTTAAAAAAATTGCAGTCCAAATTGCCACGTATGCCGGCCCAAAAATGGTGAGGTAAACATTCGGTGGGATAAATGAACCCATAAATTTGTGGTCTGGACCAATATGAAAACAAAAAAAAATTCTGTCTGGACCAAAAACAAATATTTCTTTCCACAGAAATCAGAAATGTGAGAAAGTAGACCCTAAACATATAACACAATAACTGTGGAGTGTTTCCATGCACTGTTTTCTGTACCTTTGGAGTCTCTTCCGACCTAATGTCCGCACTCCTGTGTGTGTAAAATGTCCATGGAGAGCCAAGACCAATGGACCTTATGTTTCTAATGAGTTCGTGTGAACATTCCCGTTCATCTTTAAAGGACAGCTTTCCCTAACATCAAGGAAATTATAATTATATATATATATGTATATATATAAACGACTGAGAATTTCTTTAAAAAAATAAGGCAACAATAAGTTGAAAAGAAAATGAGGTTAGAGGCTACAAACCTTTAAGTTGACTTGTGATGCTGGAGGATGAGTACTGGCTGCTCCCTTAATGACCCTGCCCATCCTTGTAGCCGGTGGCGCCAACATACATTGGACAACGTTGATTGGTTTTGGTGGAGGACACTCTTAGTGCGTCGGAGCTTCACTTAGGAGCATCCCAGTGTTAGCTACCTCTTTCACCGGCGGTTATTGTGTTTGGTAAGTATCCACTCCTCCATTGGCATCCAATTTTAGGTTCAGGTCCATGATCGGTTTTTTGTCACTAACTATAGGTACATTTAAAGATGTGAGAAGTTCCAGCACTCGACCGTGCTGTGCCACAACTGCGGTTAGTGCCTGTATTTGGTTTGCTTGTGTCTTTAGGATCCCCAAAATCATGTCATCTCTGGTTAATTGTTTCTGAAGAATGACGATATAAGTGAAGCATGTCACTGTTTCCGTGTGGAACTTATACTAAATAGATTATCAACAAAAAAAAGAACCTTTGCAAAAACACAACAACGTTCTCATACCTTTGTCTGATCATCGACACCGCTGATTGCATCATCGACGGTGGTCACCCGCTCCATTGATTCCTCCTTTGTTGTTCTCCTTCAACGCTTTACTGCATCCTCAATGCTTTCATCTTTTGGTAACTCCATCGTGTAGAGTACGATCATGGCAACAATGGATGAGGGTACAATGGGTGAGGAAAGAAGTGTGCGTGCTTGACACGATTTCCCTTTTATATTGCAGTCCATAAATATCACACACGTGTGGCTACTTAAACATCTACGACTGATAAGTGTATTCACCTTTTGTACTTCCACCTTGGGACAGGCTCTCTTAGCCGGCCACTCTTCTCCACCTTGATGTACTTTTTTTGTCGTTCTTGTACTTCGTACAGGGAGGTCGGGTGCCTCTTCGACATGGATTCAGAGAACATACTTCTTTGAGGCCATTAGCTACTTCCCATGATGGCAGCTTTGGAATCTCTAGCCAGGTCTTGTTGAAGCTTTCCACAAAAGCCAGAAGGGTTTGTCCGACCTCCTACTTGAGCCCAAAAAGGCTTGAAGCGTGTTTGACCTTATCTTACTGGATGAATAATCGGGTAAAAGAATTCCTTCCAAGGTCGGCGAAACAAGTTATAAACCTAGGTCGAAGACTGTCAAACTACTTCATTGCCGCTTTAGTTAACGTTGTTGGGAAAGTTTTGCTACGAGTTCCATCTGATGCATCAGATGTAAAATCTCTTCCGTGAAAGGATCCTCGCCCCGGATTGGGAATATCTTCCCAATTGACATGAGCTCTCTGACCTCGGAGGTTGGCTTAAAGTTTGTTTATTGGTCCTTCTGAATCCCATCGTCGTCGGACTTCCCATTTTGAAGCTCGTTCGGTCTATTGTTGTCATTCCAGTACAATCTCCAGTTGTTCCAACCGTCTGTGGTGTCTGTGCTCAGTTTGATGGCGTGGGGAACAAGGAGGATCATGAAGCACCTCATGCACCCGATGAGCATAATGAAGCCGGAAAGGAGAATGGCGGAGGTACGGAGAATTGTTCGAACTGTACAGCAGAGGATAGCATTCCACCAAGTGTGGTTAATGAGATCCACGCTAATTTGCATGGCATTGGTAGGCAGCATGTTAGCATATAGTCTAATCACTAAGGAAATGATAGTTGATTGATTTAGAGGAGAATTAAATTACCAAGAAATTGGAATCTAATCACTTAAAGTTTGTTGTGAATTGAATCTTTCCATAATCAAAGTGGCTAATAAGAATTGTTAATCCTGAAATCTGAATATCTCAAAAACTTTAACTGTTTTCTCATATAATTCTCACAACTAATTTACTGTTTGCTTTCTTAGTTTCTTTTATTATTGTTTAATGCAATTTGAACTCAAAACACTCCTTTTTGCTTGTCTGACTAAGTATATCACTCAACCATTGTTGCTTGATCCATCAATTCTCATGGGATCGACCCTCACTCACCTGAGGTATTACTTGGTACGACCAGGTGCACTTGCTAGTTAGTTTGTAATTTTTTTTAAATCCGTACCAGTGGCCATGGACTAAACTTAATATCTCTATTGGATGTGGAGGTTCTTCATCTTTTGGTGGTACACCTCTTATTGAATCCGTCTTGGTTAGAAATTTTTCGATGTCCCTTTTCCATGGGGAACATGCATTTTTTTTTCGTGGTGGAAGTATTGCAAGTGTATCATCATCATGATGAGGCTCTAGTTCTGATTCAGATGTCGTATGGCCGTCTTCGTAGTGATGGTCTACTTTTGTCAAGGGTTGAATTCCAGATCTCTGGCAACGGCGCCAATGTTCCAAGAGTTATCTGAAACATTGATTTGGGCCTGAACGTGACGTCCAAAATCCTTATGAGGCAGCGTTCGACTTGTTTGGTGCCAAAGTGCCGCCGTCTGTGTTTCTCGTGAGAAGGTGCGATGTGGTACCTGCAAGAGACTCCGATACTTAAGTTAGCAAGGGTTTTAAGCAGGTTTTTAGTGGATTAGAACATGTTTATACCTGAAGAGGTCAGTGTATTTATAGTAGAGTTGTTTGACCACCTTTGTTGAAGTAGTTTCACCTTTGTTGGTAGATAACCATTCTCTTTATCTGAAGAATTTGTTGGAATCTATTTTTTAGTGAAAATATAGATAATTGAAAAGAGTTAGGGAAGCAATTATTTATTTGGATAAGTATAAGCTAGTCCCTTTCATTGTGTTCGACCTCTTTAAAGAGGTCGGGTATGAGGTAGAGACCACCCTATTGAGTGGGCCTTTCATTTTTATTTGGTCTGACTTTCATGTTTTGGGTCAGGATATGAAGAATAATTCGTGAGACTTCACACAATTTAGGCTAGGTTTGGTAAAGTTTTTTCAAGAAGTGCTTGTGCTTTTAAAAATCACAAGCACTTCATTTTGTGTTTGGTAAATTAAAAAGTCTAGATGCTTGTGTTTGCGGCTTTTAAAAGTTAGGGGTGCTTTTGAAAGCACCTCAACGGGAGCTTTTCAGAGCTGGCTTGTGCTTATCAAATTTTATTTATTTTTCCGCATATATTTTTCGCTATTATATTGCCATTAAAATCCTCATATATTTCTAATTTTTCATCATAACCTTCACAAATTCTAACACAGTCTTCATATATTTTTTATTTTTCAACCTAATCTTCACAAATTTCAACATAAATACATCTCTATCACATATTAAGTATGGACTTCTATCTATTTATATTATTTTTTTGTGCGTTATTTTTGTATTTTTTCAGTAGATCTATTATATATGTTTGTTTGTTTTTTATCTGTTCTTTGAAATGTGAAGAGGTTGACTTGGTTTATGAAAACCAATCATAACATGTATATACATATGTAAATATAAATATAGAGTCCCGCTAGGGAGCCAATGAGATATTTGTACAATGTGTACAATGGGCTGCTTAGTTAGCCCAATATGAGTTAAAAATAAAAATTACTCACGAAATAATAAATTTAAAAACTCTTATTCAATTATTTTACATCAAATTTTAAATTTTAAATTCTCCAATTTCAAATTTCAAATTTTTAAAAAAATCATATTAGTTATTTTAAAAAAATAACCATCTGAAATTCTCCAATACTCTCTTCTTTTTTAACCGGCGGCAACCCTACCTTCATCAATAATCATTCCATTTCACCATCGCTATTTGGCTTGACATACGCCACTCACCCTGAATAAAAATAACCATCCACTTAAGGATAAAAATAATCATCTGCATATCTAATGAATTGAACATCTAACATATTTTAATTATATATAACTAAACTCAATCTAATCAAAATAATCATATACATAAAAATAAAATAACCATCCGCATACCTACTAAAATGACCATCCTAAATTGACCATTAAAATAGAAGAAGATGAATAAACAGAAGAAACTATTATTGTGGTGAAACATAATTTTGAAAGACTAGTCATGACAAAAACGGCACTGTTGTGAAATATAGGGCTCAAATCATGAAAAAAGCTAACCATGCTTGGATCCGAAGAAGAAGAGCATGATGGTATCATCGGTGAGAAGAGATTTAAAAGAATGGGAGAAAGCGAAGGCGCATCGGAGGAGGTGAGGACGGTGACGGGAAGAAGGCACACACCGACTACGACGGAGGCGCTGGACGTCCGGGTTGCTGCGGTGCCGTTAGTTCGACCTACACAATATGTGCGTCCTTCCTTGGCGGTGGCCTATGCGGCAACGGCGCCAGTCGTAACAGTGTCGACGCGATTTCCAATAGCGGCTGGTGACTGTGGCGTTAGTGTACTGGTGAGACTCCATGAGAAAGGCATAGAACGCTGACAAACCATATTGAAAGAAAGAAGTGAGTGAGGGAGGTAGTTTATTTGTTCCAAAACCGACGATAATCCTAATATTTGATTTAAATTTCAAATTGAAAACTATTCAAAATTAATTAGTTGCCTATAATTTAAAATTAATTAATTGCCTATCAAATATTTTAAATTTTAAATTAATCCCATCGTATGCATTGTATAATACCTCTATTGTCTCCTCATACTTTCCCATAAATATATAATCATAAGAGTAGTTTATTTGAGATATGTGTCCCATTTTTTGTGATCTGTAAAAGTAAACCAATATATATAGGTGGGTAATGGACGTAACAGTACTAACATTGGATTTAATACAAATTTTATTATTGACTAATGATAACTCTATTTATATTAGTACAATCAAGTAAATATTTAAACTATTAGTCTCTAAAATTTGAGTTAAGTAATTTAGTATTTTTAATGATAATATTTAGGATAAAATAAATTTTTATAATATTTATATAAAATTTTAAATTTAAAAAATAAAAGAATTTATTTATTATATTTATGTTTATTATAAATTTTTTTATTTTAAAATTATTTTATTTTAAACTATTATATAAAATTTTAAAGAATTTGAAAAAATAAATTATCTTTCGTTATAAATATGTTTATAATAGTTTGTTTAAGTTTTAAAAGCGGTTTTACCGAACACAATTATAGTGCTTGTGCTTATTAAGAATCATTTTTAATTTGATTTTATCGAACGCAAGTGCTGTAACTTTTAAAAAATTTCTTTTAAACATAAGTTACTTTCAAAAAGTAAAAGTTTTACTAAACCAAATCTTAGTAGTATGGATGATTGGCTATAAATACATATTGGTTTGGATCAATTTAGATAATAAAATTGGTATAATTTATTATAATTTAAATATTATTAGTTTGATTTTTATTTTTTTAAGATAGTCCCATGTTATTAAAAAATTGTATCTATATTGATTAGAATTTATTTTTTAAACTAATTCAATTCAAATTAGCGTGATTTAAATTAAATGAGTTTATATTTGATTCAATTTTTTTTTTTAATTTGAATAGCTAATCTATATTTTTAATATATTTTAAACAATACTTTCAAAGTCTTATTATTGCCATTCGTATTAAACTCTAATATTATCAGTTTTGAAATCAATTCTTATTCTTATTCTTGATTTGATTCAGTTACCGAATGCGAAAAGATCTCATTTAAAATTACATATTTGGATGCCACGTTAATCACCTCACAGCTAGAAATTTCCAGAAAGAGGGGGGACAAAACAGTAAATTACTTTATTTCACGGCCAACTCTGCGTAACAAGTAAGGAACTGCCACGCCTAGCTCAATGCGAACGACGTCGTTCCCATAACCATTATAAAAGCCCAAACCCCCCTTTTTGCTTATCAGGTTCAGTTCTGTTAATCAGCTAGGGCACAAAAGAATCTCTCGTTTTCTCTTTTCCCTTCTTTCTCATTCTCTCGGCCTCCGTTCCGTTTCGTCGCTAAAACGGTACTTCTTTATCTCTGCATCTAATTTTCCTGTTCTAGTAGCTGATCGTATGTTTGATTCATCTGATTATGTTTTTCGATGTTTTGATTGCTTGTTTTATTTTGCATGCATGTTTTTATGTGTTGGGGTTTGTGACGGTGTTATTATATTATATATGAATATGGATTAGTATATATTAAATTGGCATGTTCTGCTGCAGATTATGTCATGTCCGTGGATTTTGCTGTTAATAGTTGTGGGTTTGTTCTATTTAATATTATGGTCTTTTTGGCGGCGTATTTATTTGGTTTTAATTTTTTATTTGCAACTTGCCATGAGTGGGATAAACGTCAGGACTGAGTAAAAAGGATTGATTTTGTAATTAAAAATAGTAATTATGATTTATAGTGTTGAATATTATGCTCCTTGGACGCTGTGTTTATATTAGTTTAATGATTTATGCGAGGTTTTGTGGAAAGCAAAAAGGAACTTTTTTGTTTTTTCTAATAAAATTTTATCCGAGAAAGTGTAGATGAACATTATCAGATCTTAATACGAATACTTTGTTTATAGTGTATTCTAATTTCCAATTAAACGGAACAAGAGGAGTTCTGTGTCTTTTTTCTAATTATTTGTTTCCAAAATATCTTTGTTTTGTTGTTCTCTTAGTTGATCTTCTGTGTTTATTTCCTATATTTTGCGAATTCTTGAACAGCAGCTGCTATTAGTGTGGTGGTCTGATTTTCTATCATGATTTGTCTTTCACATTTATTTATGTGGCTAGCAATTGTGTTCATGTAAGTGATTTTTTGTATGTGCTTGATTCCTGATTGTTTTGACCATGTGTCAGTTTGTTGATTATGTAAGTGTTTTTTTCTCGTTTGTTCCTATTTATTACTGAAGGTTATTGGCCAACAATTGCTCTGAGATGGCCGATGCACACGAGACTGACAAGAACATTGAGATTTGGAAGATCAAGAAATTGATCAAAGCTCTCGAGGCTGCTAGAGGAAATGGGACAAGTATGATTTCCCTTATCATGCCCCCACGAGATCAAATATCTCGAGTTACCAAGATGCTTGGTGATGAGTTTGGTACTGCTTCCAACATCAAGAGCAGGGTGAACCGGCAGTCTGTGCTTGGGGCCATCACCTCTGCCCAGCAGAGGCTCAAGCTCTATAACAAGGTTCCTCCAAACGGGCTTGTGCTGTATACTGGCACGATTGTTACTGAAGATGGGAAGGAAAAGAAGGTTACTATTGATTTTGAGCCTTTCAGACCTATCAATGCTTCCCTCTATCTGTGTGACAACAAGTTTCATACTGAGGCACTAAATGAGCTTTTGGAGTCAGATGACAAGTTTGGGTTCATTGTCATGGATGGCAATGGTACCCTGTTTGGGACCTTGAGTGGTAACACAAGGGAAGTGCTTCATAAATTCAGTGTCGATCTCCCAAAGAAGCACGGAAGAGGAGGGCAATCAGCTCTTCGATTTGCCCGTCTTCGCATGGAGAAACGTCATAACTATGTCAGGAAGACTGCAGAGCTTGCAACTCAGTTTTATATCAATCCAGCTACCAGCCAGCCAAATGTTTCTGGATTAATACTTGCTGGTTCAGCTGATTTCAAAACTGAGCTTAGTCAGTCTGATATGTTTGATCCTCGACTCCAAGCAAAAATTCTCAATGTTGTAGATGTTTCCTATGGTGGTGAAAATGGGTTTAATCAGGCTATTGAACTTTCATCTGAGATTCTGTCCAATGTGAAATTTATCCAGGAGAAACGCTTGATTGGAAAATATTTTGAGGAAATTAGCCAGGATACTGGGAAATATGTTTTTGGGGTTGAGGATACTTTGAAAGCTTTGGAGATGGGAGCTGTTGAGACACTCATTGTGTGGGAAAATTTGGATATGAGTAGGTTTGTCTTGAAAAACAGTGCTACTGGTGAGGTTGTCATTCAACACTTCAACAAGGAACAAGAGGCCAATCAGAGCAACTTCCGGGATCCTGTATCCAATGCTGATTATGAGGTGCAGGAAAAAATCTCTCTTTTGGAGTGGTTTGCAAATGAATACAGGCGGTTTGGTTGCACTCTTGAGTTTGTCACAAATAAGTCGCAAGAAGGTTCACAATTTTGTAGAGGTTTTGGTGGGATTGGTGGTATCTTGCGCTACCAGCTGGACATGAGGACATTTGATGATTTCTCTGAAGATGATGCTGTCTATGAATCTGAATAGCAATCAATGAACAACTTCCTCTTGCTGGTGCAGGAAAAGGAGGTGAAAATACCTGCACCAGTAATTGAGGGGGTAGCGTGCGCTCCTGCTGCACCTACTCTTCATCCTCCACCTGTGGTATTGCATGGTAAGCTTGATTGTCCTGTGTTGTTTTGCTACGTTATATCTATCTGTTGTGGTTTATACTTGTGATTCATATTTTGTGGTTTTAATCTTTTAAGCAACTTGCTGAATCTTTTCCCTACCCATATTTCTTTTTTCAGATGCCATGCCTCAAGAGTCCAATGTACTGATCCTGGTTACTCGTCTATTTGATCTCCTGCTCCTCCATGCCAGCAAACTTGCTTGCCTCCTTAGGTGGAATTCTACCCAAAATCCTCTCTTGGTGCTCATTTATTCATTATCTGATTACATATCTAACATTTCTTGTTTTCCTATTCCAGCTCATCTGCTCTCTACATGTGCGCAACAATGCAATCTCAAACTTGTGCTTCCAAAAGAAATAACCTTGGCTCCATGCCGGTTGGTACTAAATTAAACTTCTGCAGATATTAATTTATTTTTAGTTTCTTCACCTCCGATTGCATTTTGCTTCCATATTTTGAACAGCTGAGAAACGGAATTGGCTGATCCAAATATTTCTGTAGTTGTTCCAGTTGATTTCAGTCTTTATTATTCCCAATGTTTGGGATAGGATACAAATTATAATATCAGTAGTCTCTTAAAATTACTTTGCAACTCTTCTGCTTTCACAATTTCCAATCCAAATGTATTATTTGTCAGTAAAAGCCTTCAATTGAAGATTGGATTTCTAGCGTTGTCTCAAGTCTTGCTATTAGCTTTCTAGCTTAGATTGTTACTTGTTTTGCCGCCTTTTTGAATTCAGGCTTCATCATATCCGACTATGGTCTCTGAGCAAAGCAGTGATTGTGCAAGAAAGCATGCCCACTTCTTACCATGAGGTACATTTAATTCTATACAGGCAACATTATGATTTGACTTGTATAAATTTTTATTGTCATGTAAATGAATTTGTCTGTGTTTGACAACCCAGTGTAGTTTTTGTATTATAATTTGTTGTTTAGTGTGTTATTTCTTTGATTTCTACCATTAGTGATGTGATGATGATTACTGTAGTGACCTGCTGTTTAATTGTTGATAATTGACTGATCTTCTGTGGAGTAATTCATTCCTAGTTTGTTTTATGTTTTATTGTTTGCGAACATTTAGACAAAATTAGCTGCAGAACTAACATTTACTGATTCCTAATTTATATTGTTTTGTAGGTGGATGGATCCAGAATTTTCTCTTAACGTGGTTTATGAATGATCCTTGAGCTTGTGCTCTGAAATCTATGATTATGTCGCTCATATATAATGATTGTTTGGGAACTTAGGTGTGGTGATGTCTAATGATGTTAATTAGGGGCCTTCAAGACTTGCGAGCAATATCTTACTTCATGGTGTGTGATGTATGATATGACGAGCCTTCTACTTTCTGGCTAGTTTGTTTTCAGGGTACGGGGTACCGAATATTTTCGATTGGGATTTGCTTAAATGCTTAATGGTGTGTGATGTGATGATATGAGACTTTAAGTTTATTTGATGGTAATATATAAGACATTGCTTTCATGTTACCCGCCGTTTCTTATAATCAAATTATGAATGTGTTTAGCTTGATAAGTTTTTGGCCCTTTCGAGAGCTACCTGTTTAGGGTCAGCTTTGCATTATTGATTGCAGTTATGCTTCCAAGGCGAAATTGCCGAGCTCTTGGGAATTGCTTCCAATTCGAGCCATTGTAGTTATGTTCATTTCTATTTCTATCCGCAATCTTCAATTCCTGGATTCCATTGTGCTGCGAGTATACCTAAGAGGTTAGTCCTTGTCTGGTTGTATGGGAATGTCGCTCTAATCGAGTGATGAATTCCGTTCAAGGTTAAATATTAGCGAGAGACTGAGTGAATAGTGAACTAGTACCGCAAGGGAAAGATAAAAATTGTCTACTTAACACTAGGCTCAACTTAAGATGGAGCTGAACCTGAGACTTGAGCTGCTTTAGGGATTTGACTGGTACTTAGTTGTCTTGGAAAAATAAAGACGTCTATCCAGCGCCCAGTTGCTTGCTTATGCAAATTGCTCTTGGGAAAGTTTAATAGACAAATTTGGTTGAATTGGACTTGCTTGTATTGGACTCAATAGTTGGATTCCTCAAAAGGCATCCTTGATCGAATAAAGTGGTTGAAATAGCAGCTAGTAACAATTTGGTAATAGTTAAAGGCGAATCTTATTCTTAGTTTATTCAACACCATACTAGTTATTCTCACTTTTTAAGTTATTTGACAATATTGTAATATTCTTCCCTTGTCATAAACCTGTACCAGCTCCAATCAAGTATAGTTATGGTAATAAATTGCTTACCGGTTTCTAGATCCTTTTCTTCAGATATTTTAGTACCACCAAACTTATCCATAAGTTCAATATTTAAACAAAAAATAAATTATGGAAAATCGAAGGACAACAACGACATACGGTTACAACTTACAAACATGCATATATATTATATAAGTACATTTTATGGTAGACGAATCTGTGTGATGCCTTGATTCCATGTATTGAAGCCTTTGTATCATAGCATCTATCCTTTAAGTATGGGTCAAAATAATGTTGAAATATTAGCAGCAGAGATGTATTATAACAGGTTTGAATGATGGTTTGACCAGTTTGTGTGTTAGTACAGCGATGCATGCATGGTTGCATTCAAATATAATCCATACATATCAATCAATGTCATTATTGTGTTGACACTCCAACTGCTGATTTGGGCCCTTGCCCCTTGTCTTCATAATTAACTCCATCTAACGTTTCATTGATTTTGAATAACCATGGAATTGAAATTCTTTAGTTATTTATTTATTAAAAAAAATAGCAGGGATCTTTTTTTTTTTGAAATATATTAGAACCAGTGTCATGCAAAGTGGCTATATTAAATTACGAAAAACAAATTTAAAGATGTCAATTTATTTTTATAGTTGTTTCAAATCATGTAACAGAATTCAGTTTAATATTTTAGTGTTTTATTTAAATATATTATGATACAAATTATACCAGAATTGAATTCAAAATCATTTTTTTTTTATCATAAATTGAATTGAAGCTTGTTTTCTGATTTAACATCTATAGGGGAATGATTAATGTATTTGGTCAATATTAAATGAATAAGAATAAGATATCTTATCTCATAATGCATAGGGTTGAGGAGCCTTGGAGATAAGAAGAGAAAAAAAAAATTGTGTTGAAGCTTCTTAGCAATTTCTTTGGACAATATAATAAACATTGAGAAATATTCAATTCGTTTAGTCCTTATTATGAATAATTTTCAAAGATGCAAGAGGCTAAGGATGTTGTTAGTACTTGGCATTCACCAAGCATAAAATAAATCAACTATTGACATCAAATTCCGACAATATCATGTGCAAATAAGATGATTTGTTGGAGAAAAAATTGCTTTTGACGATAATATATCCATACTATTCTGTCTCATGTAAAACTATGATGGAGATGTTTGAGGCCACCCTTACAATAATAAGAAAGAAGATGCATCTAACCTTTCTTTCATTCCATTTATTTTGTTTCTTTTATTTGTCCCTATCAACTTATATTTTGTATCTATTTATTTTTTTATTTTATTCTTTTCCAATTTTTTAGGTGCTTCCCTAGATCATCAATTACCCACTTTTTCACTTTTTATTTTTTTTTCCTAGTTAAATTAAGCAACTTATCATGAAATGGGTACACGCCATTACCTTCTCTTCATATCAATGTTATGACAAGTGTACTTAGGAAAAAGCAATAGTTCTTTTGAGAATTGAGGGAAATCACAATGGTATATTAGTTTGTGGACTTTGAAAGTGATATATCTTAGAAATTAGGAATACGAGAGTTATAACTATAATCTATATAGCATATATAATTAGGTAAGATATAAGAAACACACCAAACTCAAACATGTAGATGAGTTCATCATTAATGCACAATTCCTTAGGCTATTGTGATCATTGATGATTTATCCATTAAGAAGAGTATTTCCTTTATTTTCTTCAATGTTCTTTTATAGAATCAAATAGGGAAATTTTCCATAAACTAAGGAAATATACTAAGAGAAAATGTGCAAGTCAAGTCCCAAAAACTTATGGTTATGGGTAAGGAAAGTGACATTTCTAGCTAGTTTAAGCTTCAAGAACAAAATTCATGCACCAAAGATAGACACTTAGGTGCAACTATTTTTTGGCCTTCTAATGATGCATAACTAATTAACTACATAAATGAATATTTGAAAAATGAAAATTACTTGTTTTCCTAATTGTTGAAATTAAGGCATGAATCCACAATACTAAGTGGTTGGCTTGGGCCCACTCATGTACATATTCCTACCCACTTTGAGTATCTATTTATTGATGGCATGTGGTAGTGGATTTATTTGCCTTTTAAACTCCGAAAAAAATGGCTTTTGTCTTATGGCTTTAACCCAATTATAACGACAGGGCTTGATTAGTATTTTTCTATGAATTTTTAGCTTATTATTTGTAAATTAGTCCAACTATGGAAACAATTACATTTCACAATCAATATAATGACAACTTAGATCATAATGAATAAGCAATGAAATTTTCCCACGAAAAATATTAGTATCCGTGACTATCTTTTAATTTTATTCAATCCTCAAATTACGTCCTTACAAGTGCATTATTCTTTTTAGATATTTGATATTTATACTACTTACTTCAAAAGAATCTGCATATCTTATTTATATGTATCACAATCCTTAACTAATATGATTTTTTTTATTTGTATTAATGTATAATAATCCTTTTAAAGATGATTTTACTAATTTTAAAATTGAGGGCCAAAATGAAACATATAATAAGCAAATTAAAGAATAAGAACATAGGCTTTGTATATTATAAATATCTAGCCTCCCAAAAAAGTATATATATTATTAAAACGGGCGCGTGCCACACACACTCTGAAATAGAAACTGAAATAATAAAAATATAATACATATCATTTGTTCATTGCTCTCATTTCATGTGTATCATATCTTTACTATTATCATTTATTAGTAAGTCAGAGGGAGGAATATTTTACTCATTGTTCTTTCATTTTCTCTACCAATTCCTCATGAAAGGATTAAAATATATAAAAGGGTAAGGATAGTAGAATAGTGGATAATTATATTATACCGGTTGAAATAAGTGACAATGGGACAATAACTTGTGTTTTTTATATAGTGGTTATACACTGAGAGAATATATAAATAAAGTAATGGGATAATTATTTTTGGATTCATTATTTGATGAGACTTATTTGCAGTATAAATTATCAAACTACGAGTGTATACTCCATTATTTGATAATTTTTATAAGTTTATTGATTTTAGGATCTAAACTATGTGCACTTTCAAACAAAAAGAGTAACAATGTAGATTGATCTTTAATCAATTGCAATAGTAAAACGTATTTATTTTCTTCCGTTACCCTTGTTTAGTATCATAATATGTTTTAATAATGTATGTCCAAACCCTGCTTCAGACTTTAATAATCACAACAAATAAGCAAAATCCAATTATATATATCATATTTAATTTTAAGAATTTTTTTTTAAAAAATAGTCAAAAAATTTTAAAATCCTTTTTTTAAAAAAAAACGGCTTAATTAATTTTGGTTTTTTAAGAACTATTTTAAAAAAGAACAATTTTATTTTCTTTTTACTTTCAATATTTTTAAAAGTTCTCATATAAATCGCTATTAGGATAGGTATAATATTGACAAAGTTAAATAATAATAATACGAATAAAATCCTATATTCAAACCGAATTGTGAAAAAAAAAACTGTACATAAAATATCATATAGCGAAAACTCATTAAACTTTAGGACAAATAGAGAATGCAAATTAAAGAGCAATTGGCATTTATAAATGGTGTGAAGTTCAAGAAATTAAAATACTTGCTCTTTTTCCCACTCTATAGGTCATTTGTCCTTGTCTTTAATTTCTATTGATCATGCCCATAATGTGGTTAATTTAATTAATCTCTTATATATGACTTGCCATGGATGAGATGTAAATCTAATTAATCTATGATAGATCATCTCACGTGGGAACCCTACAATTAAAAGTACGGATAGATGAAATATCTCATACTAAAAAGACTACTTCTAGTTTTAACAATTATATACCAAATAAGGTTCTGATCTACGGGTTATAATTAACTATTAACTGTAACTGTTGTACCCTAATCCTATTTCCTATGATTGTATCTTTCTTGGGGCGACAACCAGGCCTAGCTACTGTATATTACTCTTTAATTACACATCAAAATCCTAATTAAATATATTCTTATAAAAAATTAATTTTGATACATATAATACCAATGTATGTTAAATTGGACCTTTATATGAATCTATACACTGACATATCACTAAAAATATTTGTACTTTCAAAATATCTACACCTCAAAGAATCCTACTATAATAATATCATCAATATGACTGTATATATAAATATATGTCCAATTGGCTTTAATTTAATAATTCTATTTAGTTTTTATAATTTTATCAAATTTATAATTAAATTTTTATATTTTTAATTAAATTTTTATATATTAATTTTAATTTTATAATTAGATATTTTTCATATAAAAATATTTAAATTAACAGAATATTTTTTCTAAAAAATATGTGATTAAAGATCTAATAATTAGATTCTTAATTATGGATAATTTTAATTTATAAAAAAAATTTAATTAACTCTAATATTTTTTTTATTAGAAAAGACCTAATTACAAAAATTAAAAATACTATAAAATTCAATTAAAAAAATATAAAAATCTAATTACAAACTTAATAAAATTATAAAGACCAACAAAATAATTAAACCTAACAATACACAATAGTATTTCTTCATAATAGATCAATAATACTGAATTATTTTAAGTATAGAAATATTTTACACATTTCTAAAATATCCTATAAAAAATAATCATATTATCATCATGTATAAAATATCCTATAAAAAAATTATTATTCTTATAAAATATATATTAAAATATAAATTATATATTAAAAATATATAAAAACAATATACATAAACATTCACAAATATATAAAATTAATTTGGTGATTAATTTTTGGTGCCCACAGAATAATTTTTTCTTTTTAAAAAAAAGGCAGAAGAGATGATGATGATCTTTGGCAATAAGAATCCAAAATGTTGCCTTTTGGAGGCTTATGAGCTGTAAGTGTAATGGAAAAATGGTGGCAGTAGTAGCTTAGCTTGTTCTTTATAGCAGCATTATATTGATCGGTGTTGTGAGCTACTATTGAATCTTGAAGGCTACTATGGAAGGTGATGCCAAATTCTTTAAATAAAAGAGGCTATTAATTAATTCAATTAAATTAAATTAGCTTATAGGGTTGTGTGTGACTCTGATCATCAGAGACCTACAACTTCAAGTGGTGGATACCCACCATGCGGCGTTCTGCCCCTTTCTTAATTTTAATTATTTCTCATTTTCTATTCATTCATTTATATTTTCATTTCAATTAAGGAGCCAATTTTTTAGCTATTATTATTAAATTTTTGAAATTATTTTTTTGTTCTAAATTTTAAATTATAAATCTTTTAAAAAATAAAAATTAAAAAAATAATTTTACAATAAAAGATTTCGTTAATTATAAATTAGTTCTCTATAATTATTTTCATTTTAAATCCGCAAAATCGTTGAATCACATTGTTATTTTTTTAAGTTTAATTAGGAAGCCAACTTCTTTCAATAATATTAGCTAATTTTTTGAAATTATTAATTTATTTTAAATTTTAAACTCTAAATCATAATTCTAAACTCTAAACTTTTTAAAAAATTGAGATTTAAAAAAATCGATAAAAATAAAATAAATTAATATATATTGACTAATTAAAAATTAATTTTTTATATTTATTTTATTTTTTATTAGAGAAAATAAGAGTTCAAAACTCGCGTTGAATGTAGAAAATATTTTGTAAATAATTCCTTATTTTTAAATAAATAACAAATAGTAAGAACCATGACTTTCTGGTGATGTTTATTCTGAAAAGGGGCATTTACCATTCTAATTGAGTATATGTTGGTAAATAAAGTTGAATTTTAAATTTAATCTGTTTTGTTTAATTCCTTATTATTGATGCGAGTGTACAAGGTAAGGGTTGGAGGGGGTTGAATTTGATTTTTGAATGTGATGAGGGCCCAATAGGGACAAAGAAGAAGTAAAATCTATTTTAGATGATATGGGGTCCCCTAATTACTTTGGCATGCAGAGACTATATTCATGAAGGTAAGGGCTGATATGATACATGGTTTCATGACTCATATGAAATTATTGTATGTACTTTTATAGCACTATGTAGGTTTCTGTTTTATACCATCCATTGCATGCTATTTTAGCGATCATCATATCTACTACTAATAATTCACATCTTTATTATTTTTAAATTAAAGTTATAATTAACAAATACGTAAATTAGTAAATAGTAATGTGCCCACAGTAGGATTAATCCATCTAAAACTTCCAAACAAAAAAATAATAATAAAAATAATAAGAAGTCTTCTCCAACTCTGATTAAATTTGAATAATATTTGAAACTCATAATTTGAAAGTCATAGAGTCATAACTTTTTTTTTTTACTTTTTCAATGTATTTATTTATTTTATTTTATTTTTTTAATTTTTACCGAAATAAATGAATAATTTTAAATATAATAAATATAAATATAAATATTTGATTATGCTACGTGTATACTAAAAACTCCACCTATATTTCACTTGCGGTACATAGCCGGTCCCAAGCCCAGATAAAGGAGGAATGTTGTGTTAGGTCTTCGGCAACTAACATAAAAATATAGCCGAACCCCCATGACATAAATCAAAGATCCAAGCAGGTTGGTCAAAATGGCGGAATGCATCTGATTTTATATGCGACAAAAAAGTGCCTCTAAAATTTAAAGGTAAATTCTATCACACCGCTATAAGACCGGCTATGCTGTATGGTACGGAGTGTTGGGCGGCTAAAGGGGAGCACGAACATAAGCTGAGTGTGGCAGAGATAAAGATGTTGAGATAGATGAGTGGTCATACGCGATTGGATAAAATAAGGAATGAAGATATAAGGGAGAGAGTTGGAGTAGCATCCATTGTGGAAAAGATGGTTGAATCGCATCTCAGGTGGTTTAGACATGTGAGAAGAAGACCGATAAAACATCCAATCAAGAGGGTGGATGAGATGAAAGATGGATAAAGGGTAAAAGGCAGAGGAAGACTTAAGAAGACCATCCATGAGGTGGTCAAACGAGATCTACATGTAAACGGTCTCTCTGTAGACATGATACATGACAGAGCACAATGACGTCGTTTGATTCATGTAGCCGACTCTACTTAGTGGGACAAGACTTTGTTGTTGTTGTTGTTGCTACATGTATACTAAAATTAGTTACCAAAGTCAGTCACCAATATAAAATATATATTAAAATATAAATACACATTAAAAAATAAATTAAATTATATATATATATTTATACATAAATATATTAATAATTAATTTTAATAATTAATTTTAGTGTACGAATAGTATTTTTGATAAATATTATATAATGCTGAGTTAAATAAAATAACTTCTCCTTACTCTTAAATCCACACAATTGCTCTCAAATGAACTTTTCATCAATGCCAAAGTGATAATGTTCAATGCTAATTAATTTAAAATAATTCAAGAATAATAAAATTATATTTTTTAATATGTATACAGGTGATAGTATTTAAGATGATAGAAGAAATTGTTCCCGTGAAGTATATAAAGGGCCCCCATTGAAATATGAAAGACCCTTTTTGGTGACAATAATAATCTAAGCACTTTGGTGATGAAGATATATAAATATTGGTGGCCCTCCCTTCATCATTCCATGACACACTACACACTCATACACTAACTTACCTTGCCGATTCCGCAATGCTTCTTTTTCCTCTCTCATATGCTTCTTCCACTTTCTCATATCTATATCACAAATTAGTATTTATAATCTTCAATAATAGAAAATTCTCAAATATATTTCTCTCTTTCATTATACTATAATATAAGTAAAAAATTAGCATTGTTTTGTGGTCTCTAGTAGTTATGAAAAAAAGTAGTTTAAAAATAAGTTTGATCGCTATTTACTACCTAAAAATTATCCCAAAAAAAAAAATTGAGGGTAATTTTTGAGCGGTCAATAGTTATCATGGAAAACTTTTTTACGATGTTTTTATTAATATTTGATAATTATTGATAATTAAAAATATAATCAATTTTCTTTAATATTATTGACTGCCGAAAATATTTTTTGAATAATATTTTTTATAATTAATAACACAATATATTGTTCATTGTCAAGAATATAGTAACCATTTTCTTAACTTAGTGATGACCATAAAAAATATTCATTTTTCTCTTAGCGTGAATAAGTAAAAGAAAAAATGTTATTATAAGATTTCCAAAGTTTAGAAGCATTTATCCTTTCATTTTTTTATTGCTTTAAGTCATCCTAATAATATTATTTATTTATCATAGTTATTTAAAAAGAATTAGAAAAACATTAGGATATTACTATTATCACTCTGATTAGTGTGAAGTGTATCAAGACTATCTTTTTGTGAACATCTAGAAAGATCAGATAAACCCATTCATTGGCGGCATGATTTTATTCCAGCAAGGTCCAATGATTGAGGTCTACATGGATTCTCTCAGGCTCATTAAAATTTGAGAAGATAATTGAATTTACAAATCTAGAGTTGATTAGTAGTGTTTCCATAAAGTAGTGGTTAATAAGAGAGGCTAAAAGATTATACTGCTATATACTTTAATTTATGTAATTTAGAAACCCTATCATGACATCTTTAATAATTAAGGTGGCATTGTTTACTTTCTGAAAATAGTATCACTAGCTTGGTAAGACTAGTTTAGTGTGGTATAAATTACTAGTACTATCAAGATTAATTAAATATCATGCTAAAAAAAAGCACACTTCCCTTTTCTTATGTTAATTCTCTTCCTTTCTTTCATTTTTGTTGTATTTTTCAAATATATTATAGTTTCTATAAATAATATTTACTTAATTTAGTTCCACTTGTTTTAGAAATGTTGATTTGACCCATTTTTCCCACACTATTATAGTTTTGTCTTAATTTAGTTAATAAAAATATCTTTAATCTAGTTTCAAACAAAATAAAAAATTCAGAACTAATAATAATAGAAATTTAAATTTGTATTTAATTCAAATTTTGGAAAAATTATATTTTTACAAAATTTGAATTTATTTAAAAAGGAATAATTAACAATTTTTTAAAGAACTATTATCGGCTGAAACTTTTGATCTTGAAAAATTGAATGTAACGTAACCCTTCATATGACATAAGAGCAAAAATTGGAATTATCTAGAATTTGAAGTAACAGATTCTTATAATAAAAAAACATACAAAGACAAACTAAATTCATACCACGTGTGATTTAAAAAATAATTAAAATATTATATCAATTAAATTATTATTTAATTTAAAAATAAATAATATAATAACTATTTTGAACAAATTTTTAAATAAATTCAAAATTTGTAAAAATATAATTTTTAGCAAAATTTTAGAACTAATTATATTTTTTAATCTGTGAATACAATTTTTTTGTTACATATTTTATAGGTAGAGGTAAAAATATATTAGGCTAGATTAGATTTCACCTAACAAATTAGGTTTGTAACTAGGGAATGGAAATGAGACAAATTAAGTAGAGTCTTGGTTTTGAGTTTTGACAAATCTGTCTCATGTTATAAATAGATAGATTAAGTTTAGATATGTTATTACTTATATAATTTTTTTTAGGTTTAAGCTCAACTTATTTAAAGTTTGACAAATTTTAAATTTATTTAAAAAATTTCTTTTGTGAATTGAAATTCGAAAAATAATAAAATTAAAAAATCTAAATGACATTAAAAGGACTCTAAAATTTATAATTTATAATTTGTAAAAAAATTTATTTATATATC
This sequence comes from Arachis hypogaea, assembly GCF_003086295.3. NCBI lineage: Eukaryota > Viridiplantae > Streptophyta > Magnoliopsida > Fabales > Fabaceae > Arachis > Arachis hypogaea. The sequence goes on from NC_092040.1 coordinate 105,260,125, forward strand.
AATCTTTAGTTATATATTATAACTATATTTATATTCATAATTTTTTTTTGAAAATAAAAAATTTTAATTTTAATTAGTATTAATTATTGATTCTTTTTAATTTTATTTTGTGTTTAACATAAGTAAATTGTTCAAAGTTTAAATTAAGATTAATTTATTTTTACAAAATATGTTTTGATGAACCGATCTAACAAATTTTGTAGGCTTTTTTTTAAAATTTATGACCTGATTTTTTCTTTTTAACTAATAAATTTTACAAAATACCCTAACATAGCAAGTTTAATAAAACGAGTCAAGCCACGAGTTCCGTCAAGTAGTGTGACCTACTTTCATCCTTACTTATAATGTAGTTAATTGGTTTGAGTGTGATCTGCAACTTGTTATAGACTTGTTTTTAAATAATAAGTTTGACCTATTATTAAATCTGACCATATTTAGAATTTATTAAAAGATTTGATAAATTTTTTACAAAAATATTTTTATTTTAAAATATTACTTTTAAAAACTATTTTTTAATAAAACTTTACTTATTATTTGTAATATATCAAATTTAATGTTTACAAAAATATCTAAATGTTTAAAATATTTAGAATATGTAAAAATATTTAATATTTTTTATTATAAAAATTTATATATATTCATGTATATTTTAACAAATCCAAATAGATTCGACAGACCTATAAAATTTATTTGTAAACTTAGGTTTGTCTATTAATAAGTTTAAGCTTTTAAATAATTTAGAATTAGACTTATTTTATAACAGAATAAATCAGATCAAACTAAATACAAGTCAAATTATAAATTTGTAATTACTTAATCTATTTTTATCCCTATTCTTCGAGATAAACTATGAAATAAATTTGATTTTTCTAATTTTGTAGCATGCATCTAGCAAAATTAACTGATAATATAAAAACGTAAATCATTTATTCTTTAGACAAATTGAACATTATTTTTTTTTTTTTGTTTTAAAAAGCCTCGTATGTTTACAAAATATATAACGTTTTTATTTTTTAAAAATGGACTGGATGACTTGGAAATAAACATGCATAAAACTCATGAAATAAATACAATAGACATATTGTGCAAGTCATTACAAATAAAGATTATTAGTTGACCAAGTAAGAATAATTCCTTTAACATAGTATTTATGTATATATGAAAAGGGAATTCAGAGGAAATAAAAAGCAAGTCACCACCTTTAATTAGAAGCTGAAAATATATATGTTTCAAATATATTGGCATACACTCACAATAATGCTAACTAATAGCATTGTACACCCTATTTTCCCTATTCTATTCTCCTTCAACTTGGATATATAGGTTTCTTGTTTAGCTTTCACGCTACTTCATCCTTTGTACACCTTATTCTTCATTTTATAATAAGGCTAGCACGACTGTTAGGGATAACTCATATCACTCAAATGGCACCATAAATTCAAATAATGTGACCTTAGCTTCTTTTCTTTTCTTTTAAACTACAGTATAATATAGTAGCCATCATTTCATTATTATCTTATCAACTATTTGATATATAGTAATTATTGTTAGCATTTTGATAGTGATATATGCCGCCCCATATCTTAAATAATACCTAAATGTTTTACTATATACATGTCTTTATGTACTTCGGCTAATGCGTGAATGAAAGACAAATAAAATATCTTATTCATTCTTAAAGTCACTATTTTTTACCGAACAATGCACGTTTAATTTTGACGCACCTAATTAATCTTACTTTTTTTTATTTTTTCATTGGAGTCATATATGGAATGGAAGATTCAAATGCATTGTTAAATCATTGAAGAAAGCTGAAATTGATTATACCTAACGATAAAACATAATCCCGTGAAGGGAGCATAATAAGACTTTTTGATGAGAAGTTGTATCCTTTTCCTTTTTCACCAATCATTAGAGATATTTTATTTCAGCCCCACGAATGACTTAGTTTACAACCAAAATAATTAGAGACACTCTTTCTTTTTTGTCGTTCCTCTTATCTTTTATATATTTAAATAATCTCCAACCTGTCTTCAACACATAACAATTACATTCACCCATACCCTAAATAATCATAATAATATATTAATGTTAATTTTTAAATACCATAACACTATATATATGTACGTGCTTTGTAGGATAATGTATGCTTAAAAGAGAGGTCAATAATTATAAACCTAAATCCTAATTCTTTTTGTTAAGAAGATGCAGAGTGTAACATACCTTAAAATTTTACCAAGTAATTAATCTTACCAGTTACCGCATTTGCTAATACCAAAAGTAAAAATTTGATTCTTGGCCCAACATGCAGACAGGGAGTCAAATCAAAGACCTGGAAAGAGCAATTGATGATCAGTTTACAACATTTTTGTGAATACTGTAACTCTGCTTGAAAAACAGTGTGATTTTGTTTGGTTATGATGATGAACCATGAGTATTGCTCTAGAAAAAAAAGTGGTGTTGTAGATATGAACCAAATAAAAATAAAAATATTAAAGCACTAATAGAATTTATTATTTTTTATTAATATTTTTAATTATTAGTTAAATTTTTTTAGTTTAGTAATTTAATAATATATTTTTAATTTTTATTTTTAAATATTATTAATTAATTATTAATAAAAAATAATAAATTCTGTGTAATATTTGTGTGTAGGGTGGGTCGGTGGGATAGGGTGATGCCGTCATGGATGGTGGTTCCCCGGGGTAAGACAACAGACCCCAGCCCAGCCATCACTTCACTTCACTACTCCACTACGATATATCCCAATACCATTATATATATATATACGCCTAATCTACCACCTATACTACTACTTACTAACAAACAAAACATACAAAATTGTACTATCATTATTGTTTCAACCATTTATTATATCTTTCGCTAGGGGTGTGCATGGCCTGGATTTCGGGCCGAGTTCGAGCACTTTAGAATTTAATTTGATATGATTTCATCGGGTCTAGAGTCGGGTAAGAGTTTTAAAAATAGACTCGGTTATTATTTTAGGTCAGGTCCGGACATGATTCGGGTCATTCGAAGTCGGTTCAGTGGCTCAGTCATCGTACAAAATAGTGTATTATTAGTGATGAATGATGGCTATTCTTATGTGAAATTTAAATATTATAAACCTTAATATTTTGTGTTATTAGTTATTATAAGACTATAAGTTAATGTTTTATGTTTAAAATGCATAAGATTTTAGACTAATGCATAATGTTGTGTTATTTGTATTGATTTAAATATTTGGTGTTATTATACAATATTAGTATTGATTATGATTATGCTTTAATTTTAGAGAAAAGTCGGTTCTTGTTTTTCTAAGTGAATTTTACTATGTCAAATAATAGTTGGAGCTTTGGAAATTTAGATATTTTCATATGCTAGCTTATAAGAAAGTATCAAAATAATGTAATGTTAATGACCCAGTTTTCACCCAGTATAATCGTGGTCCAAAAATGTATAAATTTCATCGGATTTAAAGTCGAGTTCGAATCTAATAAATAGACCCGGTATATATTTCGGACCAAATATAGATCATACCAAACCCGATTTCACCCGATCCATACACACCCCTATATTCCGCATCCCCTCCCACTCCTGTATAACTTCTTTTGTTTTATTTCTAGATGATATTTGTATAACAAATTTTATATTTCTTTAAAAGAATAAGAATAAATAAAGTATGGATTCAACTCTCCATTTATAAATGTTCCGGCTAGTATAAAATTTAAATTATTAACTAAATGCATATGAATTATTATTATATAAAAATACTACTTGTCTTTTAAATTTTTAGCTTTTAGTCGGCCTTTTGATTCAAATAATATATATAACAGTAATAAAAACACGTTCTACACCCAAAATTTTGATTTGTTTCACAAATGTATTAAAGATCAGAATAGAATTTTTATAATCTGCGTAACAAAATCTTTCATATATAATTAATTTTAGTTTTTTATTGTTTATAAGTAATTTTGTTGACCACATAATTTTCATAAATAATTTTTATTCTTTAATTAAATGTCAATCCAACTTTACTATCTATCTAAAAAAGGGTGTAATGATTCTTACTACTTTAGAGATAGAGATTTATTTATTTATTTCCAACTTTTGGTTAATAATAATAATAATAAACTTGTTGCAATGCTCCACACTCTCTCCTCTTATTAAGTTAAATAAATCGAAATTCTATTTGATTTTTTAAATCTATAAAAAAAATGGTTCTTCCTCTCATTTCTACTTCTCATTATCCCTCCAGTAATATTTTAAAATTCTAATAATTATTAAGTTCAAGTTTCTTATCTACTTTATACAAACAGTCATTGGAAATAGTCTTAATTAATTAATTAAGCAGCTATAAAGCAAGTATCAACTTGTTTATCCACATTACGGTGCATATATCCAAATTCAATTATATAACGAACCAATTATGGAGCACTGTTCACTTTGTAAATAGACTATTCATTGCCTCACATCTCATCATCTTGGATCTTTCTTGACTTAGCCCTCTGTTTTCTTTCTAATAACTAGTGATATATTGAATTAATTTGAAGAAAAGCAACCTTAGTGGAATATATAGTAAAAGATACAACAATAGTTTTATTTATTTATTTATTTCTTATAGTGAAAGATAAAGCAGTAATGGTGGTAAATAGAAAATAATTAATTAGGACAATAAATTATATAGAATAAAAGAAACCAGTGATGATGTGGTCCGTAGCAGAACTTGAAACAAAATTTTGGAAGGTCAGATAGAAGATAATTATCAAGATGTTTTTAATATGGACCCTATTTAAGATAAGTTCGTTTAACCTCATCTCTCTTATTTGGGTGATATTGTCAAATTTAAAGCCGTTTTTCAGGGTCTCGTTCTAAAGAATTAAGGTCAAACTCATCAGTTATAACTCTTTAAATTTTTGAAGGTTGTATCTCACTTTCTTCGTGATTCATTAAAGTAGAAAAACTATCTACAAGTGTTAATATTGTAAAAGTTATATGTTCTCCTTCTTAAATATTAGCCTTCCTCTTAAAAAAATGTATCAATTCTTTAATTTTTTTATGATTATTTTATATAAAAATTTGAATATATATCTTGTAAAATATATAAAAAAGAAATTAAAAAGACAAATATTAAAATTTATAATATTTATTAATTTTTTTCAATTTATACAAATACAATAATATCAATACTTATTGAATATTCTAATAAAAATTAAATTAAATTAACAGTAAAATATAAAATAATATTAAATTACATAAATAAAAAATATCTAATTTTTTATATTTGAACTCAAAGGTAAAATGAATGTTGTTTATTGAATAAAGAGATAAGAAATGCGAAAACACTCAGTTCAGTCCAAATCTAACATATTTTAAATGTTTAAAATTAAAAATTATTGTGTAATAAAAGCAAGAGATAAAGATTAAACTTTAATATTTTAAGTCATAATAAAATATTTGAGTAAATTAAACTATTTTTTATTTTTTAAAAAAGTATTACTAATTTTTTTAATAAAAGTTTGGGAAGAACCATGATTCCTCTGTCTTTCTAAGCTCCGCCCCTGGATGTGGTGAATGGTGCTTAGCTGGTAGATATAATTGAATTGAACAACATTGAAATGGGTAATTTCTTGCAAATTTTTATGAGATTTTGTGGGAGTTTAGGTGAACATTATTTTCATCCGTAGATATTGAATTGTACACGTTCTTTAATAATACATGACACTACCGAATAGCGTTACGCATGCTATAAGAAAATTCCAGAATGAGAATCTAGAGAAAAATTTGGCACCAATAACACCAGATATAGGCTTTTTTTTATTTAAATAAAAAATTATATTTCTGGAATTAAATCATAACACAAAAATTTATTATGATTTAAATTATAACACCTTCTCTTTCTATTTTAGTATGCAGAGAGAACGAAAATAATCAGAAAAAATATAACGATGATTTTTTTCTCTTTGTCTAGAATGAGAATCTAGAGAAAAATTTGGATATATATTATTTAATGTTACTTTGTAAGATGATAAATGCAGGAAATTGTTATGATTTAATTAGTTTGGGCGCTTTGGTTTAGTGCTTCGAAAAGTTTGCGTTATGACTTATCACAACCTCCGCAAATTGTGGACACCGCCGCGCAGCACAACCACTTCAATTCAGATCTTACTTTTCAATTAAATTAATTTACCTCCAATTCTTTGCTTCATTTTTCAAAACAAATTTCAATTATCTTCTAGTTTATGCTAGCTTTTCAATAGAATTTCCAAAATAATTAAACCCCAAAAGCAAAAGTGTTGGTGGGTCTATCATCCTCATCATGTAATATTATATTACAATGTATCTGCTTCTAGACAAAGAATATATAGATAACGAGGTAAGGAATATAAATAAGATAAAAAAAAAGTTGTATTTTTATGTATGTATTTGTTATTTTCAAATTTTTTAGCGCATAAAAAACTAGATAAGTTTATATTAAAATAAATATGTTTTTGGACTGTTTTTATATTTGTCTCGACTTTCAAATAAATTTGCATCTTTGAATTTTTTTAATTTCTATCTTAAAATATTTATAAAAAGAACCTTAAAAAAATATCGTAAATAAACATTAACTATAAAACATCGTATTAACTACTCTTAGATGGATTATAAAATCCATTACAAGAAAACTTTATATATGTTTTATTTTTTAATAAATTTACCGAACAATAAATTACTAAATACAGAAGACAAAATTCAAATCAATTAACTAATCATTCCACGAATTTAAGTTTATTTCTTTTTATTTCTATAGTTAATCTTTGTTTATCTATTATTTTATTAACTAATTAGTAGTTAACGAAAAAGTTGGTATTATGAGAAAATTATAATAATTTAAAGAATAAATATAAGAGTAGAAAAGAAATGAATTCTCTTATTTTTTTATAATTAAAAAAATAAAGTATGATTTATAATTTTTTAATATTTTTTTTGTTCTGTTTGTAAAATTAATAATAAAAAATTATATTTACTGTTTTAATTATTAAAAAAATTGAAAAGATCCATTATCAACTAAAAAAAATTGAAATTGTGGAATCCTGGCATTGATAAATGAAAAGAATCTGACGGTCAGGAATCCATGAAGGACGAGAGAAAAGGTGATAGTAAGAGTTTGTTTGATTTAAATTGAAGCTTGTGGTCCTCTATTTCTACTACTAACACCACAACCAGCAGAGTACTAATGGAATTTTTGTTACCTCTGCAACCAACTCCAACAGCACCTGAAACAGTTCTCTAACTTTGAAACCTCTCTTCTCCTCTCTCTCTTTCAAATACCCTTCAATAATCTTGCTACGACACATCTTCTGGATCCTCTAATCATCATTCTCTTCTCTTCTCCTCCATGTTCAAGGAACTTTAATTTCTCGCTAACTTCAAACATAAAACATGTGTTGCTCATTCAAATAGTTTCTTTCCAGAGAGATCTTTTTCTATCTTGTCATAATTCTTGTAAAACACTACTACTCCTTGTTTTGTTTTGTTTCTTATTCCCTCCTTTCAAATACTCTCAAAGTTGCGTTTGAAAGATGGATCTTTTTCAAAACCCATCTTGTATAAAATCAAAGAGATTGGAAGCAGGATTATGGGTTGCAAAGCTTGTGCTGATGATGATGGGGGTTGTATCGCTTCTTTTTTTGTTGAAAGTGGCAATAATCCCATACACATTCGATCTTCTTCTCTCAACTCTCCCTCGCCTTTGGACCTCTGCAAGAAGCTGGTTGACTCTCCCATTTGTTTACATCATTGTCAACTTCATCATCATCACCATTGCTGCTTCCTCCAACTTCTCCCACCAATCCATACCCTTCTCTTCTGCTACTTCTTCACCCAAGAAAACTGATGCAGATTCAGATTCAGATGCAACCACCACTGTTTCAGACACTCCCACCAACCCAACTACTCACCCGGTAATCCAAAACAATGAGCCACCAAATCAACAAGAGAAAGAGGTTATTCAACATGAGGAAGAAGAAGAAAAAGAAGTAGAAGTTGTTGATGCTGATTATGACTATGATAAGTTAAGAGCACTTGGTTTGTCTTTTGAGAAAATCCTGACCAGCCCATCATTGGAAAAGTGCACCAACGACTATTTCTTGCCGGAATCCGATGAAAAAGGTGATGATCATGATCACGATGATGATCATGATGATACACTAGAAGCAACATGGAGGGCTATCATGGAGGGTCAAGGGAAAACAATGAAGCCGCAGCTGAAGAAGAGTGACACATGGAGTGGTGGTGCAAGGATTTCCAAGGCAGAGCCATTTCAACGACATAACAATGGACAAGGTACTCATCTTTCATCATGATCACTTACTCTATCTGCATCAAATAATGATGCTTTTTAGTATTAACTCAGATTAAGCTGCATATACTTCTCGGTGTGGCCCTTCCTCGAATCCTGCGTTAATGCATGATGTTTGTGCACTGGGATGCTTTTTTATGGTATTATATTCAATATTTTTTTTTTGTATTTATGCAACATAGGCTATGGTGGTGGCGATGATGATGATCCTGTAACTTGGGCTCAAAAGGAGCTGAGAAAGTCTGAGACTTTCAACGACAGAGCTTCGTTGAGGAGGGAGAAGTCAATGACCCCTGAGGAGTTGAATCTCAGGGCTGAAGCATTCATCAAGAATTTCAACAATCAGATGAAGCTTCAGAGACTTGAATCTTACCAACGTTACATGAAAATGGTCAATGGCCGAGCTTAGCTTGATGTTGTTCTTCATCTTCCTTTTTCACCAGTCACAGTGAAAATAATAATTTAGCAAAATGAGAGTCTCTTGAAGTATATTAACCATTTGAAGGTACACATAAATATAAGATATTCATATTCTCAACTCTTTTGTGCTGTTTTATTTTATTTTATGTTTTTCTTACATATTCTAATTGCATTTGCCATGGTGTATGTGTATTTGTATTCTGCAGCAATGTGATGTTTAGATATAAAACCAGCCTTTACATAACAAGCTTAAAATGATTGGTCTATGGTAGTAGATGAGGATTTTATACTATAATAATTCGGAATAATTGATAGTGGCAGAGTTAAGTATAACACTATTTTAATATGGAATCTTTGTATATCTAAATTGAACATAACCAGAAATGATAGTGCTTGTTGAACTTTTAATACTGTTCTTTCTTCACTAGTTATGACCTCAGAAATGATTCTCTATTCTTTAGTCTATACACTAATATGAACTTATGTGACTTCAAAAGTGTGACTATATTGTTCATTGTTGCATTTTTATGGGATATTCAAGTATGAAGCATTGGGCTTGTAACACCTGGCATAGAAATAAAAAAAAGGGTACCATAACTATACACAATTAAATGAATCCAGCTTTGATTAGGCTGTTCCACCTAACTAGCACTTGATTGAAGTGTAGAAAATAATAACAATAATAATACTATTAATATAAACACTATACATCTAATCTCTCACATTCGATTTGTCGGTCACTATAGTTTTGAGTGTTGACCGTTTTTTCTTTCTCATTGGCAGGACTTGATGTGTGTACATATTTTTGCTGCTGAGACTGTGTGAGGAAGCCAAAACATGTGTATCAGAGGACATGGTGGACTTTTTCCCTTGTCAAGTTTCTTGTGACATAGTAGGCATAATATTATTATTAGTTTTTTCCCCCTAATCTATGTTGTACTCTTTCAATAAGTCTAGTGTTTTATATATATTATATGATATATATAAACATAAGGGTTGTAGTAACTATGTGATTTGAACCCTAGGCAACACGCACTAAGAGGAGGATTATTTGTACTTATGCTGCAATTTCATGCAGAGCTAGTTTGCAAGCTAATTTACTTTAGTATGTGATGCATAGTTGCCCTCTTTTTTTCCTCCAAATAAATTACTCTCCCCATTCTTAGATTAAATAATACAATAAAAAAAATAGATGACTAATTAGATGATTTTACATGTTTGACTGAACTATTTAACAATTCATAATATCATCTTTATATGAAGATGTCTTTTTATATATTTACAAATGAAGGAAATATGAATATAGGTCCCAATTAAACTAAATCACCTATCCCCTTCCAATAACGAAAAAGGAACCATGCACATGCTTGGAGGTGGTATCTGCTTGTGTTGATTGATATAAGCAACTCAGAGGAAGAGGAGTACTATACTAGTCTTTGCATATATGATATTTGCAATGTTAGCATAGATAATGCATTAGGCAATGGGGACACTGACAATATCTAATTAACATCATAAGTTGACCGAAAGGCTAGGACAACTTTAAGTACACTGTCGTGTTAAAAAGAACCTAGGCTTTTATTGATTTTTATATTTTTTACTATATGGGTTTTAAGGGCATGAATATGGATAAATTAAATTGAAAGTAACGTTAAGTTTAAGAGTGATGATTAATGGTTTTGCATGGCACCTTTAATTAAGGTGTGAATCTTGGCCTAAACAGATTGGTTATGTGGTCAATATCTTAAAAGGTAAACATTTAGTTTTGGGCCCAAATTGTGAGATTAAGGCAATAAATCTAAGGGAATTCACGCACATGCACATGGATATCTCACCTTTTAGAATAGTATAGAACAGATCAATGTAGATAATATTGAGAATCATCCTTTCTAATTTCGAAATAAGAAAAGTATAAGGTTTTATTTTATGTTTTCATGAGATTAAATACATTTAAAATTTGAGTTTAATTTTTATACATTAATTACATTTATTCTTTTATATGACTATTTACCAATCAACATAAAAAATGTTTATTTGTTGTTATATGGGGCCGTTGCAAGTAATATAAAAGAAGATTAAATGTAGTTTTAGAAGTTTACAAGTATTTTTAATGTTGAGATAGCACTTTCTTGCTGTTGCTTGAAGGCTTCATGAGTAATTATGATGGTACCCAAGATCAGAAAGCAAGTTGGCTGCCCGACACATGCCACTGAAAATTGAAACAAAGGAACCCCATATGGTTCTCTGTAGTGTCACAAACCTCGAGTGGTTTGAGAGTACAAAGCCTCATAAAGAAGTAGGACCTTGTACAGCTTGAAATATAAATATAACCTGCTAGTTATTTTATTTTATTTTATTTTTATCGTATATAATAAACCATACACACGGGGACCCTCCAACTTCTGCAAACTGCTTTTTAACTTCAATTAGAAACTATTAATTTTGAATATTAACATTCAATTCGTCTCTTTTTTACTTTTTCTTCCCACTTTTATCAGTGGATTCTGCTACCCTGGAAATAGCTTTTTATATGGGAGAGATCTTTCCAGGTATGCCTTATTTGAAGTATTAGTTAGATTAATCCGATCCTTAGTATACATTTGTTTAATTATTCACAAGAGTTTGCTCCCTAAAGGTTTATTTGCATAGTCTTTTTTGTTTATTTTTTCTCTCTAGAGATTGAAGTTAATTGCAAACCAAGTCCCCACAATATTTATGTAAACACCGCTCTAATAAAATTATTATGCTGAATACTCCTATATGGGATGCCAATATAATCATAACAAAATAAAAGGTGTTATGTGTAATGTCTAAAGATAACTATATAATTTACTCTCTTATCACTATGAGTGGAAATGCAAAGACAACGATCAAGTTGGGGGTATGCATTGAATCAAGTTGTCTACACAATAGATGGTTATATGTATAATAATTACGTCTAAAAATCGATTAAGAAGAATGTGGTAAGCATAACAAAAGCATAAGACCCCAAATGTTTGCCATTTTCAAAAGGCAAGTCCTTTTCTTAAAAACCACTAATTTAAACAAACCATAAAATGCTTGTACACGTTGTTGTGGCACTATTATCTATTAAGCAGCTGTGGACCTGAAGCTATTGACTAGGGGGAACCAGACAGTGCATGGAACATAACAGTAAGTGCTTCCTTCAACAAGAGGCTATTTAAGCTAGTAGTAAGCACTAGGAAGTTTTTTCAACATAAGGTCATAATGGTGCAGACTACAGAATACCCCTGAAGAATTCTATGTCCTAACGTATGGAAAATTGATGAATAAAAAGATGAGAAGGAAGTCTCCCTGCAAACAAACAAAAAAAAAAAAAAAAGAAAGAAAGAAAAAACAACCATTATGTTTTTTTCCTCGCTCTGTCCAGTTTGAAGTTAACTACACCCCTTCGCCCCTTCCATTTTTTTCTTGGTCATCATTTCAAAATGCAAATTCATAATGTCGAGTCCTTTTCTGAGCGTCTATGAAAAACGAGAGTTTTAGAGATGTTTATAGCATCTATTGAAGCATTATTGAACTTTATTTTGTCTTTGCTCCAACCTTCTTGGTTGGGTTGAAAATAATTGTTCATAAAATACAACTAGCAGAACTTACAACTATCAATTCAAATCATAGCCGTTCATTCCTTTTATGTGCCTTCTGTTTTTTTCCAATTTCCCCCCTCTCACTCATCCACATCTGTGGTGGCGATTATATTTGTAATGAGATATGTCAGCGTATGTATACAAAAATGACACTGTTGGGGGAACGTTCAATTAGAGTCCTCAAATATTTGTATGCCTTAAATTTATGAAAAACAAACAAAACATCATCATCAAATTAAAAGTTGTCGTGGACACGGATTGTATATATGTTTAAATTCTCCTCAGCATTTTCCCACCTAAGTACCTAACAAAGTATTCAGCCTCTTCAAAAAAAAAAAAAAAAAAAATTCAACCTCAAGCATAATGTACACGTTAAAGTTTAAATAATTGTCATGATTCCAGTCAATTTTCTACAAACTAGTTAGTAGCAATATTTTTCATACTTTTTATCTCAACAAATATATCTTTTCCTCAATGATTTTCATGTGGGGATTAAGAATCAGATTCAGAGAATCAGAACTTAGAAGGGCTAGCCATGGAGATGATCACTACACCACAAAAACTAATGGGAATGGCGCTGTCCCCACTGCTCTATTATGTGTCTAACAATTTCGTGGGCGTGGGGTTATCAGGGCCACGCTTATTTTTTTTCATGATATTTCTTAGACTGTGGAAGCATAAGCTCATAACCAGAAAAATACAAAGGATATAACTAAGGAAAATGCTGTTAAATAAATCAGCCTTTGAAAGTAGTAATGCAAAACATAGGATTTGTTTGATTCTGTTTCTTCCCCAAAAAAAAGGTTTTGATTCACATTTATTCTGTAAACAAAAATTAACAACTAAATGGAAGAAGGAATAGAAATTCAATTAAGCAAGACTAAACATACGAGAAGTCAAACTGACAGAACAATTTCGAATACAATACGCCCAACCAACAAAGCAATTGACTGAAATGAAATGAATGAAATCACCCACCGTATGATGCCATCAAAAGGAATAGTCCATAATAGGTAACTAAAAATGTGTGGTTGGAAGCAGAGGAAGCTCACCGCTTCAGGTGAAAACCAGCAGGAGATGATGCTTAAGTGGGAAGAGGAACGCAGCGCGAGCGGAAGAGAGAATCACGGTGGTGATCACGAGCGTAATCGACGTAAGCATGTGGTCAGCACGTGAGCAATCGCAAGATTCTGGAACATCAGCAGGAGGAGTGTCGGGGGCAGAATGAGGCGGAGCCGGAAGGGAGTTGCCAGAAGAATGTGGAGGAGCACCGTTATTGTTGGATTGGGTCTGTCCCTGGGCCTGGGTCTGGACTTGGACTTGAAGTTTTAGGCCCTGTTGGCAGTGGCCCAATCTGCCGCAAACGAAGTAGCGGGTTCCAGGTGCCGTGAGGTGGATCACTGTTTCCCCGGAGCTGTACGTGGCCATGGCGTTGGCGATAGTACACGTGTCGTAACCTTGTTGGTTAACCTCCACCACATCATAGACCGGCGTATACAAGAACACTGTCAACACGCAACAGAGACTCAGAGGGTTAGAAACTGATAATCGTTAATGCTCCAGTTTCCATGGTTGATGTTAGGTAAGTTTACAATAGAATTGAACTTCATTCCATTTATTCAAAGTAGATTCTCCGTCAAAAAAAAAAAAAAAGTAGATTCACTTAATTTGATCTTCTTAAATAAAGTGTAGATCTGAAGTGTTTATGTAAAAAACGTGTCTGGCTTTGGCACAATGGCACTGTTTCTGTTAGTAAGGAACATTTTGGAGAACGAAAACCGTTATGCCTTTCTGTTAATAAATAAATAAATTACACAGAAGTGTGTTTGTTAGACATGAATTCTGATATTTGCTCAAAATAGATCGAAAGTTCAACGAAACCGAAGCCGTCAATCAGTTATGCATGTGCATTGTGCTAGATTTGAAGATCGAATTAAGATGGTGGAAACGAATCATCATATGTTGTTAATTTCTTGAACTGGAATTCATATACAGAAGAGATAATAATGCATTGTACGTATAAAGGTATATACCGAGATCATCGCCAATGGAGAAGGTAGCGGAAGAGGCCCAGGCCTGGATATTGGAAGTGAGATCCCAGCCAGAAGTTTCGCCGACGGTGTGGTTAACACCGCAGACGCATTGGAAAAGAATGGAAGTGATTATGATCATAACGATAGCCTTCGCTGCCCATGCTGCCCTCAGTTGCTCCATTTTCCTTCAAACAAAACCAATAATCAAACACACATGAATCAATTTCATCAACTATTTATAAACTGATAGTGGACGAATTTATCTAACTGCAACAAATCATATATCTATAAAAGTTCTCTGAAGAATAATTTTGACGTACGTGCAAATGCAAATGAATATCGAATTTTCCTCCGAGCAAGTAATTTGGATTTGCATATTCGGAAAATTAAATGGAACAAGTTGATCATTGTGCAGTTTGATTTTCTCGAGAAAATGGAAAATGAAATTCGAGGTATGTACCTTTAGCAATAATATGAGAGAAGAAGAGAAAATCGTAGCTAGCTGTAAATTCAGAGAAAAAGAAGGTAGGGCGGTAACAACAGACTAACAGTGATGAATGACAGAGTGAGAGTCCATAGTGTTTTCCCGCCTTTTTTAAATTGTTTGAGAGAGAGAGAGAGAGATTTCACGCTTCATGGCATGCTTTCTCATTCCGTTGCAGAGAATATGCTACAATGCGGGCGCACTAACCATAAGGATCGTGGACACGC
The DNA here is from genome assembly GCF_003086295.3 of Arachis hypogaea. NCBI lineage: Eukaryota > Viridiplantae > Streptophyta > Magnoliopsida > Fabales > Fabaceae > Arachis > Arachis hypogaea. The sequence continues at coordinate 105,275,241 of NC_092040.1, forward strand.
AGTGTAAGTTAAGATTTTATTTTATTTTTTATTTTTTAGCATAAATACTTTGATCACAAAAAATAATTATTTATATTTTACAATATCTTTTCATTTACATATTTTTAATAAAATAATCAATTACTAAAATAATTAAATTCAACATAACAGAATAATTCAATTTATTATAATTGAATAATTAAATATTTCTAAAACAGCTTAATCAATTTTTTTAATGAATATCAAATATGTATTTTTATAAGTTAACTAATTAATTAGTAGTTAATTTTTGTGTTTATATAATAATATGATTATTTTTTTAATTACCAAAGGAAGTATTCTTAAGCAGCAAAAATTGTTCTTGAAAATCGAATTGGACTATTCGGCCTGGGTTAATGTCTTAATGAGAACCAGTCATGTGTCTAATCCAATAACATAAAAATTAAATAAAAAAAACACTCTTATGTAAGAGATGGACAAAAATAATCACGAATCAACAAAGCTAATAAGCAATTGAAGCATATATGATTTGACCCTTAACAGTATTGCTCTCCGCTTTGTGGCCCTCTTGATCTCTCTTTTTTTTTTTTAATTATCAATGACATAACCTGAACTTTTTATTTTTTATATTGGAGTGATATAATGGTAACCTTTTGGAATGTAGATTTCATTGTTGAAATGTTATTTTTAAATATAAAATTATTTAATTAGAAAAGTATAAATTAGATCGTTTGATTTATGAAAAATACAGAAATTGGATCGAAAAATTTTTATTAAAAAATTTTAAAAATTATGATATAGAAATTGGACCTTTTAATTTACGTGTCTTCACAATTTTAAAAAATACCAAAAAATTACAATATTAAAATATATTACTACTTTTACTTTTATTAAAAAAAAGGCCACATATCCTATCTTGGATTAAAAAGTAAATAAATGAGAATGAATGTGTTTGTGAAATGGATAAACAATAAAGTTGATTGCGGTTTAAACCAACGAGTAAAATTAGTATATGGATAAAATTTTGGTGTAATTCATGTGAATTGGCTTGATAAGTATAACGCATATACGAAAATATTTTGTAATCAAAATAAATTAACTAAAAATAACTATAATTTATCTTATTTAATATTTATTAATTATTATAATAATTAATTAATGTTAAAGAGTATCCATTTGGAGAACGTCCGGTGCAAAAGTAATTGAATGGGTAAGTCGCTAATCCCTAAAACGGACTATGTAATGTACTTTATCGGGTTACGGGTGGGCATTTTACCAGAGGTTTCTATTGTATCAATCTATCCCTGTGTGATTCCTGTTGAAGCATATCTTGGGGGGTGCAGGGCAGACGATTTCAAAACTGACTCCCCATTCATTAGATAGAGAAGATCACCAAGATTTCGTGATGCGCTGCCGAACTTATTCCAATTCAATAAGAGATCTCAATATTATGCCTTGAAGAGGACTCGAACCTCCATGCTCTTTTATCATTCTAATGAATGATAATCAAATTTTAGTAAACAATTTCTACTTAGTCTATTTAGTACTTAGTCTATTTATAAAGTAGAACATTTTTATTAGTCTCTTTTTTTTTATTTAATGAATAATGATATCTTCTTTAGCGCCTGGTACTCAAACATTGGCTCGAGGTATTTTCTCTACCCCTTCTTACCCTGAAAAAGCAGGGGCACCTTGCGTCCTTGAACCGATAACCATCTTTCGGCTTACCACTTAATTACCTTATTTCCTCGATGAGGAAATAAGAATATTAAGGAACCCCCGACTATTGGTAAAAGTACAACTATTCCTCGTTTGAACCTCGTCCTTAACTTGAAGGCTATACCATCCTAAGGTGCTGCTAGATGGAAGGATCTTATCAACGTCCATGAATAATAAATCATAGCATATTTCAAACTGCCGAATCGGAAAAATTAGGTGCTATCATATAGCATAGCTTTGTATCGGGTAAGTTCACGAGTTGGAGATAAGCGGACTCAAACCGCTGACATCCGCCACAGGGTAAACCACCGCCTCTCAGGCCCCGACTGATTCTACCATAGAGGCCAACGATAGACAATAACTCCCCCCCGAACACAGCTTACAACTTTCATCGTACTGTGCCTCCACATTGGGTCAAGAACAGGATCAGAGGGATCAAAAACTGCTAATTCATATAGAGCCAAACCATCAGATATTATTTTCTAGTATCTGGAGCACGGGGTATATAAAATAGATTTTATAAAGTATTAGAACTATGATTCATACTTAATATTTCGACCTCGCAACCGGACTTTAATAAATTTTTATTAGAAGATACGTAAGTTAGAATAAATAAAAAAATTTTGATTCTTTCAAATAAAATTGCCACTGTTTGTCTTTTTTTTTATCAAAGCAAAAAAATGTCTTTTGATTTTTTTTTTCATTCTATCCTATCTATTTCTTGAATAAGTGATAATCCAGCAGTTCTTACTCAGGGAATTTTTGGACATTAAAGGTTTTTTTGAATCATTGTGGTTCTGGTATGAATCTGAGGTTTTGTTTAATTGTTCATAGGGTCTTAACAAGAGAATTCTTATCAATACTAATAATAAAGAAGACGGCACTAAAAAAGTCGCATTCTACAAAAAAATCAAAGAAAAAATGAAGTAAATAGAATATTCAAGAGGCCTGTAAAGATCAAGATAAAAAAAGACGAGTGCGCCGACTTGAGAATTTGGCATTATAATCCTGCACAGATCAATTTAAGGATAATGTCCCTGCTGCAATATGATGAGAGGCTATTCCCCCCGGAACAAAAGGGGTTCATTAGAACTATATAAACTGATACCTAGAATTCCCATTAATAAAAAAATAGAGCTTCCCGCAGTGTATAAACCTGTGCTCGAGAGATAGCTGTCCATATACTGATAAGGGATGTATGAATTCTCGAGAAGAGAGGAGCCGTGGTGGTCCCCCCCGGACCGCCCAGATCCCACGAGTGAATAGAAAGTTAGATCTACATTGGATCTCACCTGAATCGCCCCATCTATCCTCCTGAGGAGAAGTTTGGTTCGAACCGGCAAGATAAATTTTTACTGATTTTTATTGTCTTTCTAGCATAATTGATACACGAAAATATGACTAATAATTAGGTTGCAAAAATTATGAATGTATGACACGTGCTATTTGTTGCAGTAGAAAGAAACTCTTGATCGGCCCATCTAAATTTTCGTAGGTTCCGAAAATTAAAGAACATAATTTATTTAATTTTTTTGTATGCTTTTTCGTAGATTACGAAATTTTTTTATTGGCCACTTTTTCTTTACACTTATTTTTCGCAATGCGAAAATATAATTTTACATAATAAATTCATCTATAAATAAAGTATCGTAGCAATTTTCAAACAATGAGAAGTGTGATACGATCCATGAAGTCCAAATTTCTTCACTTTGTTGTATGTTTTTTTTATCAAAGGGTTGTTAGTTTTGAAGGTTCTTTAGGTAAAAGTAGCAAACAATGAAAGGTAGTGTAAATTTGTGAATGTATTATAATGGTGAGGTTTTACCACATGCATAAGAAGGTGTGAATTTTGTCTGCGAACATTTATTTTCTTTTGTTATTCAATGCACTATAATGTTTGCAGTGCTACAAAGTGGTCTTTGAGGGAGCATAAAAAATAATATTTTGAAGATAGTAAACAATATATTATACAAAAACTCCGTGTTAATATTTTGCAAGACGATACAATTTCAAAGCATGCCCATCATTGATGAAACAAATATGCAATAGATGTTTCAAATTCATTATCATACTCGAGCTCATGTGTCGGTGATAGAGTTATTTGTTGAATTTGAGAAAATGGTTGCGACTAAGGTTGACTATGGGTCAGATCACGATGAAAGGAGGGCATTAAACTGTGATGAAAATAATAATGATAGTATAGAGGAGTTAGAAGCCAATTACGAAGTCATTGATGAACCCGAAGAAGATGTTGACGAAGCAACGGATGCAGTCATGCAAAATGCAGTAAGTGGAAGTGCAGCCCAACATGCTTTTGGTGTGCCATTATTTATGCATGCTCTAGATCTTGAAGTCATGTATGTACCAGAATTTTTTGAGTATGCAAATCCCGATATGTGGTATCATATCTTTTTTTTTTGTAACAATACCACTGGACAAGAAAAATAATTACCTCTTGTTTGGTGTAGATGTCGTTGCCGAAGATGGTGAATCCTTTGTTAGATAGGAATTTGCTTCTCGTGAGTCAGTGATATCGACAATAAAGAGTTACACATTTTCTAAAAGGATCAATTACATGGTGTATGAGTCTAAGCCTATGACTTTCTATGATAAATGCAAGACATATGTCAGAGGATGCGATTGGCTTATCCAAGCTACTTTGATCCAAAAAAAAAAGGTTGTTGGGAAGTTAGGAGATACAATCGGCGGCATGATGCATTAGCATCTTATACCCATTTTTGGCTTATTTTCTTGTTAAATTTAGTTAGAATTTAGTGATTTAGTTATATTTTAGTGTTAAAATCCTCTTTGGATGCGACTTTTAGTTTTTCTGGTGTTTTTATTATTTCAGGTGAAATTTGGATCAATCTGGCAGAGTTTTGAGTAAAAAGGAGAAGTTTCGAAGCTGCCCCCTTAGGCACTAAATGCCAGTGCCAGCAATTAGCAAATTAAGGAGGGCTTGCTACCCATGGGGGTGCTAAACGCCACACTTGGCGTTTAGCGCCAAGCAATCCGAACTCAACCTCGTCAAAGGAGCATCTTTTGTTGGATTTACAAACAAATTCTTTTGGGTTTAGAGTTTATTATTTTATTTTAGTTTCAAATCAAATTAGGTTAGATATAAAAGGGAAAAGATACACCTTTTAGGAGATCTTCTCACTTCTGCACTTTTTACTTTTCAGAACCCTTGTTTTCTTTGTAAGTCATGAGCCACTAAACCTTCCCGCTTAAGGTTAGGAGCTCTCTTTATTTCTATGAATTGAGATTATTGCTTTTCTCTTTTAATTAATGTATTGATTCAGTTTCAAGGATTGCTTTTGTTCTTCATCTTATGAATCTGAGTAGAACGAGAATATAACCCTTATTCTACATGTGTTCTTGTGATTCTCGCCAGAGTTATCTTGCTTGAACAACAACTTGAAAGCAATTTTCTTCTAAATTGCTAATTACTTGAACTAATCAGGATACGTGACATATAATCCTCTTAGTTTCGGGTAATTAGAGTTTCTGTGACCATTTAACCCAGAAGAATAGACAACTCCGAAGCCTTAACTGCTTTCTATCATATAATTCACACCACTTTTATTGTTTGCTTTCCAATTCTCTGAGTTTACTGTTTAATGCATTTTATAACCCTCAAAACATAATTTTCTCCTTGCCTGACTAAGTAAGTCATTCGACCATTGTTGCTCAATCCATCAATTCTCGTGTAATCAACCCTCACTCACCTGAGGTATTACTTGGTATGACCCGGTGCACTTGTCGGTTAGTTTGTGGATTGCAAAATTCTGCAACACGGCACACATGTTCCATTGGATCAATTTTGCAAGATCATTCCAAGACTCCAAGTCAGACTCGGACATGATTGTAGAGGTTCTAAATCCATTGGTTGGAGTAGACTCATCCTTAAATGTGCGTTCTATAATTGTAAAAGTTCAATCTAGGTTCAACTAAACTATTAGTTATTGCAAGGCATGGCTGGCCAAGCAAAAGTCCATTGCACAGATCTTTGGTGGTTGGGAAGCGTCCTATGGATCATTGCCGATATGGTGCACAACCATGTGTTATCAAATGTCAGGAGCAGCTATTCAAGTAGAGACTCTCCCCACCTATCATGGATAAGAGGAGGTGGATGGTGCAAAGATACTGCATCAGATATTTTGGTGTTTTTATCCATGTATAAGTGTTCGACACTACAAACTATTGGTGTAAGTTGATGACACACATTTATATGGTAAATATAAAGGAACTCTTTTGGTTGCGGTGGCATAGGATGGAAACCAAAATATTGTACCCATTGCTTTTGTCATCGTTGAGGGTGAGACTGCTAGTGCCTAAGAATTTTTCTTGACTAATTTACGGAGGCATGTTGTAACTCGAGATAGTGGCGGGCTGATTTCTAACCACCATGAGTCTATAAGGGCAGCAATAGCTCGTAGTAATGGTGCGTGGTGACCTCTAAGAACATGGCAAATCTTTTGCATCAAGAATATTGTATCCAACTTCTTAAGGAGATTCAAGACTCTACACTTGCATAACCTTGTTGTTAATATAGGTATTTGTAGTTCGATTTAATTTTGTTTTTGATTAAATAATTGAATGTGTCATATAAATATTGTATTACACACATTGCATGCTACTCTAGGACTCAGAAGGAGTACAACATGCATTACCAAAGGTTGTATAAGTGATGTGAGGTATACATTTAATGGTGTGATAACATTGGACTTCAGCACTGGGTATTGACATTTGACGAGGGTCATCGTTGAGGATACATGACGACCAACCTGGTGGAATGTATAAATTCAATTTTGAAGGGTGCACGCAACCTCCTAGCGACAGCATTAGTAAGGTCGGCCTTTTACTAATTGAATGAGTTGTTTACCCGGAAGAATACTGAGGCTCATGAGTGCAGGTGTGCGGGATTTAAGTTATCAAAATTTGCCACTACTTAGTTGGAAGCAAATATGCAGTGGATGGGAAGCATAATGGTAACCAGATTTGACTGATGTAATGAAGTTTTCAAGGTCTGTGACAACACTAATAGTGCCATAGTCAGGGTTAATCTTGCGCAGTAGGTTTGTTAATGTGGGCACTTTTAAATGGAGGATTGCCTTGTCGCCATGTGCTTACTTGCTATGCAAACAAACGTCCTGATTGGCAAGTGTATGTCCAATATGTATACAATGTGGACAAACTTTACAAAGTTTATAGGGTTGAGTTCGTTCTTGGGCGATTAGGAGACATGGCCTGCGTACAAGGGATCACAAATGATCCCTAATCCATTGTTGAAGCGAGTGGCAAAAAGGTGACCAAAGTCAACTCATTACTTGAACGAGATAGACTCGCGAAAAATGCGTGATCCTCGAATTTGTAGTCATTGTGGAGGTCTAGGACATAGCCATAGTCGATGCCCTCAGTGTGGTGGTTTGAGCTCAGACGGTGTTGACGGAACTTCGTAGTATTTGTTATGAACCTACTATTTTGTTTTTATTATATATGATGTTGTGATGTATGTAATTCGGTATACATTTGGTAGTTAAAAGTGAAATATATAAACAAAGTTCTTGAGACATGTACAAAAATTATATGCAAAGTCGAACAATTTTTTTCTACTACAAAAAAGGCACTAAAATTATACAACTCTAACAACAATTAGTAGTACAAATCCTTCAGTTCTTCTTCTTGAGGCCACCAAAAACCATCTTATTCCTCTTTTTAAACATCTTAATGAATGGCTAGAGACTCAATTTGTCTGGTGAAGCAATGGATGCCTGAAGATTATATCCGTGTCTCACAATCGATACTGATGCATCGGCATACTGCTTAGTTTCCTAACATTCTGCATACTTTCTACGACAGTATCATCACCATCAGAGATTGCCATATGGTCCTGCATATTATCCATTGCACATTCCTCGAATAAAGGCGACGCCATTATATTCAGACTCAATAGGGGATGTGCTATAAACCTACGACGATTGTCACTGCCACTCATTACTAAATCAACAAATTGCCTACCTCCAGTCTGATGCGAAGCTGTTGGTTCATGAGGATTGGATAATTTAAGAGTGGAGAATGGTTTAGTATAAGACTGTTGGTCTTGGACCTATGGCTGGTGTTGCTTTTGCAGCTGCACTTGTCACTACTCCACCTCCTGCATAGTACTAGCCATGTAAGAATTGAAATAATCCCACCACTACGACTGATCAGAATAACACATCATCTACGAATGGGTCATAACACTATTCCACAAGCGACTGAGGTTGTTGATTTGGGTCCTCGTACAATGGATTTTTTGTGGTGGGGTTGAGGATTTTGCTTGTTGTTTCGGTTATTTTAGTTGTAGCGGATTTGGTTCATAATATGGGACGTATGATGGTTCTGCTGATGAATGTTGTTGATAAGTTTTGTAGAATAGAACATACTATGGCGGAAGCCGAGGCATGTATGGTTCACACATAGCAAAGTCGTGAAGTGGTAGTGGCAGGTACACAGGGAAGTCATCATGTGACAGTGGGGGTGGTGGTAGGTACTTAGGAAGTCATCATGTGATGTTAGGGGTAGAGGATGTGGTTGTTCTGCCTGTGGACCTGCTTGGCTAGCTAGTAGAGATAATCTAAGATGACGGCCGTATGTTGCTTGATGAGCGGATATTTTATATGCTTTTGGTATCATTTTCATAAAGTTTTTAGCATGTTTTATTTAAGTTTTATTAATTTTTCATAGGTTTTAGTGAAAAATTCACATTTTTAGATTTTACTTCAAGTTTGTGTGTTTTTATGCAATTTCAGGTATTTTCTGGCTAAAATTGTGGAGTTGGAGCAAAAGTCTGTTTCAAAGACAGAGAAAGTGTTGTAGATGCTGTCTGGATCTAACCTCGTTACACTCGAAAGATCTTTTCTGGAGTTACATAAGTCCAAATGGAGCACTCTCAATGGCTATAGAAAGATAACATCCAAGGCTTTTCAGAAATATATAATAGTTCATACTTTACTTTAGAAGAGAAGGCTTAAAACTGGCATTCAACGCCAGCCATCTACCCCAATCCAGGCGTCCAGAGCCCACAAGGGGATAGCTACCGTTCAAACGCCCAAGAAGGACCCCCTAGTCAGCGTTCAATGCCCTAGAGGCCTCCTAACACGTGGATCTCAAGCAAGCTCAACCCAAACACTCACCAAGTGGGCCCCGAAAGTGGATTTTAGCACTAAAAGACTGTTTTACCCTTTTTATGTAATCCTTAGTCATTAGTTTAGTATTTAAAGTAGAAGACCACTCTTTGTTAAGGATCTTCGCCCATCATCCACCACTTTACACGTTTATCATTGTATTCTCTATCAGTATGAGTCACTAAACCTCCTAGGTTGAGGCTAGGAGCTCTGCTGAGTTTTATGGATTAATAAAAGTACTACTGTTCTATTTCCAATTTGTGTTTGATCCTCTATTCTAAGATGTATCTTCGTTCTTTATCCTAAGACCGCGTGCCTAACAACCACCCGTGTTCTTTTTGGGTTTGTGTGACTACGTAACTGAAAAGCATTGAACTACTAGCTTGATTATACATCTGTTAGATGGCTAATCCATAACTTCGTTGGGGACTTTTTGAGACACCAGTTCATCCGTGTTATGGGGAGATTAGCGTCTTTGTGGTAAAGGCTAGAACCCAAGGTGCAACATTCTCTGATCTTGAAGATTCGACCTTGTCTGTGGAGTTTTGTGTAGGATCATCAAGGGGAATGAACTGCAGGAGCTTCACCCTCAATCAGACTGGATCCACACTAAATCTGGGGTTCAGCACTGGAAGAAGATTAGCAACCGCGACCGTACGGTGTTGATCACGTACAGCTTGTCATAGAAGAAATCATTCATAGTTGGCGTAGACAGTAAGACCAAATTGATCCAGAGGAACAAAGTATCTCCGAGGCCTTAACCATATTCCTATCATTGCATTCACCATCAATTGAGTAACGTTTTCTTTAATTTACTTTTATGCGCTTTAAACAAACAAGCAACTCTTCTACCCTCCTGACTAAGATTTACAAGATAACCATAGCTTGCTTTAAACCACGATCCTCGTGAGATCAACCCTGACTCGCTCAGGTATTACCTGGACGACCCAATGCACTTGGTGGTTCAGTTGTACGAAGTGTGGAAATTCGTGCACCATTGCTCTGTACCAGTCATTGTAATCTTCAGTTGGGTTAGTCTCGTTATCCTTGGGAAGTCTAATTTTGTGTCCATAAATGCACCCAAACTTTATGCTTGTCCTTTCAGTCAATATTCTAGGGTCTGGTAGCGTTCTTGCAGTGAGCGTTTTCAAGGTTTCTTGCTTGGCTAGGTAAAGGTTGAGCGAAACCAAATTAGCATCTAACTCAGTCTGCTGGATGCCATTCAACGCAGTCGAAACAAATTAACAAACCTACTGTGCGACAGAGATGCAAGTGAGTGACAAACTTGTTGGGGAGAACGGCTGAACGACCTCTACGTATGGATGCCAGGTCAACTACAAAAAGTTATATCCATAAAATAACTTAGTAATGTTACATTAGGACAGAAATGCAAAAGAAGAATAAAAATAAATTCTATGCATATACCCCATTTGGCGGCATACCATCTAACTCCTATCATATTTGTGCAATTGTTTTTTCTCTATAATGCGTTGCTCGTCGTCAATGACTCCACCTTGAAACATGTTAATTAATTAGAATAAATTGTATCACTAACATATGGATCAAAGGCAAACATAACAAATAATTGCTAATACCTTTGAGCTAATAGAAAGCAGCAGCTAGAAGCATGTCTTTGGGAATGGGTGCTAGCCATGGCATGCGCTCCCATGCCCAAACATATAGCAGTATAAGGGGGACATCACACTCCTTAGATGTGTATCGTGATGTCCGGTATAACGACCTATATAAATGTTCCAGACATGCTGAACTCCCATGATAGTTCTTGATTGTAGATAAATTACGAAGGAGTGACAGGCACTTCGAGTTAACTGTAGCCGTTGACTTGTCAGAAAACAGTATTGTGCCAAGCAAATAAGCAATATGACACCGGACGTCTGTCTCAATAGATGCTAGAGTGTCCAATCATTGTATATCTCTACACTAACGAACCCATGATATCCTAATCATGCCTAATATGTCATAATCCGATCTCAGCTCTCTCCCTAAAACTGCCAAACACTGACTTGCGAAAAAAGTAGCACTCCTGTTTGTTTTTCCTGTAACTACTTCTCTGTTAATTGGGAGACCGAAGATATGTAACACATCTTCAAGGGTGATAGTGCATTCACCAATAAGAGAGTGAAAGGCATGTGTCTCCAGACGCCATCTTTCTAATAAGGTGGTAAGCAGTGGTGCATTTCCTTTTACTTCGGCAACTCTTGATATATGCAAAAAATAGTGGCTTGTAGTGCTTCTATCGTTGCCTCGTCATATGCCATTGGTAGCTTGAGTTTTTGAGACAATAAATTTTTTGTCGCCTCTCAAAGGCAAAATAACAATGATTTATTTTATTTAATTCAATAAAGTTGTTATCGAAAAATAATAATATTATATTAAAAAAATTACTCTATCAAAATACTCTTTTATTTTCATAGTGTTATAAATTACCGAGTTATTGTTAAATAATATTACGTGAAATTTTGGCTACTGAAATTGAAATAGAAATATTACAAATTAGTATTGGATGATTTCAAAAAAATGTATTTGCATTATATAAAATTTTACAGTAAAGTTATTATTACTGCTATTATTATTATAAGCTGCAAAACTAACCACATCTAAGTATTGAAAAAAAGTTATTTTGAAGAAAATTTGCATGGCATTTTGTTAATTGAAATTAATTTAAAAAACTAAATAAACCGTAATGCAAAATAATTTTATAAATTTATATTGCTTTTAGACAAAATATTATTCTTTACTCCAAATCAACCTTTCCTTTCCTTTTTTGTTTTAAACACAAAATATAATGACTAATGTAAATCAACATTTCTTATGCACTTTTACTATAAAAAACACTATTAAAATTGACAGCCAAATTAATGGCAAAATCGATAGTATGACATGTCGCTTTTAAATAGGTTAATTTTTCAAAAATTTAATAAAATAGATGATGTGCTATGTCGCTTTTAAACAGGTTGATTTTTCAAAAATCTAATAAAATTGACTGCTTTCCAGGTTATCGATAAATTTTAAATAAAATCAACAACCATTTTGTCGATAATATAAATTCAAGATTTTTACATATTTAATAAAAGCGACAACTTGACTGTCGATAATCTTAGGTAAAATCGACAAAAAAGTTGACAAAATAGTCGTCGATTTAATTATTAAAATACCGACAATGTTGTCATCTACTTTTTTATTTTTTTTTATCTATTTTAGATTAAAAAATGATAACATCGCCGTCAATTTTAATAGCCATTTTTTCAATTATTTTTTTCCATTTGAAAATAATAGACGATTAGTATTTGATAATAAAAAATCCTCTAACATAAAGATTCAAGACAAGATAAATAACTAAATACAAAATGTTTATCTAAATCTCATGCTCGTGCCCATCGTCAGCATAGTAACTCAATTCATATAGACGGTAATATTGAATAACACAGGATATATTACGTAACAATAAGGCATGATATTCTTTGATGAAGGAACACACACAATATCAACGGTATCAAAATGTCTATTGCTCAAATATAATATTTCATCATAGTGTACATTTCACAATGGGATGTGCTATCTTGAATTCTTTAATTTGCATACCCTCGTTCAACGGCTACAAAAAAAAAAAGCACCACAAAATTATTATATCTTCATTCATGGCATCAAGGAGGTTTAACTCATGAACCGGGGGAAGATTGCCGGGAGGTTAACTATGGCTTTCTTCCTTTTTTTGGTGGAGAATTCTAAAAATTAAATTGTATCACCATTAAATAATAGATAGTACACCATTAAATTTTTTCACAAACAGGTTTATACACAAATAGAATTAGGGAATGAAAACTTACATTACTTGTGGCATGAGCATTGTCCATGGCTAATGATTCGACAATTTGACTTGTGTCCACCCATGGTGCCTACAAATTGAAAGCATCAACGACCATATCATAGGAATAATACAGAGAACTATTTTCTATACATTAATCCTAACTTCATCAATATGATTTTAATGTATTACGATGTAATATAGTGAATGTGAGACTGTAATAACACCCAAAAGACATAAATGTTCCATTTAAAATTTAAAACATATGTGCAAATGGAAAGAACGGTACAAGGTTATTATGGTCAAATCTAGGTTTGTGCATCACTCCCGCCCACTCCAACAAACTACTCATAAATGAGTTTTTCGAGGATAGCAAATTAGGACAATGTGTTCGCTGATGACTCAACGTCCCGCATCTACTGCACTTTCTCTGCTTTGGATCTTTTGAATTCTGGCCGTCGTTGACCTACTCGGTTCCTTTAGTTCGAACAATTGTAGGATCGTTTACATACCCATATATATGCTATAGCTCGTGGGAAGGAATTTGATCCCGACCCCATCTGCAGCCCATTCCTCACCTCTAACAATGTAGTATCAGTTAATATCTTCTCGAGGAAAGCCTTGAAATCCTCCTCCCTAAGCCAAGCCATCTTAGCAAGACACTTGATTAGCGGAAATCGAATGCTCTCGAATACTGTCAAGTGCACCAAATTGTTCAAGTAATACCAAGATGAGTGGATATCATTCTCACGAGAATTAACAGATTAAGATAAGAAACGTCTGATTTAATCTTTAATTAGATTAATCAAACCTTGGCAAGAGGATTGTGAATCTAGAAATAAAAGATTAACAATTAAGATTGTAGAATAGAAAAGGGAGAGGGATTAGAGATTTAGAAAGAAACCAAGAATAGAGAATGTTAAAGGTCTTGGAGATGTTTATTTTTTAAAAAAATTAATCCACATGATTATCTATTTTAATACATGCAAAGATCTTTTGACAAAAAATCATATATAATTGAATTCTATTTCCTTAGTAATTCAATTTCTCTTTAGTTAACTAATCGCCAATTCCTTGGTCAACTAATTAAGAAAAAAGGTTTAGCACAATTTTATTTAATTTCAAACAGATAAAAATTAAAAAAATACTCAATAATTGTAATAGTCAATACCTCATTTTTTTAATCTATTTATTTGTATGTGTAAATTCTTATACGAAAAATGTCAATTGACTATATTTTTTATTATTTTTAATCTATATGAATTAACACTAGTTAATTAGTTACTTTCGTAAACTAAAATTATTGGCTCCTAATCAATAATATTTGAGACATAATCAAAAATCAATATAAACAGTTTAAAATTAATTTATTTAATATTTATTAATTATTATTAGACTAATTGTATAATTTTAGATATAATAAATATAAATATGAAATTATATTTATATGTATAAATTTATAGATAATAAGTTAAATAAAATAACTTTAATTATTGTATGTCTATTTATTTCTCTAACATTATCACTCTTAATATTTCGAATTGTGATTCAGTTACATTTAATTTAATTAGGGATAAGTATTATTTTGGTCCTTAACGTTGAGGGTCAGAATCAAAATCGTTCCCAATGTAATTTTTTATTTAGAATCATCCTTAATGTTTTATTTCGTATTAAAATCGTCATTTTAAATTTTTATAGACAAAAATATCCTCCATTATCACCACTAATACCTCCCTTACTTCACCACCACCACCTTTCTTACTTCCATCAAATACTAATAATCAGATTCAAGAACTCCAACAATAACACATTCAAATTCAGAAACAACAATATCAAATTTAATAGCAAAATAAAAAACAAAAGAATTAGAAACATAGATGCAGAAAAAGAAGCAAATTCAACAGCAAAATTTAACAGATGCAGAAAAAGAAGCAAAATTTAACAGATGCAGAAAAAGAAGCAAAATTCCGATGCAACAAAAATAGCAAAAACGGATGCAGAAACAACAAAAACAGCAAATTCAAGGCCCGACGGCAGCTCATGGGCGAATCAGCGGTGACGGTTCAGCAGCGTGGTCTCCCTTCAAAGCCTGATGACGACGCAGAGACGTAACACCATTAACACTATGCTACTGGTGCCACCTAAACCCATCAACATCACCATCACCATCTCCATCATGCTCCTCTTCATTTTCTTCCCTTCTTCTCCGGCTTCTTCCACTTCCCCTCCTCCCTCTCCCCCATCACCACCACCACTACCAGTAGAAGCGCTCAATTCACTCCCACCGCCGTTACATCGGAACCATTCACCGATCTGGTGGGAGCGTTCAGGAGGTGGGACTCGAAGGTGGGGTGCCAGCGATTCAGGGAGAAATAGGGTAATGGATTGGCGCTGAATCAGTCAAAGGATGCAGTTTTGCAAGAGCTCCAAGCTTCACCGCTGGCGTCGTCCCCCGTCCCCCCTCTCCTTTACCCCTTTTCCTCCCTCCTTCCCCTTTTCGTTTCTCCCCAGTCCCTTCCCTCCCCTCCTCTGGCATTCTTTTCTTCTTTTTTTGTTTTAATTTTACTTATTTTTTATTTATTAAAATATGAGTATTTTTGTAATAAAATTAAAAATTTTATTAAAAAAATGATTTTAATACGAAATAAAACATTAAGGATGATTCTAAATAAAAAATTACATTGGGAATGATTTCAATTTTGATTCTCAACATTGAAACCAAACCAATAGTTATCTTATTTAATTACACAAACTAATCAGTCAAATAAATAACAACCGATGTTTAATTACATGCCAATGGTCAAGACCAAAATTCAATGCAGGAAGTTATTAAGGCAGAGAAGTGATTCCAACAAGGAAAAAAAAAAGAAAAAAGAAATACGTATATAAACATGAGCCGTGGCATACTTCATTTACAACTCTCCAATCTGAAGTGAATATGAAAGAAGAAAAGGAATAACAAAAAACATTACAGATTTCTTTGATCAAAACTACCAATTCCCCAATCATCAAAATGGCTACGTTAGCAACTAATAAGTCATAGCTAGGGAGCTACACGAAAGATATCAATGCCAAAGTGGTGCAGCCTTTAATAATTAAAATCCTAATAGTAAGCTTAGCATGCTCCTCAATTCTGCAAAAACACAATCCTAACTATAATAAATCTGTTTGCAACAAATAGATGGAAAGTAATAAGGATTAGTATTTTGTTTGATAGTTGAGTAGAAAATAAAGTTCAAGGATTATTAAAATTTATTATTTTTTATAAGTATTTTTAGTCATTAATTTAATTCTTTTAATTTATTAATTTAATAATATATTTTTAGTCTATATTTTTAATTGAATATTACTGATTAACTACTAATTAAAAACAATAAATTTTACTAATTTTTTAATATTTTTCATAGTTAGAGGACTATATTACATTTTGGCCTTAAAACCATATGTCATGTGTACTTTATTCCTTAACTTTTAAAGTGTAACTTGGCTTTTTGATATTTTAAAATCATGCAAAATTGGCCTTTTACACTACTAAATTATCATCATTTTTCCCTCTCTTCTACTTCTTCAACCCAGGGTATTTCGTTTGATTTAGAAAATCAATTTGTCAAAAGCTAAAAAATTAGGGGTTCATTTGATTTTTTTTTTCTTTAAAAAAATATCAAGTTTTAGAATCCACGTGTCCTATGATATGAATTGCTAAAATAATATAACTGAATGCATGATACAGGAATGCAATTCAACAATCAAAATAGTACACTTTGTAAATAAATAAGTTATTTTCATAATCTTTTATTTCAAATATAAATAAGTTATTGATTAATTAAAATTATAAAAATATTTTTTAATTTTTAAAACGTGAAATATCTAAATTTTTTTTAGAGATTTATTTGTCATAATATATTTTGAATAAAAAAATTTAAATATATCACATTTTATAAAATAAGAAATATTTTTATATTTACAATTAGTAAAAAGTTTATTTATTTTTCAGTTAAAAAATCGAAGACCTGCTTGTCTTTTTCTTTAATTTTAAAAGGGGAGCTAGGGGAATATACAGAAACATAAATTATAAGTGCCATCGATGATAATATGGAAACTAAACCAAGGGAAAAAAAAAATCAAATTGGAGATGTATAAACTGAAAAAAAAAAGGGAAAAGAATCACACACCAAAACCAATATTGCTCACCACAAAGGTTTTGCCACACTGCAAGATCCTCTGCAAC
This sequence comes from Arachis hypogaea, assembly GCF_003086295.3. Lineage (NCBI taxonomy): Eukaryota > Viridiplantae > Streptophyta > Magnoliopsida > Fabales > Fabaceae > Arachis > Arachis hypogaea. Next base: position 105,292,162 of record NC_092040.1, read on the forward strand.
TATGTAATCTTGTTACACCTACCCAAAGCAACAATCTATATACTAACACCCTTGTACATATTTACATACAAATAATGTAATCTCCTGCAAACATAAATAATATTTGATTTAATAATTTAGAAGTTGAAAAAACACAATACACAAGAATATATAATAATTATATATGATTGTTGTGATCTTACAATCAAATGTTGTCCAGCTTGTAGGAGTTGAAGTTGCTGATGATGATGAGAAGACAGCCTTTTGATTATTATTATTATTATTATTATTATTATTATTATTATTATTATTATTATTATTATTATTATCATTGAAATTAAGAAAGGCAAAAAGATCAACGGTAGTACTGTTTCCATTTCTTGTGAGATTATCAAAATCAAGTGATGCCGATGGCCCCCGGATCTTTACTTGTGGTGCACTTTTCTTTCTTTCCAAACCTGAGGGGATCTGAATTATTAGAAACACAAAATGAACTTTTCAATGATCACCCACTAATTGATTCATATTGCACAATATATTATATATAGAATATATTCTGTCTCATGGATTAAGTGAACTATATGAAAGGGAGGCACTCCAAAAAAATCACATAAATTCAATAAGTTAATTAATTTTTTGATTGGTTTTTTTAATTATTTGACAAGTTTTTTGTCGACTAACTTTTTACTTGAATCAAACTAATCTGATCATCAATTTTTGATTAATTCGATTAAATTAATTGGTTTGATTCAATTCTTAGATTTATGATTTAGCTAATATGTATTTTAAGAACATATATCAAAATTATTAATTAAATTTTTTTATAAAAAAATATATAACTTCGTTTTAGTTCATTTATCAAAATAAAAAATTTTAAAATTTTTACTAATAATAACCTTAGGAGAAAGTCTAGAGATAGCACTCTAATTAAAATTTGGCTAACACTTTATTAGTAAAAGAAAAATGAGTAATTCCACATCATGTAATCTCACACTATTAAAAATACTAGTGATAACTAATTGATAATTATAAATCACAAAATCTATTGAGTCTCTATCACTCCTCTAACCTTAGTGTATGCCTCTTAGAGTACATGTGTTAGTTGTACCTTAGACTCTTTAATGATAATTCCAACTAGCAAACCCCACATGGGATCAAGTTACGTTAGCATTTGTGGGTAAACAAAGGATCAAAAATGGATTCTCATCTCCGTTGAAAAGAGACATGTGTGATCACTTATGTTATTGAAAGAAAATATGGAATTATTGGTCCCTAATATATAAGGGATGAGTTTGTTGTTTTTGGTCCCTCTCTTTCAATTCCAACAAAACTGTCCCACCCGACACTTGAAGGGACTAAGGATGCAGCATCCTTCTCATTTGAGTTGCTTTTATGGTCCCTATTAGTGTGTAGTGTGTGGATATCTCCTTTTCCCTCTTCGCCCTTATTTATTAGTGAAGACTTCTCTCCGGCCATTCTCATCGGACCAAGTCAGCAACTTCACTCTTCATCCTTATCCTTGTAACCAATAATAATTTTCACGAGTCTATATATCTTGGAAACTTTGGCCATCTCTAACTATGTATGTTATTGAAATATAAAATAATTCATCCTTAAACTAAAATGAAAGATACTAAAAAAATCTTTCTGAAACATATCCATATTAGTATACTTGATGTCAAAACTCCGACCACCTCGCAAAAGATTTTGGTATCTATCTTGTATTTTAAAATGCAAATCCTTATCCATCGTTCTTAAATTATAATTTAATTTTAATATTTTTTTAGTATAAAATAATTTTACACGTGTATCTAATTATATAAAGATTGTTAGAAGGTTAATAAAATTTATTATTTTTTGTCCGTAATTAATCAGACATGTTTAAAAATATAGAATAAAAATATATTATTAAATTATTAAACTAAAAGAATTAATAATAAAAATATTAATAAAAATAATAAATTTTATTAATTTCTATTTTTTTTTCAATTTATAATATCACATTAGCGAATATATTTCGTTTCACCACGTGAATAATCATCTAAAAAAATATGTAATTATATGATTATATACATTAAAATTAAACTCATTAAATTATGTTAAAGGTATAATCCAAGAATACAATATTATGAAAACGGTGACTATATACAAGTTGTTGGAAAAGATGATACCTCATGAGATTTTGCTACTTGCGGCTGTGGCGGCTGAATTTGTGCCATGTGGCCCACAAGAATGCTTTCCTCAAGAGACAATCTTCTATTCCTTTGATGATTCCTCAATGTTTCAGATGACTTTGCAGATGCTGCTTGTAGACCATGTTTTGAAGCCCATTCTTTATCCACATACCTTCAATTTTAAATTACTTCATACATAAATCATAATGTATATAATAATTGACTAATTATATTATTATTCTTCATCGTTAAAGAGATTTAATATTTACTTGGCGCGAATAAATTTGTCGATTCCATATCGATTTCTGTCAACATTTGTCGGCAGCTCAGCCTCCCAGTGCTTATTGGCATTCACATTACCCATAACTGCATATTTGAATTAAACCATAAACCCTTTATATGACTCTTGTTCTAACACTTTTCCTAATTAGTTCTAGCAAGAAAGTAAGCTAGCAGTTTCTTACGTTGCATGAAAGATACTTGTTCTGGCAACCATGTATCCAAAGTTGTAGACCGCACCTTTTTAATTAATTACAAATAATCAGAATTATTGAACGCTACATACAATAATTAAGAGAGAAAGATGCATCAAATTAAATTAAACCTGTGATATGTGTACTCCAAGACTTCGGTGAATTCCTGAACACTGCATGCAAATGAAAATTCCTAGGTTCACACTTGCCCATCGTGGTGCCCTGAAAACATTAATTAATAGATAAGTTCATATCTCTTTTATTAAAAAAAAAAAAAATTTCTCAGGCTTGATTATTGAAGAAAATAATACACACTTATTCCGGCAATCTGCACATTCCCTGTTGTCAGGTAGCCTAAGAAGTCCCTCTAAAACCTGTATATATCAACTGGAAAGCATCAATAAATAAATTAAAATAAAATAAAGAGTAAAGGGAAAATGGAACCTTGATGTGTTTGGCATTAAGTTCCTTAGAGACGGAGGCTTTTCCATTCATCATCTTGATGATGTTTGCAAAAACCTTCACTGATTTGGATTTGAATGCATGGAAATAATAAATCACTCACACAGTGAAGGAAGAGTAACAAAAGAAGAATGATAGTAAAGATCATCAGATCATTCATATTCGTGTGCCTCAACTAATTAATCGCCAAACCATTCAAGAACAAGGCAAATAAATACGGTCTTGGAGCAAAATGCGCAACTCCTCTCCATGTATTCTTATCCCTTCCTCTATCGATCGTCATCAACTCTTTATTTTTTAATTTTTTCTTTCTGTACTTTGTAATAATTAAATTTTTTATTTAAATACCTACGTAAATTGAAAAAATAATTAACAAGTATTAAAGTTAAAAGTATATCAAATCATTTATAAAATTAATTTTAGCACTATAATTTTAGCATTAATAATAGTGCTTTAGGACTATGTTTGATTTTTAGAATACGATAAGATAAAATACTATTAACAGAAAATAATAAACAGAGATACAAACATTAATATTTTTGTATTTTGTTTAATGATAAACTAAAACAAATTATAAGAGTCTAATTTACTCATATTTTTTTCATAGAAAAACTTTGGAAAGAAAAATATAGTGATAAAACATATAACTATGAAATATTGATGAAAATAATAAAAGAGAAAATAAAAAATAAGTATATTTCTTATTAGTGTTAACACAAAATATACTAATTTATTGTCTTTATTCTTTTTTTATATGTCAAATATAATTTGTATCTCTATGTATTTTTATCTTAATATTCTATATTTTCGTGTATACATAAATAAACACAGTCTAAAAAATATAAAATAAAATTGAGAAAATAAATTATACTTTAATTTCTATTTGTTTACTACTTCGTTTGAAGGTATATTCTATGTATGTTTTTTCTGAAATAAATAATAAAGTTATTATTTCTAAAAATAACATTATTTACAAAATTTAATTTTCTTTTTCAATAATATATATAAAAGAAAAGTTCTATAGTGGCATTGGTTTTGGTAGTTAAGATGGCATAAATTTGACTAATAAATAAAATAATATTGACATATGACAAGAAAATTAAATCTAAAATCAAAATTATTTTTTCTCTCTCTTATAATTTCTTATAATTATTTTATCAAAATAATTTCTTATAATTATTTTTATAATTATAAAAAATAATTTTAAAAAAATAACACCAAAATAATTTTATAATTATATTTATAATTATTATTTTATTATTATTTAACTTTTAAAAAATAATTTTTATAATTATTTTTACTAAAATAATTTTTTATAATTATTTTTATTTTTTAATTTTATTATTATTATTATTATTAATTTTTAAAAATAACACCAAAATTATTTTTATTATTATTTTTATTTCTAAAAAATAATTTTTTATAATTAATTTTTTTGTAATTTCAAAAAACTAACACCAAAATGATATTCTCTCTCTTAGTGTTAGTTTAAACATAATCATAAAAAATTATAAGAGAGAATATTATTTTGGTTTTAGTTTTCCAAAATTACAAAAAGAAAAAATACTTATAAAAAATTTATTTTGATAAAAAATAATTATAAAAAAAATTATTTTGATAAAAAATAATAATAAAAATAATTAAAAATTAATTTTGGTATTATTTTTAGAAATTATTAAAAATAATAATAATAAAAATAATTAAAAAATAAAAATAATTATAAAAAATTTATTTTAGTAAAAATAATTATAAAAAATTATGTTTTAAAAATAAAAATAATAATTATAAATATAATTCAAAAATTATTTTTATAATTATAAAAATAATTATAAAAAATTATTTTGATAAAAGTAATTATAAGAAATTATAAGAAAGAGAAAATTATTTTGATTTTAGATTTAATTTTTTTGTTATATGTCAATATTTTATTTGTTGGTCAAACTTATACTATTTTTAGCCACCAAAATTAATGCCACCATAAAATTAGTTGGTAAAAATATATATACATATTGAATTTTTTTTTCTTGTCCCCGTAATTCAAAATGTTTTTTTTATTGCCGAAGAAATAAAATAAAAAATAGAATAAAAGTATGACAGTTATTATATGAGGTCTATCCACTTTTTTGTAAGTTATATATTTACTTATGTAGCGTACTTAATTGCCTCTATATTGGACAAATTTAGTTAATATAATTTTTTTTGTATCCATATCTTTTCTTTCTATGGAGAAGGTGGTTTGGACTTATATATATATATATATATATATATATATATATATATATATATATATGAATTCTACCCAACCCACTTTGAAATAATATGTAAGTTACCCTTCATGATGTGTCACACTTTAATTGGTCATTATCTTAATTATAGTTGGGTTATTTTGTAATTTATTATTTTAGATGGGTAATTGTATAATTTTTTAAAATATTAAAATTCTACCTGATTAATTGAAGCACGTTCTCACGCAATCTCTTTCTACAGTGCATCATTCTTTAAAATTTTTTATCTCATGGTTCGTAACTTTCCCGTTCTTCCCAGTATAGCCAGCGCATACTTCATTTATATCTCTTGTCCTCTCACTCAATCCCTTTTTTTGCCATGATCCATGAATCACTCCTTACCAACATCAACATCATTAATTGTTAGTTCAGTTATTAAATTTTTTTATTAAAAAAATATATATTTATTTAATTACATGATAGAATATATGTTCATATGTAAAATATAATATAATAAAATAAATCTATTCAAAATACTTAAAAGTATATTTAAAATCATGAACATATAAATATAATAATAAAATTTGTACTCTAACCAAGTAAACATATTTTTTATCATACATAAATTATTTAAAAAATAAATATATTATTAAAATTAATAATACAAATTTAAAATAATAAAATCCAATTTTTTACTGTATTTTTTATAATATTTTTATTTTTTAATTTATAATTTATTAGTACTTTATTATTTAATTAATGATTAAACAAATTATTTTTATAAAAAATTATTTTTTGTATTATCTTAGAGAAGAGACCAATATAATAGTTTAAAAAATAATATAAAAATAAAATATTAAATAAAAATATTTAATATTAAAATTTTTAAATACAAAAATAATTTGTATAAATATTTAAAAGATAAATATAAATATATGCATAAAATAAATAAAACAGATAAAATGGGAGTACTCATGAGAAATAAATAATTATTTTTGTCTTCTTTATTTATTTAAACATATATTTCATATTTATATCTTGAATATCTATACAATTTGTTTTTGTATTTAAAAATTTTAATATTAACTATTTTTTATTTAAAATATCATTTTTACATTAATTTTTAAACTGTTATATTGGTCTCTTCCTTAAAATTATATAAAAAATAATTTCTCATGAAAATAATTTGTTTAATCATTAATTAAATAATAAAATATTAATAAATTAAAAATTAAAAGAATAAAAAATACTATAAAAATACTTGTAAGAAAGTTGAATTTTATCATTTTAAATTTGTGTTATTAATTTTAATAATTTATATTTTTTTAAATAATTTATGTATGATAAAAGATATATTTACTTGTTTAGAGTACAATTTTTATTATTATATTTGTATATTCCTGATTTTAATTATACTTTTAAGTACTCTGAATAGATTTATTTTATTATATTATATTTTACATATGAATATATATTCCATATATTATTTTTAATAAAAAAAATTTAATAACCGAACTAAACATTAATTATGTTGGTAAGGAGTGATCACGAAAAAAAAAGGATTGAGTGAGAGGACAGGAGATAGCAATGAAGTCGGTGCTGGCTATATTGGGAAGAACGGAAAAGTTACAAGCCATGGGAATTCAACGACTTATTAAGGAATGATGCACTGTAGGAAGAGATTGCGTGCAACTAAGTCAGCGTTGCTTACCGGGTAGAATTTTAATATTTTAAGAAATTATACAATTACCCATCTAAATAATAAATTACAAAATAACCTAACTATAGTTAAGATAATATCCAATTTGTTCATACCCTGGCCCAATGATAAGGGCCCAGGTCCAAATAAAGGGCCTGATCCGAAGAATTAAGCCTAGCTAAGCACCGGCCTTCGTATAAGAAGTCGGTGCCGTCCACGACCTGCTCTAAAGAAGTCGGGCACGAGATTAGTTGGCAGATAAACACTCATTCAAATGAGTGACCGCCCCTAAAATCTCTCTAACCGCTTCATCAAGCCATATCTTAACCTCCCTAAGATAATGGGACGGTTAGCACCCTAAAGATATGGCACTACTCCAACGGTGGTTATTGGCTCACCACTATAAATACACTGACACCCCTCAGGTATCTCTAAGCCCAATACTCTCTAGACTTGCTCACACTCTTGCTAACTTAGGCATTGGAGTGTCTTTGCAGGTACCACCCCCTCTCTCTCCTCGTATGAACAAGTCGGACGGAGTCCCCGAGTTACACATTCATTCGGAAATCTCCTCCTCCACACCCTTGGGCCAACCCACGCCATCCACTCTATTAATCTCTGGTTACTTACCGTAACATTGGCGCCGTTGCCGGGGACCCGAGAGATCATCCATCGATGGCGGACAGATCCCACGAAGAAGGCCATGTGGAGACAGATTCTGAACAAGAGAATCTGGACACAGGCAATAACAATGTGGACCTCGCCCTCCACCAGGAAGTTGACAATCAGCATAGAGAAGGCACCTCCGGAGTAAAGAACCCAAAGGTAAATTTCTCAGAAGGGCGCGAATCAGAAAAAGGAGGACCATCCCATGTAACTGAACTCATGGGACTAATCCACAGCCGCCTGGAACAGTTAGAACACGAGCGGGAGCGGCAAAAGGAAACCGAAAAGAGCCTAAAAGAGGAGATGGAACGACGAAAAGAGTTGGAAAGAAAACTCTTGAAGTTAGAATCCTCCCTCAAAGGTCGTAACTCCCGTGATGAACAAGAAGAACTGCCTTTAGGTGGGGAGGATCCTTTTAGCGAGGACATAATGAGAGCAAAGGTTCTGAAGAACTTTAAAAGCCCTGACATGGACCTCTACGACGGAACCACGGATCCAAAGCATCACCTGAGTAATTTCAAAAGTTGGATGTATCTAGCCGATGCTTCCGACGCTACACGATGCAAAGCTTTTCTGACCACTCTATCAAAAGCAGCGATGAAGTGGTTCGACAGCCTCCCCCCGAGGTCGGTTACTAGCTTTGAAGACCTCTCAAGGAAGTTCTTGATGAGGTTCTCAATCCAGAAAGACAAAGTGAAACATGCACCGAGCCTCCTGGGAATAAAACAGGAGGTCGGAGAATCTTTACGAGCCTATATGGAAAGGTTCAACAAAGCTTGTTTGGAGATCCAAGACCTGCCCACAGAGGCAGTCATAATGGGGTTAGTCAATGGGCTCAAAGAAGGTCCCTTCTCACAGTCCATATCTAAAAGACACCCCGTTTCTCTAAGTGATGTACAAGAAAGAGCTGAAAAGTACATCAATATGGAGGAGAATACCAAATTAAGAGACCTGAGTTGGCGACCTGGACCCCCTCCCTCAACTAAAGAGAGGGAAAGGGAAGCTAAGAAAAAGGAAGAACTCGGTCTCGAGAGGCCAAGGAAATATCACTCTTATACTCCCCTAAAAGTTTCCATAGTGGATGTATACAGAGAGATTTGCAACACTGAAAGATTGCCACCCCCTAGACCCATTAAGAATAAAAAAGGGGGGAGCCGCAACGATTATTGCGAGTACCATAAAGTATATGGTCACTCCACAAACGACTGCTACGACCTTAAGAATGTGATAGAAAAGCTGGCTAGAGAAGGTCGGCTTGATAGATATCTCATAGAAAGGTCGGACAGTCATGGAAAGAGAAAGCGAGATGATATGGATAGAAGAGACCCACCACCGCAGACCCCAGAGAGACATATCCATATGATCTCAGGAGGATTTGCGGGAGGGGGACTCACCAAATCCTCTCGCAAAAGACATCTCAAAAGAGTCTACCAAGTCGGGGAAGAGTCACCCGACCTTCCTACCATTTCATTCACAAAAGAAGATGGGCAAGGAATAATCCCTGGGCACGATGATCCAGTTGTAATAACTATGATCCTAGCAAATGCCCATCTCCACAGAACCCTAGTAGACCAAGGAAGCTCGGCGGACATTCTTTTCAAGCCTGCTTTCGACAAGCTAGGGTTAGATGAGAAAGAGTTAAGAGCCTACCCCGACACCCTATACGGATTAGGGGACACGCCAATAAAACCACTAGTATTTTTGCCCCTTCACACCACTTTTGGAAAAGGGGAAAAATCAAAGACTCTGAGCATAGACTTTATAGTCATCGACGTGGGGTCAGCATATAATGCCCTAATCGGCAGAGCTACCCTTAATCGGCTCGGAGGTGTGGTATCCACTCCCCACCTCTGCATGAAATTCCCGACCTCAGCGGGGATAGCCACGGTAAGGGGAGACCAAAAATTGGCAAGGAAATGCTACAATGAAAGCCTAAATCTGAGAGGAAAGGGCAAAGAAGTTCACACAATAGAGCTCGGCGGCGCAAGGGCCAGAGAAGAGCTGCGACCACAACCGGGAGGAAGAACCGAAGAGATACAGGTCGGTAACGAGGAAGGAAAAAACACTTATATAGGAGCCAACCTAGGGGAAACTCTAAAACAAGGGCTGGCCGAACTCCTAAAAGATAATTCTGACCTCTTCGCCTGGAATGCCTCTGACATGCCGGGGATTGACCCCGAGCTCATGTCCCACAAGCTCTCGGTCTACCCAGGGTCCCGACCTGTACAACAAAGAAGACGCAAGCTCGGCGCAAAACGAGCCCTAATAGTAGAAGAGCAAGTATAGGCGCTCTTGGAAGCCGGCTTTATCAGAGAAGTCAAGTACCCAACATGGCTGGCCAATGTAGTGCTAGTCAAAAAGCAGAATGGCAAATGGAGAATGTGTGTCGACTATACCGACTTAAATAAGGCATGTCCCAAGGACCCTTATCCCTTGCCAAGTATTGATACCCTAGTGGACTCCAGCTCGGGGTACCAATACTTATCGTTCATGGACATCTACTCGGGATATAATCAAATCCCGATGTATGAGCCAGACCAGGAGAAAACGTCATTCATCACACCCAGAGCTAATTTCTGCTACGTGGTCATGCCATTCGGATTGAAGAATGCAGGAGCCACATATCAGAGGTTGATGAATAAAGTGTTTTCCCCTCACCTAGGGACCCTAATGGAAGTATACGTCGATAACATGCTGGTAAAAACCCAGAAGGAAGTCGACCTCTTGTCCGACCTCTCACAAGTCTTTGATACCATAAGGCTGCATGGGATGAGACTAAATCCCGCAAAATGCGCCTTCGCGGTGGAGGTAGGAAAGTTTCTAGGGTTTATGCTAACACAAAGAGGGATTGAAGCCAATCCCGGTAAGTGTAGAGCCATCCTAGAAATGAGAAGTCCGACTTGTTTGAGAGAAGTCCAGCAGCTCAATGGCTGACTTGCAGCCCTCTCCAGATTTTTGGCAGGATCGGCACTAAAATCCCTCCCACTATTTTCTTTATTAAGAAAGGGATGCCAATTCGAATGGACTCCAGAATGCGAGGAGGCGTTCCAAGAGTTCAAAAAGTTTTTAAGCCAACCTCCTATCCTAACCCGACCAGTACCGGGGGAAGACCTCGTTCTGTACTTATCCGTAGCAAACAGGGCTGTCTCGTCAGCCCTGATAAAAGAAGATGAGGTCGGACAACATCCAGTCTACTTCATCAGTAAGGTTCTACAAGGCCCTGAACTAAGGTACCACAAACTAGAAAAGTTTGCCTACTCCTTAGTAATAGCCTCACGAAGGCTACGCCCTTACTTTCAAACTCACAGAATAAGAGTTCGTACGAACCAACCAATGAAGCAAATCCTCCAAAAGACGGATGTTGCAGGAAGAATGGTCCAATGGGCAATAGAGCTCTCCGAGTTCGATTTGAGATATGAAACTCGGACAGCAATTAAAGCCCAGTGCCTCGCCGACTTCGTAGCAGAATACGCAGGGGATCAAGAGGAAAAACCGACTACATGGGAACTCTATGTAGACGGATCTTCCAACAAAACGGGAAGCGGCGCAGGCATAATATTGGTAGATGAAAGAGGAACCCAGATAGAGGTCTCCTTAAAATTCGAATTTCCGGCTTCAAATAATCAGGCAGAGTATGAAGCCTTGATCGCTGGATTAAAGTTGGCAGAAGAAATCGGTGCTACAAAGGTGATGATATACAGCGACTCACAGGTGGTGACCTCCCAAATAAGCGGAGAATATCAGGCAAAGGACCCTAACATGAAGAGGTACTTGGAAAAAACTTTGGAACACCTTGGGCGCTTTGCAGAAACCGAGGTCAAACACATAACCCGGGATCTAAATAGCAGAGCGGATGCCCTATCCAAGTTAGCAAGTACCAAACCAGGAGGGAACAACAGAAGCCTGATTCAAGAAACCCTCCAAGAGCCCTCGGTAGAAAGAACAGAAGACAAGCAAGAGGTACTTGAGGTAATCGGTCTAGACCTCGGATGGATGAACCCCCTAGTCGAATACATGAAATTCGACATCCTCCCTAAAGAGGAAAAAGAAGCTAAAAAGATCCGAAGGGAAGAACAACACTACACCTTGGTGAGAAATATCCTCTACAGAAGGGGGATATCGACACCATTGTTAAAATGCGTGCCGACCTCAAGAACCGCTGAAGTATTGGAGGAAGTACATAGTGGGATCTGCGGAAATCATCTCGGAGCAAGGTCACTAGCCAGGAAAGTAATCCGAGCTGGATTCTACTGGCCGACCTTACAGAAAGACGCCACAGAATTTGTGAAAAAGTGTCAACCATGTCAGATGCATGCAAATTTCCACGTAGCTCCACCAGAAGAGCTCATCAGTATCACTTCTCCATGGCCTTTCGCAAAATGGGGAATGGATTTGTTAGGTCCTTTTCCCCAAGCGCCAGGACAAGTCAAATACCTGATCGTGGGGATAGATTACTTCACAAAGTGGATAGAAGCAGAACCATTGGCCACCATCACCGCTCAAAGAAGTCGCAGGTTCCTCTACAAAAATATCATCACAAGATATGGGATACCTTATTCCATTACTACAGACAATGGAACCCAATTCACCGACGCCACCTTTAGAAGCTTAGTAGCCAGTATGAAAATCAAACATCAGTTCACCTCGGTAGAGCACCCACAAGCCAATGGGCAAGCCGAGGCAGCCAACAAAGTCATACTGGCAGGGCTAAAGAAGAGACTACAGGAAGCAAAAGGAGCTTGGGCTGAAGAGCTCCCTCAGGTGCTATGGGCTTACAGGACAACTCCCCAATCCGCCACGGGAGAAACACCTTTCCGACTAGTCTATGGCGTAGAAGCCATGATACCAATAGAAATCAATGAGCAAAGCCCAAGGGTAGTTCTCCATGACGAGGTCGGAAACGTACGGGGACACAAAGAGGAGCTCGACTTACTCCCCGAAGTCCGAGAAGATGCCCAGATAAGAGAAGCAGCCTTGAAACAAAGGATGACTACAAGGTACAACAAAAAAGTCATTCGAAGAACATTCGCCCCTGATGACTTGGTCTTAATCAGAAATGACATTGGAGTCAACAAATCAGGAGAAGGAAAGCTCGCCGCAAATTGGAAGGGACCATACAAAGTCAATGAAGTTTTAGGAAAAGGTTATTATAAAGTAACCGACCTGAACGGCACTGAATTACCAAGGTCGTGGCATGCTTGTAATATGAAAAGGTACTACAGTTAAAAGCGAACTCTACTCCCTGATGTACTCTTTTCCCAACTTCATGATTTTTCCCAAAAGGGTTTTTTCTGAAGAAGGGTTTTTAACGAGGCATCATAGTAGAGGCTAAGGGAAGATAGGCTATAAAAACCCTTAGTAGCAAGAAGGTACCTCCCCAATAAATAAAGATCTTTTTCATCTACAATATCTCTTATAAAATCCTTTTTATTTTTTATAAGTCTTTCTACGAAACGCACCGACTTAAGCTCGACAAAACGTGAAAATCCCATGAACCGACCTAGATGGTCGTCAGGATAAAACAACGAGGTACAAGTCGGTGTAAAGAGGTTATAAAAGTTGAACGTGAAAACTCGGGAACAATCCGACTCACAAGTCGAAATGAGAACCCGAGTAGAAAAACTCGGAAATACTCCGACCCGTAAATCGGAGCGAAGAACCGAGTATAAGAGAAACGTATCGCAAAAATAACCTAAGTCATAAGAACTTGCTAAAACAAAGTTGAGTATAGGGGATAACAAAAAGAGATTGGAAAACCTAGGAAAGGTTTAAAGACTGTCCCAAAGGTCCTTAAACAAGAAGCTCAGAAAAACAAACAAGCCAAAAGGGAAGGTTTGCAAAAGATCAAGGGAACATCAAAAAACCAAAAAGCATGCACGCATAAGGTAATCTAAACCCTTATCCCAAAAGGGTATCCATTTTGTTAACTCAAAAACCCTCGTCAAAAAAGGGGTAATTTTTAAATATTTTGTTTACGGCCTGGGAAGGCCAGAAGAAATTGTTCAAACTGCACAACTAAGAATAAATAAATAAAGAGTTTAAAAAGGGGGGCCCACAGGCCGGACCCCCAAATAGCCAAAGATCATTTTTTCACAGCAGACGGGTCACCACCACCAGAATCGGGAGGAGCGCCACCAGAAGCATCCATGGGAGATGAAGAGATCGGAGGGACCATTGAAGTACTCGGAGCATCTTTAGAGCGAGGAGGAGACTCAATAATCCTCTGCCCCCGAGTCTTCAACTCTGATTCAGAAACAATTACGGGGGCAGGAGGATCTACGATGGCACCATCAATGACAACTTTGTCAGGATGTAAAGGAGAAAGATCCAAGTCGGGAGCAATAACCCTGACCTGCTCCAGGAAGATCCTCCAAGACTCCTCGGCACCATCGGCAATAGAATCCTCCAACTCCTCATATGCCTTCCGAGAATTCAACAGGCCAGTCTTCACAGACACAAGATCCTTGAATAAGCTTTGATAGCTGGCCTGTGCTGTTTTCCTCAAATCCATCTCCATGTTGCATTGGGCCTGCAAAGCCTTCCCTTTCTCCCGGAGGGTATCTCTCTCCTCCCTTAGCTTGGCAATTTCCTTCCTCAACTCTCCCTCATGCTCTTGATATGCACGAAGCCTTCCTTCCAGCTCCTCGACCCTCGAGGTCGTCCCTAAAGAGCTGAGAGGGGTCCTTTCGAAGATATCCAAGAGCTTGCCACAAACCACCGCCGCTTTGAGGCTCTCCTCGATCATAGTGGTAAGGTGGCCCCGAACAGACATATCATCCATGCCTATACGGGCATGAGGATAGATATTCTTTTGGACGAATGCAAGAGCATCCGCTTTAACCTCCCCAGAAGAGTTAGACTATAAGGTCTTGCGCTTCTTGGGATCAGGAGAAGGTCGGACGACGGAGGGCGGCTGAGAGGGAGCTGAAGAAGAAATCACCATGGGATTGGAAAGAGTCCCAACGTTCCGAGGAGGAGGAGGAGGAGAGATAATCCTGGCACCACCAGACCGAGCGCGAGACTTAGCTTTAGCCTCCTGGACCCTCTGAAAAGATTCTTGAGCGTTTGTCTTTGCCATTTCTGAAAAAGAAAACAATAGCTAAAGAATCAAACAAGTCGGAATGATCAGTTAACAAGTCGGAAATTTAACAGACCAGAAAAAACTACCTAGTTGTGATTGGACAAAGGTCGGAGACCCTTGGAGAAATTTTTTAGTGTCCAAATATGGGGCCCTCCCCCACACTTCTCGGAGGAACCCCACGACGGCAGCCTCTACTTCATCCAGGTCATCCAGACCATATTTCTCGCAAGGGGAGGCCTCCAGCCAGTATAAAGGAAAGCGAGGAAAAGAATTATCATCCAGAAAAAAGGGGTGATGACCCTCTACAGCTTGCACTTTGAAAAAGAAATTTTTAAAGTCATGAAAAGATTCATCAAAAAGGGTAAAAATCCTCCGACCTTGTATGGCTCGGAAGGAAACCCATTGTTGTTTATTATTCAGCCCACTAAAAGGCTTGGTCATATGAAAAAGATGGAAAAAGATTTTCAGAGAAGTCGGGAAATCCAGAGCATGGCTAATAAATTGGTAAATTTTCAAGAAACCCCAGGAGTTGGGATGAAGCTGGGTAGGGGCAACCCGACAATGCTGCAAAACAGACATTTCAAAATCTGAAAAGGGCAGAAAGACGCCCAGACGGGTGATCATGCACTCATACATAAAGAAGAAATGGGGAGCCGTTTCGTTGGCTCTCCCATGACAAACTCGGTCCTCTGAACCGGGAACAAGCAACTCATATTTAGGCTCATCCTCATCCGAAGTACAGAGCCAGTGGTGGGTGCGAAGATGAGTAATAAACTCCGCATCAACCAACGGCTCCTCCCCCAGAACAGTAACGTCAACCCAATCTACGGAGGCCATTTTCTTTCTCTAAGAAAAATGAGGAAACCTACAAAGGGAAAAAAGAAAAGGAAAAAATCAAAAACAAAGGTCTCTAGAGAGGAGAAAAAGGAACCAGGCACAAGTCTACAAACCTATTTCTCTACAAAGTAAAGCCATACGAAAAGTGCGAAGAAGGAGAAAGAAACTAACCTCTTTCTGGGAATGAAGGTAGGAAGAAGCAAAAGTCTCCGGAGCACGAGAACGTAGTACGAGTGAATACGGCACGAACAAAGAAAAAAGAAGTTTGAAAGATTGCAGAAACGGAAAAAAGAAAGAGAGGGAAAGTATTTATAAACATGCTAAGGGGCATAATGGTAAAAACGAAGCAGTCATTAATGAGAGTGCACCGTTACCAAAGCCATCAATCCCTAAGTGCATCCCTAACGGACACGACGCTTGAATAGACGTAATTGTCAGAAACAAAAGGTCGCGAAGATCACGTCGGTTTAAAAACCCGTGAAAGTCGGCTACGAACCCGAGTTAAATACTTGAACCCAAGCCCTAAAAGAGATCTTGGGCTCAAGTAGGGGCACTGTTCATACCCTGGCCCAATAATAAGGGCCCAGGTCCAAATAAAGGGCCTGATCCGAAGAATTAAGCCTAGCTAAGCACCGGCCTTCGTATAAGAAGTCGGTGCCGTCCACGACCTGCTCTAAAGAAGTCGGGCACGAGATTAGTTGGCAGATAAACACTCATTCAAATGAGTGACCGCCCCTAAAATCTCTCTAACCGCTTCATCAAGCCATATCTTAACCTCCCTAAGATAATGGGACGGTTAGCACCCTAAAGATATGGCACTACTCCAACGGTGGTTATTGGCTCACCACTATAAATACACTGACACCCCTCAGGTATCTCTAAGCCCAATACTCTCTAGACTTGCTCACACTCTTGCTAACTTAGGCATCGGAGTGTCTTTGCAGGTACCACCCCCTCTCTCTCCTCGTACGAACAAGTCGGACGGAGTCCCCGAGTTGCACATTCATTCGGAAATCTCCTCCTCCACACCCTTGGGCCAACCCACGCCATCCACTCTATTAATCTCTGGTTACTTACCGTAACACAATTAAAGTGTGACACATCATGAAGGATAACTTACATGTTATTTTAGAGGGAGTTGGATAGAATTCACCATATATATATATATATATATATATATATATATATATATATATATATATATATATATATATATATATATATATATATATATATATATATATAAAATTAGTCATATACTATATTGAAAAGCTTGTGAAATGTAAGGCACGAAATATTTACTATATATTTTTATAATTTTATTTTTTATTAGAATAACTTATTATAATTAATACATTTTAACATTCTTATAATAATATATTTGGGATAAAAATATAAATTAAATTAAAATTGATACAAACTCTCGTTATCACAAAATATTTAATTATTCATTATATTTATCGACAATTTTTTTTACCTTTTTAATGAATTTTTAGGGTTTTAAAAGGTTCACATTTAACAAAAGTTTCTAAAACTCTTAGCTTGTGATTAAATTTGTGAATTAACATCAATTATTATTTTAAAGCATTTTTCTTTAAACTCGTGCGAATATACGCTTTAGAAAGTATTTTAGTGAAGAAAATATATAAAATATATATATAAGATCTCAAATTCAAATAAAAATATGTTCTTATATGATCCAAAATATCAGAGGCCCAAGGTTATACTATAGAAAAGAAAAGCGAAGATTAGACTATTTTATCTAATTTGGCCTATTAACAATGGTCAGAATTGGTAATTGAAGTAGTCAGGTTATTAAATTATTAGTTCAACTGATGAATTACTGGTTTAACCGATTAATCCAATCCCACATAAATAGAATATATAAAATAGTCAAAAATTTAAAAATATATTTTTAATAACATTTTAATAAACATTAAGTCTCAAATTTTAAAAATAAGTTATACGAAAATAAATATAAAATTTATTAGTACCTTTACATTAGTATCTCAATTTAACACAATGAAAATAATAATTCATAGATTATATTCAAAGAGTAATTTCAAAGTCTGGATATTTTTCTTAACTTCATCTGACAAATCTGGAGCTACATCCTGATTGGTTTCATTCTGATTTGTATTTTTCATAGAATTATTATTAGTTTCATCGTCTCGATCATCTTTAGATTCAATTGATCTAGCATTTTAATAATGTTTCATAAATCATAATCAATAATAACGCAAAACATTTGGTTAAAGCATTACAAAATCATCCCTAATAAAAACATACTCAAATCATCTAAAGCTGATTGAATAGATATATTTGCAAGATTATTCCGTAAAGCATCAACTTCTTCAGGAGTTAAAAATGGTGGTGAATCTTCCATTATTCATTCCGAATAATCCTCAAATGCATCAAAACAAATTGGATAATAACTTTGCTTTCTCATTCAATTCCTATATTATTAATTAACTTGATTATTCTTATTATGACTAAAAATTTAAAATAATGACTTCAAGAAATAATAATAAAAAGTACCTTTGTTGTAGCCTTAAGTTGTAATGAACATAAACAAGATTATTAAACTTTTGATGTTCTAACGATTCCTTTTCTTTGAGTGAATGTGTTAAAAAATGCTCCAGTTACGCTCACAACCTGAAAAACTACAAATTTGACTCAAAACACGAATTGCTAACTTTTGCAAGTTTAGTGCTCCACATCCATAAAATTCCCAACATTGATCTTAACATAAAAAAAATATTATATCACAATCATAAAAATCAAATCATAAACATATCACAATCATAGAAGACTAATTTTAATAAAAAATTTACTAGACATCATTGTGCTTCACTCACGTATTGCAGGCTGTCTTCCAAAGTCTTATTTAGCATTCTTAAAGATTCTCATCTCAGTTGTCAATTTATAATTTAAATCTGCATCACCGTAAGCATATCTCTTAATGACATTTAATACGCCAAAAGTTGTTTGCTTGTGCTTTTCAAATTCTCCAGCATTAAATCGAAAAGCTGGATTTAACCAATAACTAACAGCATGAAGGTTTTTTCGAAGTTGTGAATCCCAACGTGTATTTAAAATCTTCAAATAAGGATCAACAACCCTCTTTTTTTTTTAAACCTCTTCACCATCTCTTCCCTAGCCTTATAAATAGCTTGATAAAGGGAACCTATTGAAGCTCTATCTGCACTATCCACAATATGCAATACACGAAAAAGTGGCCCAATAAGCTTAACAATATCAGTGCATTGATTCCAAAATTTAGAATCTAAGACTTGATCCACAAAATTTTAAGCTTTGGCTTCTTTAGAGTATGCTGAGCTTATCTATTTTCTAGATGTCACCATAGCTCTCAATGC
Organism: Arachis hypogaea; assembly: GCF_003086295.3. Taxonomy (NCBI): domain Eukaryota; kingdom Viridiplantae; phylum Streptophyta; class Magnoliopsida; order Fabales; family Fabaceae; genus Arachis; species Arachis hypogaea. The sequence continues at coordinate 105,311,135 of NC_092040.1, forward strand.
ATCATTTTGAGTTAAAATACTTTGCGAAGTAATGAAATTAGTGGCAAACTGAGTTGGAGTTGGACGAAGTATTTCTCGTCCGCCTGTGAACTTTCTCATCAAGTATAAAGGATGGCAATGGTTATAGATATATTTCGTAATCATTGAAGGTTGTGACACAATTTCACTCACTTCCTCTAACTTTTCAATATCCTGAAACATCAAATTAACACAATGTGCTACACAAGGAGACCAATACAATCTAGAAAACTCTGATTCCAACAACCTTCCAGTAGCAACGTAATTTGTAGTATTATCCGTCATTATATGTACAACATTCTCAGAACCAACAAATAATACAACATCCCTAAGCAACTTAAACAAAGCATCAGCAATTTTTGAGACATGAGAAGTATTAACTGACTTTGGAAAAATAGTTCTTTTAGGGCAATAAACCAAGAAATTAATTAAGTACGCCTACAATGATCAGTCCATCCATCGGCCATGATAGTACATACAGTTTGTTTTCAAATCTCACGATAATATTCAATCATTTTTTTTACATCTTCAACCAAAATACTCAACAAATATCCACGAACTCTTCCATAATTTGGCCCTTATTTCCCTGCACCCATGTTTGCAATAGCATCGATCATCGGCTGATAATAAGCTGAATTAACCGCATTAAATGGTACAGAGGCATCCATCATCCATCTCGCAATAGCAATATTACACTTCTCCACAATTTCTTTGCTTTGGAGAACACTTTTGATAGTTGGTTGAGCTCCAGGTGTTGCTGCCGATGAAAAAAAAATATTGTAATCCCTTGAGTTATTTTTCTTTTCTTGAGCTAGGTGCTAGAAGCCTTGATTTTTGTTGTTGTCGCATCTCATTACGTTCAATCTCATCAAATTCTCTTTCAACTCCATCACAAGCATTATAAATTTCTGCATATTCTTCTTGAGTTTTCCTTTTCTTGGTTTGAAGATCATCAATATTTTGATTGAATTGGTGTCTCACTACAGCTGGCACCTTTCGACATGCCTCAATATCTCCGCCTTTTTCAGCCAAATAATGCTTAACCCGGTTAATTCCTCCACCTCTAATAAGCTTCTCACAATAAATACATAACAGAACTATTTTTTCTTTATCCACAACTTATTTAGAATGGCCCCATGGAGGATTAGTTTTTTCTCTATTACTATTTTTTTGGGGTTCAAATTGTTGCATCAAGAATTAATCCTTGTTCTTGGGAAGTTGGTGTTTTTGATCGTGTATTTGATGAAGCCATCCTAAATTCCGTATCAACCAGAACTAAATGACTAATCTACAGGAATAATACACAACAATAATCTACAAAGAATGATATACAACAGCTACCAACATATATAAGAGATCATCAACAATCAACAATCTAACAATAATAGATAATCAACAAACTGAACCAGTGTTATCAATTTCTGTTTGAATTGAATAAAATCAAACATAAATCAATAATCAACAGAAATCAAAAATAAAAATACATCAACAAACTAAACCAATGTTATTAATTTCTGTTTGAACTTAACAGAAATCAAACATAAATCAACAATCAACAGAAATCAAACATAAAAATACACGACCAAACTGAACCAGTGTTATCAATTTCTGTTTGAACTGAACAGAAATCAAACATAAATCAACAATCAATAGAAATCAATCATAAATTATTGAAAATTTGAAAGACTGAATAACTTTAAAAAAATAAAAATACATACCTGGTTGATGCATTGCCGGCAGAAAAGAGGGAGACCGGAGAAGAAGCACGGTGCCGACGACGAGCAGTAGCAGGAGGCGACGGACACACAAGAGCCGACGACGTTCCAATGTTCCATGGAGGTGGCGTTGGCTGTGGTAGGTCATGCAGTTGCACTGTGAGCATGGTGAGACGGTGAGGTGGCGCTAGCTGAACAGGTCTCTCTCACTCTCTCACTCTCTCACTCTCTCACACTCTCAGTCTCAGACTCTCAGCTCTCAGGTAGTTTCTCTCATGGCCAAAAGGAAATGGGTTTGGGAAACAGGGAAAGGGGATGATCAAGGAGGCTTAGAGCTGTTAGGGTTTCCGTAAACTCAGTTTAGGTTTTTTTTTAATCGAAAAGACGTTGTTTCATGTGAAGGAAAAAAAATTAAGAGTTTGAACCAGTCCAAGTTAAATCAAACCCGTCAGTTCACCGGTTTTAGTCAAACTTAGACGGTTCAAACTGATTCTTATCGGTTATCTTCCCTGTCCGGTCAACAAGCTCACCCGGACTAGCTTTGTCACCGGTTTACTAGGTTTTTGGTTCGATCGGGCGGGTCAATCCAGTTTTGATAACTCTGCCTATTAAGGCAGGAAGACTTCCTACTAAAAGAGTCGACCGGGTCAATACATTTGAAATTAAAGGGTTTCAATTCGAGTTCCAAGATCCACAACCCGACCTCACTTGAAGACCAAATAAGTGGCTCTCCCCACTTACTACTCGATTATTCTACTTGCAGTAGAATAATCACTGACTCTGCAATAATCATCTATACATAAAGAAAGCAACTGTCAACCATCAACAGAAAATTTCTTATCTTGTGATTAAATCAAGCTACTCCACTCTATAAATACCTTCACACTTCAAGTAATTATTATTCAGTTTTTACCTACACACTACTAAAATATGCTAACTTGGATATAGGAGTCCTTTCTAGGTACTCTCCAATTGATGTTTCAAGAGTACACAAGGGAGCGTTACCATACCTAGACAACCTAGATTAGACCTATCTTTCTCATATAAGTTTCGGGTAGACCCCGAAACATTGACGTCATTATAGGGGACTCGAAGTGCATCCAAAATTCATGGCACAGAAAAAACGTTGTGCCACACAAGACCTCATATTCAAAGTCTTGTATGAGAACTAGGAGCCATTGTAGTCTATTCCTGCAACAACCACCACTGATTTCTTACCACGTGGCTCTACAAGTCTACATTTTCTCATCTCATTAAATGAGCCTAACTAACAAATTGCCACGGAACTAATGGGACTAGTACATGTCAAAATGCCGATTGGCTTTGTTGGAGGTAGAACTCGCATGTCATAGAGAAGCAAGGCAACAGTTGTAGCATGAGTCGCATCACTAGAAAGAAGTTGATGAAAATATTTGACCTCTAGAAGCTACACTCAGAAACAGCATGAAATGACTATTAGTTGACTTACTATTACTATTATTGTGAAGACCCAGTCTTCAAGGTAATTATGCGAAAAGAAATGTCTAAAAACTTAAAAATCTTAAAAATGGTATTGTATACAACTCCACCAATCCGAGACATCATAGCACCAACTTTAGAAGTCAAATGTACTTGGTGGGAGCTTTCGATGCAACTCGATAGTGCAAGAATTTTTCGACTACACTAACCAAGACTGCTAAAAAATGGTTCGACAACTTTCTAGTCCCCATCTTAGTAACTTAATTTAATGACTTACCCAAAAATTTTGTGCTCATATTTCCATCTAGAAAGAAAAAGTAAAATATGTGCCAAGTTTGTCAGGGATAAAATAAGAGCCCGAAAAGATATTAGAACATATATATAGAGAAGTTCAACAAGGCTCGAGTGAAAATACAAAATCTGTCAACAGAGGTAGCCATCATGAGGCTATTGAATGCTCTAAGAGATGGGCATTCTCCCAGTCCATCTTCAAGTGCCATCCAATTTCCATGGCTGATGTTCAGGAACAGGCAAAAAAATATATGAATATGGAAAAAATAGCATAAATCCAAAAATCTTAGCAAACTCAAGACAAGAAATTGACAAAGAAAGAAGGATTTAACTCATGCAATTTCACTAAAAGATATAATTTATTCAACCTTTTATATATCTCTTTTGGTATCCAAAACTATCTGGAGCATGATAGGTGGGAACAAGATGAAATATTGCTGCCTCGCTTCTCACCATTCTGTTGAGGTGGACTCGCGTTCTTATTACCGTCATATCGTCACGCGGATTTGCTTTCTCTCTGCTATTGCCCTACTTAGATGGGTTCCTTCCTCTCTACCGTCCTACGGGCCACAGTAGATTTCTCCCGTCTTAATGGCATTAAAGTCTGCAAAAAGATCGAACTTTATCACGCTGTCTGGATTAGTTCCTTCCTCACATTTTTCAAATAGGATACTCATTCTTCTGTTCAATTGTGCCCCTATCAAGTAGGAATTTTATAACTTGTACCATTTTTAGTTCTTGATTTGAACAAATTGTGAGGTTATTAGATGTTTTCTTAAGGTTAAGTGTATTTTAGATTTGGAATTTTAATTTGGGGCAAAATTTTTAAATTTTGAATGTGAGAAATAAGAGTGTACATAGAGTGTCATTTAGGACTGTGAGATAAAAAAATTTAGAATTTCTCTTTTAGTATAATATAATTTAATGACCAAAATATGATGATTTGTAAGGAATTATATAGGCTTAATTTTGGATATGACAGTCACATGATTATTTTGTTAGATTGTTCTTATTGAATCTATCCAAACTTTGGAGAAAAATATTTGGTTTATAATCCATCCTTTTTGGTTTTGTCATTAAGGACATACTCTAAATCTACAAGAGTTTATCAAGTCACATCAATTACATCAGAATCTATTGCAAGCAAAATATACACAATAACTTCTCTTACAAAATAAATCTAACACAGATAAAATCAGCTTTTAACTCATAGAATATAGTATTATTGAATAATGACTCAATCACAACTTCATTGTCCATGCATGATTTAGTTGTAGCTCCTTTGGGTCACTAACAATTCATGTCTTTCATGCAAACTTTACCGTTTTGTCAATAGTTCATTTTCTTTGATTGCTTCCCGACACCCCACTTCTATTCCTCGTGTCCCTAAAACTTCTCATCCCTATGTTATTCCTCTATGACCCTAATGAGTTCACTTACTATTGTTGTTATCCATCATATGTAGTCATTCTTTTCTAAATTTGAACTCTTTGTCTCCTTTAAATTCCACCTCAACATATTGGAACCATTGCTTCAAATTCAAAGCTCTATTCTTCAAAAATCGCATGTACCGACTTGTTTTTTTCTACCTTTGACCCATTCAACAATGTTTTTATTGTTCACAACCATTACTAGCTCCTAATCATATACTTCGAGTTCATCTAGTAAGAATTATAATGACAATTGCAAGCCTATCAATATTGTTTTTTTTTTCTCTATCTTTTCAACAACCAACTCACCCATATGGCACCTTAAAATTCCATTTGGATATTTTAAATTACCATCCTTTACATGTGTTTTGGATTGTGGTTTAAAAATAACGCAATTTCACTAAATCCATTTTCTTTCTTTCATAATTTGTTCATTACTTTTATCTTTGTTTCTTTCTATTCTTTTAACCAGATACCATTAACTCACAAGTACCTTTATTTATTTCCATAATTCTGTCCAATGAACAATTTTATTCTCAAAGATTCTCAAGTTTCTACATTTCAAATAGTCCGAACAATTGATAAACCATATTTTTATGTCATTTAATTACACGCAATTTATCCCTCTTAACATAAGGCTAACCATCAAATCTTAGAAGAAAAATTGTATTGTACAAATAAATGATTTACTATTTCTAGCTCACCACTACAGAGTATACATTGCCTCTCCTTGATTTATGATGTTCCTCCTCAATGGCTTGTCCTTCATGTTTAATCCATTCAAGATCAGAAATAATACAAGAAACTATATTCTTGGAAGCACCAAATCTTTTCACACATTGTCAAAAATATGAGTCATGATTGGCAAACTGTATATTCTTGCTATTGTTGTGTTGGTGAAAGATTTTACGCGTCCTCTCGAGGAGCCCACACCAAGCTATCCTTGTAACGCTATATATATTTAAAATTTTTTTCTTAAATTTCTTTTGATTTATTTGTTAGAAATGTTTGGGCTGTATCGAGATCACATTAATTTAAATGAATCTTGGTTCACACTAAATATATTGAATGTGTTTATCAAACCTCAACATCAACAAAAACATAAATGGACCGAAATTTATTATAATAAACACTTAAACTGTTTACCACAATACAATTACAGAAACTATTTTGAAAAACAAAAAGAATGACTATTTAATAAAATATAACACAAATCAGAAATTAACCCTCATTTTTAATAAAGAGAAAAATATTATATGAGTAAAATATAAATGAATCGAAATTTATTTTACTAAACACCAAAACTTCTATCATAGTGCATCATATCCTCTCTAGGATCATTCATGTTAGAATATAATTAGAATCAATTATGATCAATTAGAATTATTTAGTATATAATTAATCCTAATTATATTCTAACAATTCATATACTGTGTATGATAAAGGCTGGAGTGCAGCTTGACTGAATCATTGATCCACCGTCTAAAAGGATCAACTGCAAAAGAAGTAAATCATATATTAGCAAAAGTACTAACATGCACAAACACATTTTTGCCTAATCAAAGCAAATTAATACTGAGCAATGCTAGGGGGCAGCAATATTTGTGATTGGTAGCCATCAACTAGCCATCAATGATGATTTGATGGTGTGAGATTGGTGTGAGATTTCATCCAATGGCTCACCTTTCTCTGCTGGTTACATGCTGGCCAAAATACAATAAAATTGCTAGTCCCTAGACTTTTCTAATTAATATTACCTCATTTAGAGTTGCCTTTTTCTTTTTCTTTTTTTTTTTGATGCATTTGTGATCTTTTATTATATATTCAATTCCAATCTATTCTTGGGACATCTCTTTTTTTAATACATGGGAGACTTTGAAGGTCGTTGACATCATTCAACGTAGCATTTTCATGAGATAACGAATATTTACCTTAACTTTTGCTTGATATTCTTACATCTCAGCCGTAACATATTATTATAAAACCACCATTGTGTAATAACAAACTTGAACTACAAATGAATCGAAAAATATTATTATAACAACATCATTGTGTAATAACAAATGAACCAAAAATTGTGTATTCTATAAATCCGGAAACTTTTGCATTCTATCCAAATTCATAAACAACATTGATTTTAGCAAAGAAGAACGAAATTATATATTATCACTTTATTCAATTACATTAGATTCCATTCCATTTCATTCCATTCAATTTGCCTTGAAAGTCATCTCATTCTTTGGGACAAATTGTTTATCAACGACAACACAACTAGAGTGCAAATGAACAAAAATATTATTATAACAACACCATTGTGTACTAACAAATGAATCAAAAATTGAGCATTTTATAAATTCAAAAACTCCTGCATTCTATCCAAATTCAAATTCATAAACAACACTGATTTTATCAAAGAAGAATGAAATTATTCATTATTACTTTATTCAATTGCATTAGATTTCATTCCATTCTATTCAATGTCTTGAAAGTCATCCCAACTTTTGGAACAAATTGTTTATCGATAACACACCTGGACTGCAAATGAACCAAATATTATTATAACAACACTATTGTGTAATAACAAATGAACAGAAAGTTGTGCATTTTATAAATTCAGAAATTCCTGCATTCTATCCAAATTCAAATTCATAAACAACACTAATTTTAGCAAAGAAAAATGAAATTATTCATGATCACTTTTTATTCAATTGCATTTGATTCCATTTCATTCAATTCAAAATTATTGAAGAATGAAACTAGATAAAATTAAGAACGATTCAAACCTCGTCCACTTGATTCGATTTAGAAGAATAATCCAAATTACCCTCATTCAACTGATTTGAACTTGAAATATTTATTGTTTTGAAACACGCAAAATCTAAACAATTTTAATTACACTATTCGATTAAAAAAATAAATGCAGATCGAAAATTTGAAAAGAATGAGAATAAAATTCGAGGAGAACACAAGGAAATCAAAGAAAAAAACAAAAATCCAAAGAGAAAGAAATAATAATCAGAAAAAAACACAGAGGAATAAAAAAAAGGTTCACATTGAAGAGGAATGAACAAAAAGAGATTTACATTAAAGTCGGTTATAAATAATGCGTGATTCTAAATCACTTGGTTAGACTTGATTGATAAAATCACTTAGATACAAAACATTTCTATTTAAACTTTTAATCCTTAATGTTTAAACAAATTAATAAATTAAGCATTAAACCAACACAACTTAATACAAAATACAATAATTTCTTTAAATTATTAGGACAATTTACTCATTTAAATTATTTGGAGAAATATGCTACCAGATTATAACTTTTTAAATATCCAAACGTAAATGTAATTTTCGCAATTATATATAAACCGCAACATCCTTTCACGGATTAGGTTGCACGTAAACCACTTCATCCTGTTGCGTTTATGTTGAATGGTGTGCGTACAGAAATCGCTATACTCTGTAGTAATTTATAAAGAAATTGGTGCGTGAAGAAACTGCGGCACCTTCTAATAGTTTCTTCGAAAATGACATGAGTATAAAATTTGCTTGAGGCAATAGCGGATTATTTATTTGGAGAGTTTTCAAAGTTTGATAAAGAAAGAAGTTCGAAAGAGTTTGAGTTCTTTAGAGAAAAAAGACAAATTAAAACATTTAATATTTCAATTCAATCAGAATTTTCGAAACTCTAAAATTAATTTTATAAAATTTGCTTCAACTCCAAATTTTAAATCATCAAAAAAGAACTAATTTATTGTTTTTTAGATATTTATTTCATTTTGTACGGGACTTTATTTACATGTGTATAAGGCTTTTTAAATTTTTTACATAGAATATTTAGTTTCTTGTGTATAATTTTATATTGTAACTTGTGTAGTCCCTCTCTTACACCAAAACTCTTTAAGTTGAATATATAGTCCTTTATTTATGAAATGTTGAATTTAGTTATATAAATTATTGCTTATTTATAGTTTATGAACTACCAATTTTTTTATAAATTGTTACAAGGTGTAATAATTTTTATATGCATACCATTTATCGTAAATTTTTTTTAACTAAAAATAGGAAAACTCGAACCAACGACCTCTTATGTGAGTATGGGAAGACTATGCCATTTGAGTTATAACTTATTATGTGAGTATTGCGAAAGTTGTATTTACGTGTGAATATTTAAAAAGATTTTGCTAAATAAATAATGATTTTTGTAAACAATATGAACAATAGATTCTAAAATTGACCCAATAAAATAAAAAAATACTCTACCTCTAAGTTACCTTTTAAACTTTAATATTAGAATAATTATCTGCACATCTAGTGAATTGAATATCCAACTATTGTTAATTGTGTATGAATAAATTAAATAAAAAATAACCATCTAATATATCTATTATTTACATTATTTAATATTTTCATTTTCTATCTAAATTTTTTCTATTTAAAAGTTTATAATCTGATAACGTATTTTTTTAAAAAATTTAAATGAGTAAATTGTCCAAATTATTACTCTATCTTTTAAGTATCCAGGTTCTAGAGGGCTAGAAAATGGGCAGCGGTTGGTGTGCATATATTAATAGTAATAAAATAACAACGAACCCCCGTCTCCCTGAAAATATCATTTTGTCCCTTATCTAATGACCATCACTATCAGGAAAATTCCAAATAGTCTTTTACTTTTTGTTACATAATTGACTTATTAACAAGCGGTAAAAGTCCATTGTACTACCTCATCAGTCATCACAGAAAATTGAAAATTGAAAATTGTAGTATTAATTAATGTAGTATCCATTATAGTACATAATATAATTTAATTGGTTTAATTTGACACGTGCAACCTCAACTTGGACGCATTCATCAATTATTTGGTTTCTTCACAAGCAAGGTTTTCATTTTTTTTTTTACTTGCAGTACTTTATCATATTCGTCCATAACATGCATGATTTCCTTCTAGAAAATGTCTACGTACATTACATATGATCGCAGTGTAAAGTATTATGTTATAGTATCTAATTACTATTTTATTCGATATTCATTCTAGAATGAACAAAGAGGACTTGAACTACATTCATATACGAATCTGTTTGGGAAATTAATGGTGGCTGCTGCCTGCTTGTAGAAAACTTTATTCTTCATCATTGCATATTTGCTTTACCCAAGGTCAACGTTGAATGTGAAAGATTAAAGGGAATCTTTACATACACAATAACAATATAATAATTAATAATCCAATTGTTACGTGCAAATTACATTAAATAAACGAAGAATTTTTTAGTGACCAAAATAATAGTGTTGAACGTTGGCAAAAAATTGATTCACAAATTAAAAGTTAACATGTAAAATAATTAAATATAATAAAAATTATTTTAAAAATATGTTTTTGTAAATTATGTTAAAAGTAAAAAAATTAAATTGTAAAAAAATATAAATACACGAAAAGAAAAAAAATGGATAAAAAAAGTTGTGAAGTTAATAAAAATGAAATTTTTATTTAAATAAATGTTTTATTTATTAAAATAAATAATTATAAAAATTATTATAAAAATATGTCTCTCAATCTTATTTCGTTTATACTGTAAATGAGATAATTATGAATATATTTCGTTTACAGTGTAAACAAGATATATTTATAATAATTTCGTTTATCATATAAATGAGTATTTGTAAATATAAAAATATAATTTTATTTTAAAAATAATAAAAAATATTAATAATTTAAATTAGATCAAACTCTTAAAATAGACGATTTCAAATAATAAGAAAAATAAACGGTTTTAAATAATAGAAAACAAGGACAATTTCAAAATAACAAAAAAGATAGACAATTTTAACTAATTAATGGGCGACTGGATACACATAATTTGAAACTGTCTATTTAAAATCAACACATTATTTTCTTAGAAACCAATCCACATATGTTATTTGTTATTTTGAAACTGTCCCTATTATTTGAAACTACCTATTTTTTTATTATTTGAAACGTTCTATTTTTAAAAGTTTTGTCTAATTTAAATTATTAATATTTTTTATTATTTTTAAAAATTCTAATTTTATTTTACAAATATATATATCTCGTTTACATTATAAACGAAATAATTATGAATGTATCTTGTTTACACTATAAACAAGATAAATATACCTTTTCAAATTTTATATATCTCGTTTATAATATAAACAGAATATATTCATAATTATCTGATTTATAATATAACAAGATAAAATTGAGAGACATATTTTTATAATAATTTTTATAATTATTTATTTTAATAAATAAAATATTTATTTAAATAAAAAATCTCATTTTTATTAACTTCACAGTTTTTTTAAACTCTTTTTCTTTCTTCGGTATATTTTTTTTATTCTTTATAACTTAGCTTTTCTATTTTTAATGTAATTCATAACAACGTACTCCTAAAATGATTTTTATTGTAATCAGTTATTTTACATGTCAATTTTTTATTTTGTAAGTCAATCTTTAGTCACTTTTAAATATTATTATCTTAGTCACCAAAAAATTCACCTAAATAAATATGCTAGGATTCAATTTAAATTTTTGGTATGATCGATTATTATATCAAAAGTTCAAAACAATTATTACTTTCTTTCTTTACGAGGATTATTGAAGCAAATTTTCTAGAAGTCACGTGGCTGCTAACTTTCAAATTAGTCTTCAAGTTGGTATTCACAATATATTAATGTTAACTATACTATAAGTATATATATAGCTAATTACGTATGTTTATATATTACGCAATTGAGATAAAAATACCTTATAAACTCTAGAAATTAAATCAATTATTACGTATGTTTATACATTTATATATATGTTTTACATGTTTTTTAAATAGAGAAATAAACTATAAATAAAAAAACGTTAATAATATGATGCACCTAATATAGTACATAGATGTGACGCCAGTATTGGCAGAAAAAGAAGTTGCCGCCACTTGAGAACAAGAATGGGGAATTAACATTAATGTGGCATGAAAGGGTGGAAATTATTAGCGGGATGTGGAGAATCATAACAACCATCTTCCAGAAGAGTTAGGGCTGGAAATGGTGTGGGGTGGATTGTGTTTGGCAACATTTAATTATTGGGTTTGTTTAATGGGTTTGGGGTTTAGATATTTTTAGTTGCCTACTTAATTAAACAGATCAAACCCGGCACAGTATAAACAAAAAAAAGGCTTATCAATTTAATATCACTACCAGAAATACGGGTATTACCAACGGGAAGATACCCACGAATAAAAAATAGTGGCAAATTATATGATCGTGATAATCACTTGCAACGTCTTGTATCTCCGTGGCTAAATTTTGTGGATTTTTTCGACGGTTTTATTTGTTTGTGGCTAACTTGAGATGACTTTCCTCATTTACCACAGACCTAATGATCACCGTGATGAATTCAAACGATTTTTACTTCAAAATTTTGTCTTTAATTTGGCATTTTTCTCCATCTCTTTCAAAATATTTTTATGCAATTTATACTTTTTCTCAATTTTTATGCAGGCTTTTCCAATTCTCCAATTGTTAATTTTTTCTCCCTTCTTCCTTTCTAGTGCTACCGTCGAAAAATTATATTCTGCCATATTTCCGAATCTTTTTTTAATTTTTCTTTCTTGATTTAAAAATAATTTTTGTGTGTGGTTGTGTTGTTCATTACTTTATAAAAATCATATTGTAATATAATAAAAAAAGACTAATTCATATACATACAATTTTACTATTTATATTTTTTAGTTCTCACTTTTTTTTTATTCGTATTCTTTCTGGCCAAATACAATTTCAGTGTTCAATTTCACATTATGCATTAATTTAGAGACTTTAGTAATAAAATAAAATGATTCAATTAAAAATGAATGTTAAAATTATAAAAAGAGTATCAAAAGAGTACAAAAAAAAGTACATATTTATCTTTAATAAAATAACTCTAGCTAATTCTAAAAAATAAAAAATATTAACTATAATTGATTAGAATAATAACTAATTTAATTATTCACTATTAATTTAGTGCAATATTAATGAACAAAGTTCTAATTCTTAAAATTCAGAATATTAGTTTTATAACTACATTTTATTATTCTATCTATTTATTAACATTTTATTAATTTAATAAAAAAAAATAAAATAAACTTTATGGAAGTTCATTTTTTAACTATGTACAACATTTTTATTCTTTTTTAATTCAAAGGTATCAAATTTTTAAGTTTTAAGTTTATTTATTTTAATTTTTATTGATGCCATTTTTTTTAAATTCAACGGGTCAAAATTCTAAATTCTAATTTGTATGTAAAATTTTTAAAATATAATTTAAAGTTATAAAATTTACAATTTAATATTTTTATTAAAATTAAATTTTATTCTAAATTAAAAATGATAGTTATTTCACTAAACAAAATTCAAATTAACATTTATAATAAGATAAATGAAATTTTTAGCGGTAATGTTAAACGTAACTAGTAGCCCACTCACCCAGTTTTTACGATAACTTCCTCACACTATTTTTTCTCCAAATTCCCTATTTGTTAGTTCCTGTAATTGATTCAAGTTTGATAACATGCAACCTATCCCTCTCGCTAATAACATTCTCTTCAGTTTCTCCAAATCCGTAATTTCTTAGCTCCTGCAACTAACTTTCAGAGTAAATCCGTTATGCTCAATCCGTTCCTGTTTAAATTCTGAGTACGATCGCATTAGACATTTTGTGGAAGAGAAAGGACCATGATTTGCAGCAGTTCGAGTACCGTCAGTTCGAGTCGCCGAAGAAGCAAGCAGTTCGAGTCGCCGAAGAAGCAAGCAAAATCGGTAGAATCCGATTCTACGGCAAATCGCGAAGAAGACTTGAAGGAACCCTAGGTTGCTTCATTGCACCTCCTTCACTGTCACTCTCTCTGGAGGTAGTGCTCTGAATCTTGCCTCTCTAAAATACTGGTCGATTTAAATTTTCTCTTCTTGTTGTTGGTGGAGATGAATGCATTGTCTTGGATTTGCATGTTTTATTCATTTATCCTTTTGATGGTATAGAGAATGAATTTTTGGTATAAAGTATAATTTAAATGCATAAATATAATTATCTACTTAGTAGTACGTACTAATGTGATTAATTATATTCCTAATTAACTTTAGTTCTCCTTTATATGCTAAAATTCCTAAAATCAACATTATTTTGGTAATGCTCATAGCCATAGCAAGGTAGCAAATAAGAGTTATTATTTACATTTCTTATCATTTCTTGTGTTTCTTATTTTTGAGTCTAACTTTATACATTTAGTTTTGTATATTCTAAACCACTTCACAAGAAGAAGTTCCACCATTTAGATCACTATGGTAGCATCCATTCTTTAAATATGTAATTTTTTATATACTTAAGAGCCTAATCTTTGTGAATATTTCTTTTTATATGAGTGTTATTTTGTGATCATAATAATGTTAATCAGTGTAGATCAAACTATCTCAAACGAGAGAGATTTTAGTTTGATGTATGAAGAAGAAGGAATTTCCAAGAATGGTAAGAAGCATTCTATACGTTGATCAATAGAAATGAGGTGGCAGTAAAAAAACTTCTTGAAAAATTGTAAGGATACTTATTTGATTTGCTTCTTTCAACCTTTCTTTCATTATAACACTAGACAGTAGTTGAGACTGTTTTCTTTCAATTATTAAAGCGAAGTTGTTGTATGATTGAAATTTGAAATTATTTAATAAAGAATAAGAAAAGTGAATTCATAATTGAAGTGGAGGCTATAGGTCATGTTAGACATAAACATCTTATGTGCCTGCTTGGAGGGAGTTAACAGGTATTTATTTTTAGCAAAGTAAATCATTTTAAGTTATTATCTATGCTCTCACAACTCCTGAGTACATAGTATCTATTTTTTTGTATTATCAATAGCATTTTTATTTGTTTTTGTTTCAGTATTTAAGCTACTAATGGATGAATATGTGAACAATGGTAACTTAGAGTAATGGATGCATGTTGCCATGGAACAAGGGACACTTACCTGGAAGATCCGCATGCTCGATATGCTCAATATTTACCTGGTAAGTTCAACTTTCTACTCTAAAATATTGATCTTGTTAATTGCTAATACATTTCTATTTTTATTTTTAAATTCTGTCTCTAAATGATTTTGATTGTAATCTGATATCTTACTTACTTACATGAAACAATTGAATTGAAAATTGTTTAGTAGGATATAAGTCTAGTAATATATAATATATTGATTGATGAGGAGTTTAATGATATGTTTTATGTTGTGAAAATAAAAACTCAGTTTTATTGGGTATGCATTTTTACTTTTTTTTACATTAAACTATTATTTTAAATAATGTCTTGGAACATTTTTTTTTCATGAATTAAGAGATAACACAATCTTATTTGAATGTTTTTGTAGGTACTCCAATGAAAACGTTAGAGATCTAATAATGATGCATTCTGATACTTGATTTTGTAATAGTTTAAACTCATTTAGTTCAGGATATTTGCTTTTCAACATTATTACTTAAATTTCATATTTTTATTAATAAGAATTCTACTTATATGGATATGGCTAATTTTTTTTAATTTTATACGATATAATTTTGTACTAAGTAGCATCTTTATTATATATATATATATATATATATATATATATATATATATATTAATTTATCTTTTATGATTAGCCACGGAAAAAACCATGGCTAAATAACCCACTAACATTAGCCACGGGCAAAATTGTGGCAAAAAAACCCAGCCCACCAATATTAGCCACGGACAAAATTGTGGCAAAATTATACTTGTTGATTATATTATTGTCATTTAGCCACGGTTTAGAGCGTGGCTAAAATAGTGAAAACCGTGGCTATTTAAATGTCTCCACGGGTCACAAAACCGTGGCTAACAGGCCAAAAACCGTGGCTAACTGAAAATGCGTCGCCCTTGTTAGCCACGGATACCCATTCGTTGCTAATGCTTGATTGCCACGGTTTTTCTTGATTTTAGCCACGGTTTTTTCCGTGGCTAATCACCGTATTTCTGGTAGTGTATATATGCAGTATTTTTAGAACAATATACTGTTATAATTATGTCTTATTTTATGGTAACCTATAAATTATGAATTTGGAATTAGTTTTATATATATATATATATATTTTAAAACTTATGAATTCTATTTGTGTATAAGTGTTATGCTAAATTTTTTTAAAATGAGAAAGTATGATTGTGACTTGTGAGGGAATAGACCATGTTAGAATCGGACAACAAGAAGCTTGAGCTCAAATTTTAAAATTGTATAGAGTCAATAAACAATATAATGAAGCATATCTGGTTTGAGCTTTAATATTGTTGCACAACATGGCTATAAATGAACAAAATTTGATGAAGCCTATTGATAATTAAAAATAATAAAAATTCCGGAAATCCCTCAACTCCAGAGAATGGAAGAGGACAAAAAATATATTTTTTTATTTAAGAAGGTTAAGCGTAATGTAATACAATGAAGCATTATTGCGTGATAATCTAGTATATGTATATGCCAGGAAATGGGCTATTTATTAATTATTAAAATATAACAGACAGAAAATTATTAATAAATTATTTGAAGGCATGCACAATATATTATTCTAATATTTTCTTAATTAATCCACGTAAACATTCAAGAACGGACAATAAATTAATAACGATATCATACAGGAGGAGAAGTAAGGATTTAGTAAAAGATGTTGTTTTCAATTTTAAGACACATAAAACTTTAATAAATTACATTAAACTTACATTTTATATTCAGACAATTTACCTTCAATATTTTTAAAAAATACTTGTTAACAACATAAAAAAAAAATAAAAATCTAGTGCAGTATATTTAAAGGTACCCCATGGATCGAACAACCTCTAATGTCTTGTAGTGGCCAAATAATAATAATAACCTAGAAACGGCATAACCATCTATGATCCATATGCTATGCAATTTGCTACTGCTAGTAGTTTTGCATTTGTGTGTGACACACGTATGTAATGTAAGAGGACACCTAATTTAATATCCCACCGCTATTGATTGGGACCTCCATTTGGCCCCCAAAATAGTGGTGTCATTTATTTCACACACCTTACCTGTCCCTAAATCACCACACGCGCACGCAAACACATATTGTAAAACGTAATTTTCGTAATCATGCACTTTAAGTGGAATCAATACTAACAAAGTTGGAAAATTCCAGATGATTGCTATTAGCTCCCTCTCTGGTACGGTTTGGAATTATGTTCACATCAGAAAATGTTAAAACAAAGTGACATTTATTATTCTAACCCGTACATATATTATTTATACGGTTTTGCTAACAATGGTTGATGGTTTATTGGTTGTTAGTTAAACCCAATTTATGTTTATAATATAGCTATATTTTCTTTGAACTTTGTATTCAGTTAATTTTGGTACAGTACATCTTGGGTTCAAACAAGTCCCTCTCTCAAGTCTTAATCACATAGCAAAGTAGCAAACTGACTATTATAGAAGCTACGTTCAAATTAATTGTCTTGTTGAAACCATATGTAAAGCTAAAGTTTCAAACTTTTTTTTACATCACGATTATTATAAATATTTTTTTTATTTATAAAAGTTGTTTTTCTTTTCTCTCATATTAAATATGAATGTTTTTTTTAAAAAACTCAAATAACTTGGCATCAAAGTGCATCAATTTATTAGTGTATCTAATGTAATTAATGTACATAGAGATTGCCTGTAACATAATGTGTAATTATTATCAGAATACATTTTACGCGAAAAATCAATAACACTTATATAAAATATATATTAAAAATAATTTTAACAATATATAATAGTTAATTATGCTATTGAGGTATAGTTCAAACGGTATAATTTTTTCATATTCATTTAGAAGTCACGGATTTGAGTTTTTTTATCTTTAAAAAAAAAGTTAATTATTTTGTATATATAGCATTTTTTATAAATTAAAATATTTTTGTGAGAATAATAAAAAGAGTAATGAAATTTGATATTTATGACATATTAATATATTAGAATAAATATTAAAAAAAATATTATTTACACACCAAAAATTAATACTAAATCAATCATTATATAATTATATAAAATATATGTAATTTAATTTATTTTTAATATATATTTTATATTAATAATTAATTTTAGTATATATTTAATATAATTATAAAAAATATATTTGAAATTATAAAATTTTTTTTAATAATTATGAGATGAGATATTTAAAAAGTATAATGATTTCTTAAACACGAGTGCATCTATTGGAGAATAGATCTTTTAAATTGTCAAAAAATTTGAAAATATAAAATATAATCTTTAACCCTTTATTATTCTCTCTCATATTTATTTTTGATCCCACTTATAAAATTAATAGAAAGAGATCATATTTTACCTCCTCAATTATTAAAAAAAATTAAAAAGATTCATTTAAAAAAATTTTGTTTTAATAATTATGAGATGAGATATTTAAAAAAAAAACAATGATTTCTTAAACAGGAGCGCATCCATTGTAGTAGCTACAATATTTTAGTGCTGTAATCTTTAGTCTTTACCTTCTATCTGACGTTCCTCTTGATCTTCGTCTTCCTCCAATATAAATATGCACCAACTCATTCCTCATTCCTTAGAAAACCCCACAGCGAAAAGGAACACAATTAATTCTCTTTTATCTTGTATTAAAATTTAAGAGAAAAACCGAGAGAAACTGAGGAATTTATAGAAATGCGGAAACAAGAAGAAGAGATCGAGGAGTACTCTCTTGTGTGCCCAAGCTTCAGCACTTACTCTTCTCACAAACTCGCACACATCGCTGATCAAGTTACACGAGAGCACTACTCTCCTCCTCAAAACGACACCGATCTCCAAAACGACGACACCGATTTCGAGTTCATAGCGTTTCGAAAGGCCGCTGAAGGCGTTTTCTTTGATCGCTTCAACGGTCCTGTTTTCCCAGTCTTCAACCAAGATCTCGCTGGAACTCCGCCGGAATGCGGCGGAGGAGCTAACGGCGATGAAGACGGCGAAGGTGATAGGAATTCTGGCGCGGAGGATATTCGATTTTCGATGGAGGAGTTGTTGATAGGCGAAGAGGCGGAGAATCGCCGGAGCAGCCGCGATCCTCCGTCGTCGTCGTCTTCGTCGGAGGTGGACGACGATCTGGACGGAATTCCACCGGGAACGTACTGCGTGTGGACTCCGAATCCGGTACAGGCATCGCCGAGCAGATGCAAGAAGAGCAATTCGACAGGATCGTCTTCGTCGTCGCCGTCGCCGGCGAAGAGGTGGAAGATTCTAGATTTTCTCCGGCGGAGCAAAAGCGACGGAAAGAACACCTTGGTTTTCTTGACGCCGTCGGCATCGCCGTCATTCTCTTCGTCAGGGTTTGGTTCGTCCAAGAAGGAGCAAAAGGAGAAGAAAGAAAAGAAGAAGAAAGTAGAGAAGAAAGGAGCCAATGTGAAATCGAAAGAGGAGTGCAGCGGTGGAAGCGGCGGCGGCGGATTCGCCGGAAAAAGGTCGCCGGCGGCAGTGTCGGCACATGAGGCGTTGTATGTGAGGAACAGAGAGATGAGGAGAGTGGATAAGAGGAGGTCATATTTGCCGTACAGGCAAGACTTGGTTGGGTTCTGTGCTACTCTCAACGGCATGGGAAGGACCTTCCCTCCATTTTGAGTGTTCTTCCATTTTTTTCCCTTTTTTTATAATGGGATTAATATTATTAAACATTATTATCCCAATTATTTGAAAAAGTTTGGACATGACCTGATTTATCAGTAAATTTACAGAAATTAAGTGTACAAAATTTTATCTCTCTTGTTTATTTTGATGGTCATTAATGAGAAATTTAAAAAATTTAAATAATAAGGACAAAAATAGTTTAAAAAGTAATAAAAATTTGCGATAAAAAATTTGGTAGAAACTCACCTGTAGTCGACTGCAGGTGAAGTTGCTTTTGGATGGCTGAGACGTGTTACTATATGGTTTAAAAAAATCGATTTATTTTATATAAATGGTTTATTTAAAAAAATCGGTTTAAATTGGACCAAGCAGTTATTTTTATTCCCTTCTTCTTCGTTTCGCATGTAAAATTCGTTCTCTTTTAATCTCCTTTTCAGAACTAATATGAAACTTTCAATTAGATATGTTCCTTTATTTATATTTCTTAATCAAATTTATTATTTTAAATGTATTTCTTAATTTATGTTTTTATTCATTCCTCTGTGAATGATGAAAATTATTTAATAAATACGTACATATTTATGTCATCACACTATTTTGATGTTCAGGATCATAAATACCAAGATAATTCATGGCAATTTCATGTGATGGATGACAAAAATGTAATTATGGTATAACGTAGACTAGTTGATAGCATGAGCATTGTTGAAATTTTGGCATGATCTCTTTCATATTTGTTATATGTCTCTTTAGTTGGTGATGTTATAGTTTATTGTGATGATATGATGGTAGTTTAATGGTATGAGTTAGGTCCTTTTTATTTGGTTGAATTTTTTCTATGGCTATCCTATTCTTGATGGCAATGTCAAAATAAATATTTTCATTAGCTGTTCTTTTTTTTGTCTATTTTTGAATCAATTTTATTTTGAAAAAATTTATTAAAAATTTTTGTTGTAGACAAAATTAATAATATTATGTTCAATTATTTAAGGAGACCAAATTAATATTTTGATTAGATACTTTTGTTTTATTGAAAATAAATTCTAATTTCATTAAAAAATAAATTCTAGTTGATAAGTAAAAACACAAAAACATGCATGACAGTGAAATCATAATTTCTAGACAAAGTAAATTATAGTCTTATTATCTTAAAAAAATAATTTATTTATAGAATAATATTGAAAAATCAACAATAATTTGCATGAAAATAGTTTATTAGTAAAATAAAAGTTAATTGATTGATTACCATAAAATTTAATTTAACGATAAATTTGCAATTGAACATATTTTTACAGCTTAATTTAAAATATGTTTACAGCTTAATTTAAAAGCAACTGAAAATGTAAGTTATGGGAAATAAAACAAAACTCATCAAGAAAATAGAAACAGAGACACAAAAAAAAGGTCAGATGATATCATTTATGCCATTCCTATAAAAAAAACCGTAAATTTTGTTTCTTTTTCAAAATACTAAACTTTACTTTTTCAAACAATTTGTATACATATATTTGACAAAAATTAAATAAAAAAAGTTTCAGATAAATTTAAAGAAAAATTGGTCAATATGAATGAAAAAAAAGAACATATCAAATTCATCTGTTAGGAATTTAGGAATAACACGTAGAAAGAATTTAAATTATTTTAAAAGTAGTTATTTGATCTATTCAAACCGATTTTTTAAAATGAATCATTTGTATAAAATAAATCGGTTTTTTTTAAACCATACAAAAACGTGTCAACGATCCAGAAGCAACTTCACCTGCAATCGACTGCAAGTGAGTTTCCACCAAAAAATTTACGTGAGTAGTGAGTACTAATAATTTTTTTTTTTGTGATTAGACATGAAAAAAAACAAACGGAGAGAAAAGTCGCCTAAAAGACAGCAATTAAGTCCTTATTAAGCAGGGTACGAAATTCATCCTAAGATTCCAACAACTTCGTGTGAGATATTTTGTTCACTATTTCAAATTTTGCCATAGCATCTACAACATAGTTGGCCGATCTCTAAACTATCTTACATTATCTCTTATCAAATTTAGAAACTAAGACATGATCCGCATTTTGAACGTTGGTGAAACGTTCTGAACTATAAAAAAAACTTTTAAAC
This sequence comes from Arachis hypogaea, assembly GCF_003086295.3. Lineage (NCBI taxonomy): Eukaryota > Viridiplantae > Streptophyta > Magnoliopsida > Fabales > Fabaceae > Arachis > Arachis hypogaea. The sequence continues at coordinate 105,332,823 of NC_092040.1, forward strand.
AATCTATCTTATAAAAAAATCTACTTGTGCTCTATCTTCCAAACCAAAAATAAATCTCTTCAAATAATAAAAAGTTCACAACAAAACACCGTTTTTAGTAGTATTACTCCAAGACAACTATAGTGTCAGCACCATCCGATTTTCTAATTACACTATCAAAATCAGTAGAATTGTCATAGATACTAGTATCACTATTAATTTTGAACAACTCTCAAGAAGAAAGAGACCAAAATAAAATCGGACAAGCTAAACGAACAACATTAAATTTTGTGAACAAAGAGTTTAATTTCTTATTAGAAGCTAAGATTAAAGTTAGCACTTTACTGAAAGGCTAAGAATTTGTAAGATTAAAAATATCATTATTCTGGTCTCTCTAAATTCACCAAAGACCAAAGAAAAAAAGAGTAGTATTCATATTCTTACTTTCAATTATTCACTATTTTAAAAATGGGCAATGAATATTGTTAAGCTGTAAATTCTGTCAAATTGTATTAATTTTTGGACAATCACGTAAACAATGAAGGACGATTTTCGGAGCTAGAGAATAACGTGGGCACAAGTCAAAAATAGAAAGCCCACAATAATGTCTAAAAACAGAGGTGGAAAGACCATTAAAGATACAAGTTAAATAAAAAATTTAAATTTCCCAGATATATGAGTCCTCTAAAGTCAAAGTCAATTATTAATCTCCTTCCAACTATATTTATGCTTGTAAAATCATAAGTAACCACTACTAGAAGAGAAAATTTTTGAAGTTGATACATCCTATCCCCAACTCAATATGTCCCCAGATTTCACATTAGGATAATAAAAAAATATTTAAAGACAAATTAGCAGGGTTAGTATAATGGTGTATATCTCATGCAAATTTTAGCAACCATCTCTTTAAAGATCATCAATAGTAAGGTCAGTATTTGAAATGTGGACGTAGGACAGCTATTTGTTACAGCCCCTTTTTTTTTACCAAGAATCAAATTGAAAAAAATGATTAAGAGAGCTAATGCACAAAAAAAAATCCTCTTTTTGAATTTGATGTGTCTTTCTAATACTTTTCTAAACATAAAAAGCATTCTTAGAGAAGGACAGATAATGGTCTAAACGTGGAGATTCGAAGGCTTCTGGTGAAGAATGACTCCAGCCCCTATATATGGTTCTTATACGGCGTTCAAACCGCATCGGGATCAATGATTAAAATTGCAGATCCATCGGTGGCGTCCTCCCCACTTTATTGAGATTGCTGAGTCACGACCTTTAGTCTCTACATGTAAGACTCCTGTATAACACATGTTATTGTGATTAGTACGACAGCTATATAGTTAATCTCTAATTTTATATCAGAAAATCAGATGTATCTTTACTCACATAATGATTCTGAGACCGCTGATCATTAAATATCGCTTTGTTCTCCTTCAACGTTGGGTGTACTTGAACGTCTTCGCCAATATCGCATCGTAATCCAATGACTTCAACTACACATATTGCATATGTTTAGGATGCCTAGTAATGATATGTAAAACAATATAACTAAGTTAATAACAAAATTAAGGATACTATGTACCAGTGTGCCTTAGTCTTGATGAAGGTTGCTAAGCCGCCGGTATACTTAAACAATCTGGCTGATGCCTTATTAGCCCTGTTAGTGAGACGCTAATGCCCGAACCCCTCATCGGTCTTCCAGTGAACTAGCAGTGCCTTCTTTATTTCCAGTCAGAGCAAGGTTATCAGATAGTCTTGCCCTTCATGAACATTCTTTAGCATCTACTGCTGCCGCCGACTCATTTGATGGCCGTATAATAAATTCATATTTTATAATGATTTTTTTGGGTTGAAAAGAGTGAATTTTATCAACTTATCTTACACTTATTTATGAAAAATGCATGCTTTTAAGAAATTTTTCTAATTATGATTTATTGTTAAAAATATGCTTTTTAGACCATTAAATTGTCAAAATTCAATTCACCTCTATCCCATTCGATGCTTTGATGTATTTGTTGAGTGATTTCAGATTTAGAAGGTAAGAATGACTTGGAAAAGGTGGAGAGAAAGCGTGTAAAAGTAGAGAATTTATGAAGAATATGAGTTTTGGAAATTTGCCAGATTGTGCGTATGCGTACACACGACTTGCAGTGCGTGACTCACTTAAAAGAACACATGGCTCGCAATTTCTGATCCATTTTGGGTTCAATCCAACTCATTTCTAAAGCATTTGAAGCAAGAATTCAAGGGGATCAAAAAAGTAGTCATAATTTTGGGTTTTATTATGGTTTAGGTGATTCTTGAGAGAGAAGCTCTCTCTAGAATTTTAAAGTTGTTAGGGTTTCTTAGTTTAATTTCTCTCTAGTTTTGGGTTTTAATATTATTCTAGTGTAGTTTTCTTTAAATTTTTTTATTCTACTATCTTAATTTGCCTAATTTCTCTTGTTAATTTCTCTATTTTGTTACTTTTTAGTTTATAAATAATTGTTGAATTCTATTTTTTTTAATGCAATTTGATGTTTTCATGATGCTTAAGTGAGTTGATACTATTACATTCTTATTTTGGTTAGTTGTAGATTTCATTAATTCATGCAATTTATGATGCTTTATTTATATGCCTTTTAAGTGTTTGATGAAATGTCGTCTTTAATTATAGAGTAGATTTTTCTTTTCGACTTGGGATTGAGGACTTAAGTGACCTTGAGTCATTGATGCCTGATATTGATTGGTGATTTATGATTGTTAGTTGATTTTGTTTCCACTAACGCTATCCATTCACTAAGTCTAATTAGTGAGTTGGTTATGATTTGTTGATTAAGATCAATTATGCCTATTTGACTTTTTCCTGATGTTTAGGAGTTGACAAAGTGAGATTAACTCTTCATAATCATCATGTTTGTGGTCAATGATAAGAATAGTGATCCTTGACTCTCAACCCTTGTCAAGATTTTTTTAGCATTTGAATTTCCATTCTTTTACTAGTTAATTGATTTATTACTTTTAATTTAATTTCTTTTGTCGTTTAGATATTTCTTTGCTTCTTTTAATTTCGTGTAATTTAAATTTCCGTTTATTGCTACAAAACCCCATTTTTCATAGTGAATACTTTTACACCCGATTGTAATTTTATGGGAGAACGACCCAAGATTTGAAATGTTCGTTTATTTGATTTGTAACTTGTGACATCTTTTAAACTTTGATAGGGTTATTTGACAGTTTAGGATTATATCTACGACAAAACTTGAGTTTTAACTTATGAATTTCTAAACCGGTATCTAGCCATCATTATCGTAGATCTTCCTAATGAAGGCATCGTGAGAGGTGTCCCATATAAAATGTAGCTGTACAAATAAACTTTAAAATTAGTTAATCAAAATATAAGATATAAACTCGCTTAAAAAATTACAAACTAAAAAAAATTAATTACCGCCCATTTTTGAAATCATCGCTCTCTGGTCTTAGAGGGGATCTTCTTGTAGTTGGGCCAGAGATGGCCGTATATCAGCTTGATAATGTTGGTCATCTCTTGAGTACATGCGTTGTTGTTCAGTGGAACATATCAACAATCCACAAATAAACCAATTGGGAATATAAATTAAAACTTCAGAAGCAAATAACCATAATATATAGAGATTTTTATAGAAATTTTACAAAAGTTCATCTATAACTGGAATGTGCACAAACTCTTTCTATTAACAATTAACTTAAATAGCACCAAATGTCAACAATCAATGAACAACAGACACTTTCAACAATTCACTAATAAGGAAACATGAAACACTTTCAGTCATTCAAACCTACATCCCTAAATCCACTAAACTAGAGTCAATAATCAGACACATTCAACAATTTAATAATCAGAAAACATAAAACACTTTCAACCATTCAAACCTAAAACCCTAAATTCACTAAACTAGAATGCCTCCCTACTCCCATCCTTGCCCTTAGATTTGCTCGCCGTCCCTGTCCCGTTCCCGCCATGGGGGAGTATTGCTTCCCATTCTCATTTTCTACAGGGCTCCATTCCCCATCTCTTTGTCTGACTAATTATTAATTTCCATAGGAATATAGCTGAAAGTATCCATCCTATACAAAAGCAGCAAAATTTTATATAAAAAGTCTAAACGACAAGAGGCTGACTTCTTTCAAAATGATGCAGCGGGAGACACCACGGTGAGCCAGAGCACAGAGCAGTGGACGAGGTGCGGGACGCGACAGCAGAGAGGAGAATAGACACGACAATAGAGTTGTGGAAAGGAACGCCACGAATATAAAGAATGACGTGGTGATGCTCTCTCTCTCTCTCTCTCTCTCTCTCTCTCTCTCTCTCTCTCTCTCTCTCTCTCTCTCTCTCTCTCTCTCTCTCTCTCTCTCTCTCTCTCTCTCTCTCTCTCTCTCTCTATATATATATATATATATATATATATATATATATATATATATATATAAACTATTAAGGACAATTAAGTAAATTTATGAATTTCGGGGATTAGCAGGGATGGGGCAGGAATCTCAGTGCTTGCCTCGGGAGAATTTTGCTCCCCGTCCTCATCCCAGCAGGAAAAACTCCCCACAGTCGATCTCCAACAACCTTAAGTTTTCATTCAATATCCCTCAATCTTGCTTTCAAACTTGTAATTTTTCTCCTAATTCTTGCAATTTTAGTATCTTGTTGTGATTCTGCAGACTTCGGATCTGCCCAACGAAAAAATTACATTCATTCTAAACTATTGATAATCCAATACCATAACAAAAAAACTCATATCCCTAAACTCTAATTCACAAGACAAAACACGAACATACGTCATAATAGATGCAATTCCAAAATCTTCGGCTTGAGTTCTCCTTTGTTGAGGAAATTTGCAAAAACATGTGAAAATAGTACACTTCATATTTAAATTAAATTAAATTGTTAATCTAAACATGTGCTATGCATGCATTATCGATCTGTTAACCGCAAACAGTTCATTAATTCAAGTAGTGACATAGACATGCCAATAAAACAATGTCGACATAATTTCTTCATCGTGTACACTGAATGTTGACATCAAAATCAAATAGCCCTATCATAGTCGTAATTTGTATGTAATATTATATAGCATCATATTGGCCATTATTATTGCTCATGAGAAAACCAACCCTAAGTTTTATTCTCTCTTCTTTGGATTTTGCTTCCAAGTTCCTAGCGGCTACTGCATTACTATTACTGCTGTTTCCTTAGTTTCTCACAAAGGAATTTGTTGAAAAATTTGGAGGAGAATCAGTAATGTTATTTCTACCCTTCATTTTTTATATTCATTCTCTGCACCTTCCTTTTATGTATGATAAAGGAAAAAATATAAATTTTTCTATTATTTTGTCATAAAAGTGAGGTGTAGAGTAAAAATGTAGAAAATGAACGGTATAAATAACATTGATGTTGAGAATTTATATTTGATCTTTTTATCACAAATATCATAAGTTATGATTACCACAAATTAAAGCCAACTATTGGGTTTGAAAAATTATATATAGGCTTCTCTCGAAGAATTTGGGGTAAGTATGTATATGTTCTTCTTTCAATCTCTCTAGAATTTTTTTTTCTTTATGAACTTTCTCATGGTTATTTATAGGCAAATTCACAGGCATCACTATATAACCCCGTTTTGAGCACCTGTTTTTCTTTAGGTAATGATTCTGTTATTGGGAACTGTATGCTCACATCTTGATTATAAAGAAAATTTCTCCATTACAACTATATTTTATTTCTTTATTTATTTTATAAGATAAATATGAACAACTCTCAATCATACACATCACAAATTTACGCATACTATGCACTCGCACACACACGATTAAAGATTCTTTCCACTGTTTGTAACTTGGAAAAATGGGCCGTGAGCTGTGGATATGGGTCTTGTTTGTGTCGAGGTATTTGATATGTAAGCCCACTAGAATGGTAAAGTTTCATGTGAACAAAAAAAAGTTTCATCAGACCTAAAAAATAAAAGCATTTCATGTCATTGTTGACCCAAAAAGTTCATTTGATCTGTGTTTTAGGCCTCTAGCCCTTTTGTTAACAAAAAAAAAAAAAGAAAAGCTAACTTAATTTAGTGGAGTGATTAATTTACAAGTTAGTTTAAATAAGTGTTTAGTATTTGAATTCTATTTTGTGTATGTAAAATAATTTATTGGCTAATGATAAATTTTTAAATAAAATTTTGATTCATGAAAAATTAACTCTTAGTTTATTGGGTTAGAAGATACCGTTTGAAACCCAAAAAAAATTGTCACAAAAAGGAACATGTGAACCACTGGCTCAACCATTGTAGGTGAACTAATTAAAGAACTCTACTTTGATGTTGAGAACCACAAATTGAAAGATTCAAGGATAGGGTTTTATCCTTGTAGTCCATCGCTTATGAGGTCCGTCACATGTGAACCACTGGTTCAACCTATGGATATAGAAAGGGTTATAAAAAATTAAAAATACATGAATAATTATTTTTCAATTTGTTTTCTTTTATTGAATGTTAAAACTGCATGTGACCATACACATAACTTTCCTTTTTCAATCTTAGCACTAGATGTTGAAGGTTATTACTTTTTTCTTTTCTTTTCTTTTCTTTTTTTAACATAAAGGGAGGTTTTTCTACCAAGCCACAAAGTTTAAGTGATATGAGAGTGTGTGGATCTTATCAAATAACTTAAAGAAAAATGGAAAAATTAAACCTCCAATAATGTTCCTAGCAGCTGCATGGTCTCACCAATCATATTGAAGTTCACATATGCCACAGAAGAGGAGATGCTAGCATTAGTAAGAGGAAAATGTAGACTGTAGAGTGATCTAATCTTTGGCTAGAATATATGTCACTATTTCACACTATTATATATTGTAGATAGACTTAATATCATTTTCAGATAAATACACTCTTGTGTGAGTACCTTTTGTTTATGCTATCTAGCTTCCAAAGCATACGTGGAAGATAGTGTATTAAAATATGTACTTCCATTTTTTTTAAATAATTTCAACATACTATATGGATTTATGTGCAAATGAATGTAACGGATCCTCCTAAGTTGTGGCAAAAATAGCGAATAGAGATGCATCTATATGTAGAGCAATAATATTATTGCAATAAAATGTTTTGTCCCTTAGCTTTTCAGATGGGGTATACGTGGTTATAGTTTTCACCTACGTGGCAAACCGGCATTGCTTGCATGTCATGACACACACAAATTTTATTTTAAGAAAAAAAAAAGAAAATGGGACAAAACGTACCCTACACCTATTAATGATTACTTAATTTCTAAATCCATTGGAAGACTCATTGCCACAATTTCTATTCTTATAAGAATTAACGTACGCAAAATCTCATAGATAATATCTATATACACAATGCAATGTCCATTCATAACACCCTCTTAGGCACTCAAAAAAGATGAATTATTCTAATGCCACTCATAATACAATATGTGGAAATTAACTTTTAAAAAAAATTCCTAATTTTATGTGTGTGTGAGTAGTAGACAAGAGAATAGATATATGTACGTTCATTAATTAATATGAATATGGTGGTGGAAAATGAAAAAAAAAATAGAAGGGTTATGTATGTATATATGTGACAAGAAAAAGGTGATCCAAAGTGACATAGGGTTATGGTCATTCTTTGGTAGTTAATCTCCAACATTCAAACCTCATCTACAAGGATAGGATTGAAGCTCTCATTTGTTTGGCTTTCACTTTCATTATCTACCTCTTATTTCACCAATATAAGGGAGGGTGCATGGAATCACGTATAGGCCACTTTGATGACCATATAGTATAATAGTACTAGTCAACAATCAATACTATACTATATAGCAAACAAAATTTGAGTAATAACATTGCAAACCAATGTCGACCTCCTCCATTAACGGTTGGTGTCTCTCTTCCATCTCTCCAGCTGCCAACACCTCCGTAAGGAGAGCCGCATTGCGCCCTTCCGTTTGCGCCGCCCTTGGCACCCCTTCGTCGTCGTCTTCCTCCTCCTCTTTTCCTCCTCTCATCCAAGACAGGCCTGTTATTGCTCAACCCATCATCACCCCAACTTTGCCCTTGGTATATATATATGCAACAAATGAAAATTGTGTTTTTGTTGATTAGTTTCTTACTTTAAATTCTCTCTCTTAATTGGTTTATAAAAAAATAATTACATTTTTGGATTATCAAATTTTTTAAAAATAATCATTATTTTACAATGAAATTAAAGAAATTATTTCTTCTTTTAAATTTCAGTAAAAACCCACAATTCTATTTGTACTTTTGGCTTATAATGTGTGTTAGTGTGTCATGGGCTATTTCGACAACCTTCATTCAACATTGATGCACTAAAAGTGTATAATTATTTATCATTACTTATTATTTTTATTATTATTGTTATAGAAATCTAGACTCTAGTCATATGTTGACATATGTTACAAAATACGATTTATATGATATTATCTGGAGGAAAAAAAAATTGAAACGAAAAGAAATTTCGAGTTTTCAACATAACACATATAATGACACATATATAGTGAAAACTACGTATTCTTTTACTTATATACATATATATAAAACAAAAAGATCAATTCTTTTCCTTGGTCATTCCCCATATTGTATGTCTATAAAATAATATCAAATTTGTTTTTGCGCCTTGACTTTATTAGTTGCCAATCCTAGTTATTAATTGTCAAAAGCTTTTTACTTTGGTAATAATAATTAACTACCTTAAAAATCATATGCATGCATGACACGACCAAATTTAAAAATGTTATTTGTACATTAAAATTAGCTATTAAAATTAATTGTTATGTATTTATATATAAATATATGTATTATTTAATTTATTTTTAATATATATTATATATTCTAACATATATTTTATACTAATAACTGATTTTAATAATTGGTTTTAGTATACACGTAACATACTCAATATAAAATTATTAAATAGCATACTAAGCATACTACAAAATTTGATCTCTCTTTGAGCTTAAGAGATATAATAGGTTAATTTGGTTGCTAAATGAAAAATAAACATTTCATCAAGTTTCTAAAATTTAAGAGTTTTCACGGGATCAGCATTTCATTTTTTCTTTGGAGACCTACCACACCACATTGGTAGCTTAGTTAGGTTTGAGTGACAGGTGTGTGGCATGGACATGTTCATACACTAGTATGTATCACCAATCAACACCACACAATTAACCAATTTTTCATACCAAAATTTTTAATTCTATATAATGTAAATTTTCCTTTATATGGTGGAGCCAGCATAGTTATAACTTATAAGAGTGTGTTAGTTATTTGTTGGAGGATTCTAAGGCGGGTTATACAGCAAATCCAAACTAATCATAAGAAAAGAAAAAGGTCTATTCATCATAAATCAGTTTTGCAATATTTACTAAAACTAATTTTTTAATTCCCTCATATACTTTCACCATCACTTATGAAAAAGTCATATCAATTTTAATATATATTTTTTAGATTTTTGCAATATTTATTTACATAACCAAATTTAATGCTACTAAGCTAGCATCAAGCTATTAACCTAATATGGCTAAAATTTCATAAATTAAGGATTTCACCCACTTTAGTTTCTTTAATTTAACTCATTATTTTTATTATTAATTTAAAGGTTGACACATATTTCTTTATTTGTGATTTATGAAGAGAGAAGAGATGGGAAAGGAGTACGAGGAGGCTATTGAAGAACTTCAGAGACTCTTGAGGTAATAAATTAAATCTCAAATACATAATTAAGAACAATGCAAAATTCCAGAACAGTATTATTATACCTTCATCATGATTGAATATTAATTAATTAATTAAAAAAATAAAAAATAAAAATGGTGACAGGGAGAAGGGTGAGCTGAGGGCTACAGCAGCTGAGAAAGTTGAACAGATAACAGCTTCATTGGGAACATCATCTTCCGGTGGAATCGCTGCATCTGATGCAGCCTCTGAGAGGATCAAAGCTGGATTCATTCACTTCAAGAAAGAGAAATATGAGTTAGTAACTTAATTCATTAAACATTTAATTTCTTTATTCTTTTCTTTTATTTCTTATACCTTAAGTTTTTCATTTTCTCTATTGTTCCACAGCAAGAACCCTGCTTTGTATGGTGAACTTGCCAAAGGACAAGCCCCCAAGGTATTTTTCTTTCTTGTATTCATCAATTTCATATAAAAAATTGTGCTTCACATCAGTGTTTCTTTTTTTAAATTATTGCGCTAATAACTTTGTGGTGGTTCGGTTTTGGTTTTTGCAGTTCATGGTGTTTGCTTGCTCTGATTCAAGAGTGTGCCCATCTCATGTGTTAGATTTCCAGCCCGGTGAGGCCTTTGTGGTCAGAAATGTTGCTAACATTGTTCCACCATATGACCAGGTCCGTTTTAAATTACATTTCTGATTTTCATTATTTTATACTCAAATGGATGGTTAATTTTAATGGTGTTTACTCTTCTTTGTACCAGACAAAATACGCTGGAGCTGGTTCTGCTATTGAGTATGCAGTTCTGCATCTCAAGGTAATGAAATGATATTGATTTGATTAATAATGATTATTATAGGAAGAGTCAAATCTAATTAGCATAACCAAGTTATTTTTATACAAAGGTTTCCGAAATTGTGGTCATTGGACACAGTGCTTGTGGTGGTATTAAGGGACTCTTGTCTTTCCCATACGATGGAGCCTATTCCACGTAAGTTATTTTTTGCATTACACTAAATTTATTTTTATGTTCTCATCTATTATAACCATGAAAGCAAAAATATTTCAATTTTAACAGTTTTTGGTACAATAAACTACCCAGTGTTGCAATTTTAATCATTTTAGCTCGCCAACTTGCATTTTTATTAGAATGTATACAGAAATGGACTAACTAGTCTTCATTCAAATTATTGTTCACTTTTGATTCATAAGGAATTTTACATTCTATATCATTTTTTTATTTATATTTTCTCTTTAACCTGTGCAGTGATTTTATTGAGGAGTGGGTCAAAATTGGCTTACCCGCCAAGACTAAGGTTAAGGCACAACATGGTGATGCACCTTTTGCAGAGCAGTGTTTTCACTGTGAGAAGGTATAAGACAATAAAGAATTACAAGAAAAAAAAAATAACATACGGAAAAATTTTGATACATTGATAATATAAAAAATTTTACAAAATTATCTAATTAAATTCATATATTTAGATAACATTTTAAATACTGGATGTAAAAATTAGTTAGTTTTATATTGGTACAACACAGATAATGCATGAAAATTAAATTTTGCATTAAAAAAAGGAGGTCACTTATTTATATAGCAGTAATATTAGAAAAATAAAAAAAAACAATAATAAGAACTTATCTTATATAATATTTATTAATTGTTATAATAATTAATAAATACTAAATAAGACAAGTTCTAATTGTTTTTTGCTACTTTTGTTTTATTAACAGAAATTTCTATTTATAATTTTATATAAAAATTGTGTGGGTGTGTGAGGTGATGGTAAGACTGAAATTAGGAATATTGAATTGAAAATGCAGGAAGCAGTGAATGTTTCACTTGGGAACCTTCTAACATACCCATTTGTGAGGGATGGATTGGTGAACAAGACACTGGCACTGAAAGGAGGATACTATGACTTTGTTAAGGGATCTTTTGAGCTCTGGGGCCTTCAGTTTGGCCTTTCCTCTTCTTTCTCCGTATGAACATCATCAATTATGACCTCATCTTCTACTTGGTTCCCTAATTAAGTATTCTCTCCCACTCCCCTATCATTCTACATACTATGTAATTAATTATATCATCATCCTTGTTCATTTTCTTCATTATGAGCCTAATTGATGGAGATTCTCCATCACTATATATATATCAATCTCCATTGGTACAAATAAACCAAGTATAAATAAATTAATAAATGAAGTGTTGCTTTCCTTCTTTTTTTTTTTCTTTTTTTTTTTAATTAAGGAGCAAATGAAGAGAAAGTGTGTAAGCTATATAATAAATTATACTGATTCTGTAACATTGTTGTTAATTTAATTAAGGTGTATGTTTCAGCGTACCAATGGATTTTTCTTGTTTGTTTAGGTAAAAGATGTGGCCACGATTCTGCATTGGAAGCTATATTAGGGTCATTCCTGTGTCTGCAAATGAAGAGGCCTAAGCTAGCTTACTTTGATTTTCATCTATTATATATATATGAAATTGAAATTATGAACTAGTTTTAGTTTGGAAACTACCTCTCCTTTAATAATAAGAGTTGGAAATCCTTTTCTAAGGCAAATAAAATTTTCATCATTTAATTTGGCCACATTATTAGCTGTTCCTATCAAAATATTTGAATATTTCTAGCTTACTTCAACAATTCGGCCTCGTTGTCTATAATACTAAAAGGTGTTTGTTTTGGTACAATAATAAATTTATACATACTAATACAATAAAAATATAGATAAATAATAAAATGACACATAAATTATATTATATTATCTACATTAGCATTTATTTTTTTTAAATATATATTATATCAATACTTTTATGAAAACACCCGCTTATAATTCAATTCAGTAAAAACAAAAAAAATATATTTTTATTTAATTTTATAAAAAAACCTAAAATATTTTTTTATGTTGGACAAAATTACCTATTAAAAAGTGGTTAACCAAAACCAAATTTTAAAAACCGATTTTTAACCGATTAACTAAAACCAAAACTAAATTTTATGTAATTCTTGTGTTTAAATTGGTTAACTGATTTTTTTTTGTAAAAATTGGTTAAAAACCGATTTTTATTTTTATTTTTTTGAAAAATCAAAATTTTCTATGTAAAAAACCGATTTTTTTAAAATCTTTTTTTTAAATTGATTTTTATTTTTATAACCGTTTTTAAATTTTTTAACCGGCTAATAACCAATTTTATCACATAAAACTAATTTGGTTAATTAACCAAATTATATTTTTGGCTAACCCAAAAACAGGTTTAGTTTTTGGATTAATCAAATCATGAACAGCCCTAGAAATGTCGATGACGAGACGAGACGAATGACGAGATGTCAGTGAGTGTAAACGAGACGAGACTCTAATAAAAGAGAAGAGAAAGTTTGAGTCTCAAAATTGTGAGTGAGAGAGATGTTCCTTAAGAGTGTAAAGATGAGGTGAGAAAATTAAGTGAAGATGAAGCGCTTCTTTAATTTTTTTAGTTTTTCAGATGTCTTTTTTTTTATGAATGATTATGAGAAATTAAGGGTTATGGGGAGCATAAACAAGATTGAAACAATCTCCTTTAGTGTTGATGAGTAACTGTTTTTGTTTTATTTTTTGAATTATTTAAAATTTAAAATTATAATATTAAAGTTCGTTGAATTTTAAAATTTGATTAATTTAAATGGATAGTTTTTGTCCAACATAAAAAATATATTTAGATCTTTTTATAAAATTAAATAAAAAGATAATATTTGGTGAAAATTCAGATTCAGTTAACTTCATGTGAAGTTGATAGTTGAGAGCTGTAGGATGACAATTTAGTCAAACATATCAAATCATTTAACGTTTCTCAGCTATCAACTTCACATGAAGTTAACTACACCTGAATTTTTACCTTTTTGTTTTTACTAAATTATAAGAGTGTTCTACTAAAAGTATTGATATGATATATATTTTAAAAAAATTAAATGCTGACATAGATAATATAATTCACCTGTTGTTTTGTTATTTGTCTACATTTTTATCATATTGGTATGTATGAATTTATCATCGTAGTGAAGCAAACACCTTAAAAATATATACTACGGAATAAAATATTTTAGAATTAGCATTATTATATTATAATTTTAATGCACTATCAGTGTAAAATAGTTTTACACGTGTACCCAATTATGTAACGTCGCATCAGTAAAAATAACTATCTTTCACATTGACCACATGAATGGTCATCCAAAAGAATGGATGTGATTACACAACTGTGTAAAATATTTTACACTGACAGTATATCAAAATTAAACTCTTATATATATAAATTATTTTTTGTTAAAAAAATCATGGTAAGACCATAATTTAAAAACTGGATCGGACCAGCCGATCGAACCAATTCAACTGGAAACCAGAAGTTTTTGCAATTTGATCCAGCAAACGAAGTTGTTAAATTAAAAATCGCTTGAAAATGATTGAATTGGCCGAGAACTTGCCGAAATTGAACTGGATCTTGACCTATTTTAGAAAAAACGACATTGTTTGGTAGAAAAAAAAGGAAAAAGTCCTCCCACTCCTCTCATCAATCTCAATTTCTCATTTTCTCTTCGCCTAAAAAAGAATGGTGCTCTTCCTTTTCCTAAAAAGAACCCTAGCCTCTTTTACCACCGTCGCTGTTCTTCTCACTGTCGCCGTCTATCACGCTCAAGAACTTCGTCTGTTCGTCGTGCTCCATCCCCTCTCCTCATTCCCCTATTCCTCGTTTGTTCTTCTTGCTGCTCATTCGCACTTTGTCCGCCATCCCTCGTCATTCTTGTCGCCCGGTCGCGTCGTTCGTCATGCTTGTCCCTTAAAGATAATGGTTGCTCGTTCGTCGTGCTTTGTCTTTTTTTTTTCATTTTTTTCGGACATCATATTGAAATACTAAATGATTAGCTTTAACTCTACTCATTGTTGTAGTTTTTTGTTATTTTTTTCTTCAAAAATCATATTCAAAATCCTCAATGCTTACTGCTCAGTGTTCACTGTTCATTCCTTAATGTTCATAAATCATTTTTTGTTCTTTGGTTTTGAATTTATTAATGGCTACTCTGAGTTTGTTTTTTTCAGAAATCAATTTTTGTGCTCAATACTTGATTGTGCACTAAAAATATGAATTTCTTGTATACAAATAATTATAAGATGGCCAAAAAATATGGCAAAAAAGAGTAAAGTTCTTCCTAGAGGTGTTGGGTAAAAGGATGAAAACCAAAAGAACACCTTGAGGAGTTAAATTTCTCTTTAGTGGAAACTAAATTAGTGGAAGTGAATTGGTTGGATTTGAAGTGGAAAGAGTGTCATCTAGTTAAAAAGAAACAAAACTAGATGTCCTTTCACTAATATCACATGTTATGAGCACCCTTTTACCTAGACACCTCCCCGCCACGGATATCCGAAGCAATGTTCAGAACTTTAACTTAATTTGTGAGGATCAACTTCCTCCTTACACCCAACTTTGGTTAAAAAGACTTGAAATAATAGGAACATATAAAATTATTTTCTGCCAACTACCATATTTAGTAACAAGCTTTGGGATAAAAGGAGTAGGCTAAATATTACATTGTAACCATTGGACAATGTACTCCTCCCCCCAAAATAACTTTACACTATAAAAAGAGCTCAACTCACTTGTCTTGGGGGACTTTTTTTTTTGAAAAATCAAAGAACTCCTATCTATTTTTTCTCTCCTCTAATTCTTCTCATTTTTCTTCATTTTGTTCATCAACTTCAAACAAAAATTCATAAAATTGGCATTCGGGTGTTCCACCAGAACATCCGATAGCAAGATTAATTAACTATTGTCCACTCAAAAAGAGTTCATTCGTCCTCTTGTGACATTAGTAAATGTCTCAACACTTGTTCTCCACCTTTATTTCTCATCTTTAGTTCTTGTGTTTCTTATTTGCCATTAATAGAAGTGTTTTCTTCACAAATATACTTACCCTTAATCTCTCATCTTAATTTTTTTCACTTAATCTATTTTTACAAAACTCACCCAAATTATTTGGTGACTCCACTGGGGAGGAACACTTCGACGTAATGGCTGAATCTAGCAACACTCATTTTGGATAGAATTGATCACCCAGGCGACGTTTAGTAACCCATCAAAATCTCAATCTCAGCTTGGGAACACCTCAAAATGAGGACGAGTGCAACAAAAAAAAAAAAGAAACACATGGAGAAGTAGAATTTGGGTGCAGGAGGAGAAAGAGCTCATGCCTATGCAAATTTTTTCACACCCCATACTGGAAGTACTGCTAGTCTACACACTTATGTAATCATTTTTACTCATGTGTACAATCATATGATAGCCAACCACACAAAGATGCAAGTTTTGATTACTAAAATAATGAATGACTAGTGATCAAATGAGGTATAGAACCCTCTTACTGCCTCTATTCATGAATCATGAGCATATGGAAGAAGATGAGAACACCCACGTCACTTATAGGGAGTTGACGTGTATTCTAAAAGACAAATGAGAGGCAAATAAACCTACTTGGGAGATGAATCCACCATTTGGACATCATATTTTGGCAAAATTGTACCCTAAGGGGTACCAACCGCCTATCTTTTGCAAGTTCGATGGTACTAGAAATGGCAAAAAACACATTATGTCATTTTTGGATAACCTCGGGATGTTCAGAAACCACCAGGAACTCAAGATTAGGGAGTTCTCAAAATCATTGACAGGCGTTCACTTGGTATGTTAAGTTGAAAGCTAATAGCATCAACACCTGGAACTAATTAGTGACAGAATTCTGCAACAAGTTCTTAGAAGAGAAACTCTCTATGCATATCATGGACCTAGAAAAAGTGAAACAGAGACAAGGAGAAGGATTGGTGACATTTATCAAGAGATACAGAAATCAAGCTTTACTTTGCATGGACACCCTTCTAGAGTCACAATTAGTGTACGGGTGTATTAGAAATATAGAAGACGGATTCTAAATTTATCTTTTCATGAACAATATAAACACATTTTCTAAACTCTTGAAGAGAGAATTTAGCATAACCGAGGCAATGAAGCGCAATGGGAGGAGATCTAAATAAGTTCCCCCTCTAGAGCTATGTGCTGCTGATGGCAGGGACAGAAGGTGTTTCTATTTTAGGGATTCTAAGAGAAATAATCCTCCACCTCCGCTACGGCGCTACCATTCCCCAGAGCTCAGGCTAGGGTTATTGTAAATGGATGGTTTGATGATGGAATATTGATCCCCAAAATAGATAAAGAACCACCAACACCTGAAGACTTGAGAGACCTAAAGTATTGCATGGTGCACCGAAATAAAAGCCATGGATTGGCTGATTGTTATGCGGTAAGGATGATGTTGCATAGGCAAGTAAAGAAAGGGAAGATACTCCTAAATGGAGAACAAAATTAAGTAAGTGTGAAGAGCACTCTTTTTCCTCAACATGATGTTGGAATGATAAGTGTTGAAGGAGAGGTAATGCTGACAGAGATCATAGAAGAAGCAGAAGAGATAGTCACCATGGAGGAGTCCTTGGATGAAGACACATTGACAAGGGATCTTTTGAAATCTCGACGGTGTAGAATCATGTTCAACCAACTTGGCTTGGAACTCTGCATTCAGAAAGAGTTTGGCTCTAATATGAGTCATTCAGAAGCATGAAAAAAGTTTGGAGGTATCAACACTCTGCTCACAATATTAACAAAGGCCCACGCAAATACCCTGGTGTTTTGGGACCCTGACTCGTTCAATGGGGAGTTCTACCACAATAAACCATTGTATGTTAAAGCAGTGGTGGAAGGCATGAAGGCTAGGAGGGCCTTACTGAATGCTGGATTGGGGGTAAATATTATACCCACTTATATATTTTAGAGATGGGAGGTTCTGCTGCTAATCAGATAAGGCCTACTTAAGTTTGGCTCAATACTTTTAATGGAATGGGCGTGAGATCCGGAGGGTATGTTAATGTTGTCTTAGAAATTGGCCCTGTAAAAACCAACAATAAGTTTCATGTGGTGGATTAAAACTCTAGCTACCACATCCTGCTGGGACGTCCATGAATTCATTTACATCGGTGTGTTCTTTCGAGTTGGCAACAATGCATAAAGTCTAACTTGAGAGTGAAGGATATTAGCATCTCAACCACTGCAACACCCTTTTATGCAAGAGAAGCACATTTAGTGGATGCAAGTTTTTATGAAGAGCTTGCATTGCTAGGGATTAACACAATAAGGCTTGTACGAGAATGTCCGATCAAAGCACCCATACAAAAAAGGAGCATAAAAAAATACCTCGATGGAGAAAACACCAAAAGAAAATACCAAAAGACAAGCAACAACAGTTGAAGACCTAGGGCTTCGTAAGGAAATTCTCCCATGTGGAGCGTATAGGTAGTGTATCCTATAGGAACTCAGAGGTCCAGCGAAAGAAAATCACTAGAACTCTCCTAGCCCCAACATCCTAAATGTACAGGAAAAAGAACATCTTCAAAACAACATAGGAAACGTCCCTCTCCAACTCCAAGATAAAGCACAGCAGAAGGAGGAAGAAGTTGAAGAGATTAATTTAGGGACTCGAGAACACCTGAAACCTTTGTTCGTGTGCAAATCTCTAGAAGAGATAGAGAAAAAGGATTTGATAGCACTATTAATAGAGTTCAGAGATGTGTTCGCTTGGAACTATGATAAAATGCCAAGACTGGATCCAAACCTGGTAACCCACAATCTAGCTGTGTGGAAAGGAGCAGCCCCTGTCAAGCAAGCTCCTAGAAAATACTCCAATGAAATAAAGGCTCAAGTAAAGAAAGAAATCAAAAGGTTACTCGCTGCCAAATTCATCAAACTAATACAACATCCCTCTTGGTTAACCAACATAGTACCAATGAAAAAGAAAAATAGACAGATTAGGTGTTGCGTGGATTTTAGGGATCTAAACAAAGGTTGCCTTAAAGATGATTTTTTTCTGTCAGATGTCGATAGAATGGTAGATGTTATAGCTGGATTTGAAAGGTTATCTTTCATGGATGGATTTAGTTGATACAACCAGATTAGGATGGCTCCGAGAGATGAAGAAAAGACAGCATTTTGAATACTAGTAGGCAACTTTTATTATACTATTATACCTTTTGGCCTAAAGAATATCGGGGGAACCTACCAAAGAGCCATGACTACTATATTTTATGGCATAATGCATGACTTTGTAGAAGACTACGTAGATGATTTGGTTTTCAAGTCAACATATGAGAAACAACACACATAACACCTTAGAGTTTTCTTCACTAGATGTAGAAAGTATAGACTCAAAGTCCACAAAGGAAGCATTTTGACTGACGAGGATAAGATTATAGCTCTCCAAGACATGGAACTTCCTAAGGACATCAAGAGACTCAAGAAGTTCATAGGCAAGCTGGGGTACATTCGAAGGTTCATACTAGTATTAGGAGATCTCTTAGGATCCCTAAGACCTTTGTTGAGAAAAAAGAACACCTTTAAGTGGGAATAACACCACCAAATTATAATGGATAAGATCAAGAACGTTCTCACATCTATTTACACTATGACTTTTTCTCAACCTGGTGCACCATTGAAGGTGTCTTAGCAGTAGGAGAAGAAGCAGTTAGTGGGTTAATTACATAAGAAGGTGAGGGCAAAGAAAAACCCATTGCTTATGTCAATAAAGCTATGAAAGGGCCAGAACAAGTATACTCCTCACCAGAGAAATATTGCCTTGCTTTGGTGTACATCTCACAAAGATACCGACACAACTTCCAAGCACACAAAGTAGAAGTTGTATAAAAAAAATGAAGGCCTTAGATTTTTAATCGAAAAGCCAATATTGAACGGGAGAATGAGTTATTGGACACTCCTATTAAACAAATATGATGTAAAATTGGTGACACCCACCACCATTAAGAGCCAAGATTTAGCTGACCTTTCATCAATTTGTCCTGAAAAAACAACAATTGAAGAGTTATCGGATCAAATTTCAAGAACAATAAAGATTGTTCATGCTTGCAATGAAGAAGAAATATGGACTCTCATGTTTGATGGAACACCCTCGAATCCTTAAAGAGGGGTAGGAGTTGTCTTTATAGACCCTCATAGGAGAAATCTATCTTTCATGTTTCGGTTGAATTTTTCCTGCACCAATAATGAGGTAGAGTATGAAGCTCTAATGCTCGGTCTAAAGATGGCTTAAGAAATTGGTGTCAAAAAAACTCCATATCAAAGGAGACTCCAACCTAATAATACAACATATCCAAGGAGGGTACGGTATGAAGGAAAGAAATCTAGCCTTATGTAGATAACGAGTTTGGTACATGATGAAGGTATTTGACAAAATTTTATTTGAGCATATATCCCGAATAAAAAATAAGCATGCAGATACTCTAGCAACATTGAGGAGTAGAGTCACTATTTAAAATGGACAACATGCTTTGGAACATCGGTCAATTGAAAGTTCTGCCAAAGAAGAAAGGATATCCATGAAAGAAAAAACCAATGATTAGCAAACGCCTCTACATGAACGGCTCAAAACACTCAACATTACTAAAGAAATAAGAGGATTTTGTCTTTTCAATGGACAAATATTAAAAAAAATAGTGATGGACTCCTCATGAAAAGTGTAAGAGAAAATAAAGGAAAAGAAAAAGTAGAACAACTACATGGAGTCACTTGTAGAAAAGATGGCCTTGGATTGTATCAAAAACTCGAAAGGTGGAGTATTTATTGGCCAAAAATAAAGTCTCATTATGATGAAGGCTGATTTTTTTTATATGATTTAGTGTTGTGAGTAATGCTTCATTATGATCATTTGGGGGGAATTACACTGTTATGACGGCGTTATTTTAAAAAATTAGGGGGGAAGAAATCGGTGGGACCGATTTCAAGGAGAGAGAAGAGGGAACACAAATCGGTCCCACCGATTTGTGTAAGATGGAGATACCAAATCGGACCCACCGATTTGAAGGAGTCTTATTTTATAACATAGTAATCGAACTCATCGATTTCGGGCGTGAAATTTACATTGACATTTATATTTACCAACTCGTGCTTGTATTCATCTGAATTTACATTGACATTTTTATTTACCAACTCATTTCAAACCTGATTAACATATCCGATAGAAAACATATTCGATAATAACGTATTCGATAATAAAGTAGTCATTAAGTGGTAATAACCTAATTGAGGTACTCATTAAGTAAAAAGTACAACTTAATTTTTAAGTAGAAGTAACAACCTAATTGACATACTCATTAAGTAAATAGAACAATTTAATTTTTAAATAGCGATAACAACCTAATTGACATACTCATTAAGTAAAATAGCGATAACAACCTAATTGACATACTCATTAAGTAAATAGAACAACTTAATTTTTAAATAGTAGTAACAACCTAATTGACATACTCATTAAGTGAATAGAACAACTTAATTTTTAAATAGTAATAACAACCTAATTAACAACTTAGTTCATCCATACAACTTCACTTCCTTGGTGCCCACTTGATATCGGTGTATAACTTTCTGCACTTCTTGGCAATCCTGTTAAAAGCAGATGGTGTATACCGATTCGCACTCCGACGAGGAGGATCAGCTCTAAGGTTGTAACCTTTTCCTCTTTCACTTGTGGCCGTACCTAAGAAAACACAACAAATGGTGGATCCTATTACTCAAATGGCTATTCAATATGTAATACAAATACAATTTCACCATAAAGCTACTAATAGAAATTAAGTAATCAAATACAAAAACAACTTTATTTTACCTGCACTGGGAGCTGGATCCTCATCATCATCATCATCATCATCATCCTCATCCTCATCCTCTCCCTCATCCTCATCCTCATCCTCATCCTCATCTGCATCATCTGGATGGTCTACTAGGTAGTTATCAGTCTCATCAACTGCCCTGTTACTCTCATGAATCAGACTCATCGGAATACGTCTAGGATTTTCACTCTGTATAATCCATACAATGCCTTCAGCACTTCTGCTTGAGTCAACAGACATTCTGGCACCAGAATTAGTCGAGGAAGTGTGAACCCGAGGTCTCGAATCCAATGACCTCCTAGCTAGAGTAATCCCACCCGAATGTGCTTGATGGTCGGTCGGAATGTCAACATAATTACCTGAATGTGAGTGGTGCGACCCCGATGCCATGAAACCAAGCAGCTGACTGAATGAAGTTTGCTCTGGATACTCAAAATGTGGACCACCCAAATACTGTTGCTGTACCGGGACTGATGCTGAAAAATAATCAGACGGATGCGTCTCAGGAACATATGGTACAAAGTACTCAACCCCCTGGTGTGGCGGTATTACTGGCGGTGGTGGTGGAGGTACCGGATCCGGTTCCGGTTCCGGCACTGGTGGTGGTGGGGGACCTTCTGGATTCTCTTCGAATACAAGGTTCGACAATTGCAAGTGATCACCAAATGCAGCTCGGTACCAATGCATGTAAATTTTTAATGGATAATGTAAATGCACCAAGTCATCAAAGAGAGTGTGACTATACCGATTGGTCCACTTCATCACCCAAGAAGAGTGGGTATTGGCCCAATCTTGATTCTTAGGCCCAGTAAGAACTTCGCCGTGTGATGCACCTAGATTCTCTGGTTGATTAGGAACACCCTGTGTCAATCCAAATTGTCTCCTGACTCTATCAGATGCATGCCACTCGATGCATTCAAAAGATATAAGTGGCACTGTGGCACTCCAGATAACCGAATTATGATGGATGTCTAAAGGAATCAAGTCTGGGTCGATGTTTCCAATGCCATATGCCTGCCAAACAAACTAGACACATCGAACCAGTCAGATGATTACACAACAATTAATTTACTATACAAGTTACATACGGTACTTGTATTTTACAACATACCTGTCCTTCTTGTAGATCATCCAACAATCTCCTATAGTGCGCAAGAGAATTATATCGGTATGCATAGTTTTCACGGTCCCAGCTACGCCACCTGCCATCGGACAATTCATTAGTTAACTAATCTTATAAAAAACATAAAACAATTTCTATCATACATTTCAATGCATACTTTAATCAAACTTACCTGTTTGCAATTGGAAACACTCGGGGATTGTCGGGAATAGGCGCTAGAAATGGTAGCCGAATCCAAGCCCAAGTGAGCAAGAGTACCAACGGACCGTCCAAGTGCTTGCAGTCGACACGAGTTGCCCTACACAATGATCTATACAAGTTGCCAGATATGCCGAACCCCAACTAAACTGTATGATCTGATGAATAACCTCACGACTGATAAACTATTTATTCGTAAAATAGAATACTAATTTTATTATTGTTATTATTACTCATAAAACAGCATATTATTATTATTATTATTATTATTATTATTATTATTATTATTATTATTATTATTATTCATAACACAGCGTTACAATTTTCTAATCTAAGTTTAGTAACAACTAATTTATTCTCTAAATTTTAATGAATTAAAATTCATTTATTATTGATCATAAATAAAATAATTTATTAAAGTTTAATTATTAATCATAATAAATTATTAAACTCAATTACTACTACTAATAATAACTACAATCTACTTTAGGAGAGCAATTTCATTAGTTAGTTCATTAACTAAAAAAAATTATTATTTACAGCTTACCTTACCATACATACATACATACATACATACATACATACATACATATATACATACATGATTAATTTCGATTTTTATTTCTATTTCTAACCACCTAATCATACATGCATACATACATACATACATATATACATACATGATTAATTTCAATTTTAATTTCTATTTCTAACCACCTAATAATAAAATTATACATACATATATGATTTAATTAATCTCTACTTAATGCTATTACAATATATATTTCTAATTAAATTTAATATTTATCACTATTCTTATTATTAAATCAGATTATTAAAAAATAAAAACTTACATAATTTGGATTTTCAAGATAATTAACAATGTGAAACTCTGATTGATTTACTTCTTTAATTTTTGGTCTTCTTGGCATTTTCTTTGAATTCTTTTCAAAATCTGTTGTGGTCCAACAATGATGTGCAGCAAGGATATAGTGGGATTGAGGTGGGGTTGAGAGTGTTGAAGAGAGGGAGAAGAAAGTGAAAGAGTAAAAGGGATAGGTTGAGGGTGCTGAAGAGAGGAAAACTAAAGTGAAAGAGAGTGAAAGAGAGTGAAAGGGAAAGGGATACGGATGAGGGGTTCTTTTGTGGCAAGGGGGTCACGGGCAATCGAGGGAACTGCATGCGTTACACGTGGCCAACGAACGCAAATCGGTGCCACTGATTTGTGCACCCTCTCCGACCCGAAATCGGTGCCACCGATTTCCTTGCAACCAATCGGTACCACCGATTTCTGCTACCCAGCCGTCACAAATCCGTTAAACACCAATAATCACCATATCGCTGCATAACTCCATCAACGGCGTCATATCTAAATTAAAAAACTCTATGATGAATTACAAGCTCAAATAAATCTTCATATTGACATTTAATATTTAGATATTCTTTTTATTATTTAACTTTTGAGTTTGTATTTTGATAAGATCATATGAATTTGGTTGATGATATTTTACATAATATTTTAAATTTGAAAGATATTTTAAAATTTATATTAGACTATCATTATATGTTAGGATGTTTTTTATAATTTATTTATTATTTTATTCTAAAACGATTTTTTCGGTTGAACTACCAGTTAGACCAATAAACCAGTGAACCAATAACTAGAACAGTTTGATAACCAGTCCGGTTCTTAAAACATTGAATATTAGTGAAAGTTTCAACACTTGTTCTCCACCTCTATTTTTCATCTTTAATTTTTGTTTTGTTTATTTATCATTAATAAAAATATTTTTTTTACAAACTTACTTACCTTTAATCTCTATCTTAATCTTTTTTTACTTAATCTATTTTTACAAAACTTAGCCGACTCAATGCTCATATTCCGAGTGTTGTTCTGTTTTTAATTTAAAGCCGTACTTAAAAGAGGTGATTGATTTCTGACTCTGATTGCATGTTAATTGAACTCTATGCTATAAAAAAACGTGTTTATTTATTAAAACTTATAAAGGAGAATGTGACTTGTTAATAATCTTAAGGAGAGCAACGAGAAATTTTCATTTTGCAATGTAAATAATTTGTATACTTTTGGTATCTTTGATGGTCATAGAGGTATTCAATAGCAATTCACGATCTATCTATATCTAGTTTGATATAAATTCCAAAATAAATTATTACTATTTGAGCATGCAAATACTTCATTTTAATTATTTAGACTTCCTTTATGATTTACATTGACAACCTTGTTGAAGTAAGAAAAATGCAGTCCCATGAATATTGAAAAGTTGTAGAAAATTGAAAATAATTTTTAATAGTAATATAACAAGTAACTAATGAAACATTTTTTTTTTATTAACCCATACCTCTATCCTTTGCACATTAAAAAAATGTTAAACTTTGCAATAGAATATGCCTCTGAACTCATGGAAATTGATACATTTCTTTTATTGTGCTGCCTGGTTGTGAGTTGTGACTTGGAAGCCCTTTGATGTTATCTCTATTCGTAGGAACCTGCATTATATGTAAAGGACAAGTTACAGGAGTAGAATTCTGTTCTCATTTTCTTGATACAGTTCATCTCAAAGACAAGTTACTGCACTTGTAGTCAAGAATAAACTATTTGTTTCCAACATAGGTGATTTGTAGAGAAATATTATATCGTGTTGGTAATCTCATTGATATAGTATTTTAAATTTAAATAATATTTTAAGATTTATATTAAATTATAATTATATTTTAATATATTTATTTATATTTTATTTATTATTTTATTATAAAATAATTATTTCAGTTGAACTACAATTAACTAATTAAATTAATAAATTAATAAATTAATAACTAAAAGGGTTCAATGGCCACTCCAATTTTTAGAACCTCTTCATAATCATCTCTCTAATATAGAGCATTGAGCATTCTTTTATTTTTGGTCTTGTTTTGGTTACCAAAATTTATATTGGGCCCAGCCCAGTTATGGGCCCACGATGAGAAGCTTGACAAGAAGGTTGGGGGTTCGGCGAAGATTCACTAGAAGAGTCTAGCTTCAGTTGCAGTTGTTGTTGCAGGCTTGCAGCTGATTCTAATTGCTATAGTCATTATTATAGTTTCAAATTGTAGTGCAGATTTATCGACTTCACAAATAGCTTTGAAGTTAGTTAGAATGGAGGAGGTGAAATCTGCAGTGGAGGAGCACATGGATCTCATGGCAGATCTCGTCCAGAAGCTCTCTTCCGAGCTTCGTGCCGGCCTCCGCCCCGCCTACGACAACTTCATCGGCTTCTTCCACGCCATTGATTGGAAGGTAAGTTAATTCAGCAATTGAATTCCAAATTTGTGTGGATCTGCATGTTAATTAATTAATAGTGTGAAATATGGATTTGTTGATCCTGTTATTATTTCTATCCAGTTAGTTAAGACGGTTGGTTGGTTGTGTCTCAGGAACCATGGTTGATTGGTTTGGCTGGGTTCCATATAGTGTTGCTTCTTGTGACTATCATCACCAGGAGGAAAACTAACTTCCAGATGTGTTTGTTCCTTCTCACATGTATGGATATGATCTGTTACCTTTCATGTAGTTAGCTATAGCTTCTTTCCTATTCATAGTGTGCAATTTTTATGTGAAATTCAGATTACTGTTTTTCATTATGATTTGATTTTTTATTTCATGTGTGCAAATCCTTTTTCTCTCTTGTCGTATTTGCTTTGATCGTTGTGAACATTTCTAAACTTGCCATATAAGGGTGAGGGCCTACGGAACTAGATATATTTGTTTAGGATGATCTTAACCATTAACCGGTGGTGAGTGATTCTGATATGAAATATCATTTTGATTGTTTGATCTACTAAATGAATGTAGCAACAATGCAGCAATGTATGTAGGACTTGGGAGTATGACAGTGTTGTAACAAGTTGTTAAGTAGGTGAATCATTGATATTTGAGCTTAAAAAACTGAGATGTCTAGTTATGTAATATTCATAAACATCTGTGTGGAAGTCACTAAATCTTGAAGATATCAATGAATTTCTCCGTGATTTGTAATTCCATTTAAACATCTTTATTATATTCATTGAGACATCTCCTTGTGCGGTTGAATGGCAGTGTTGAAGATATTCTTGAATTTCTCTTCATGTATCATTTCTTACCGAGAGAATGTTCTGATGCAGTGGCCGGTGTATATCTCGCTGAGAGGCTTAACACTGTTCTGAGGATGAACTGGAAAAGCTTCTCTAGTCAGAACTATTTTGATCCAAATGGACTATTCATGTCTGTTCTTTGGTCGGGGCCCCTTCTCGTCATTGCTATGATAATTCTGGTTAGTATTTTCCATCACTTAACTCGTTTAAATGATGGTCCTCGTTTCTTATTCAATACATTAACCTGAAGTATCTTGTCTCTCTGGCAGATCAACACACTCTTCTCCTTGTGTTACTTGATTGTTAGGTGGAAAAGAGCTGAACTAAGACATCGTGCAAGGATTGCTCATAGTAAGGAGGAATAGTTGTTCATACTATCTTTTTTTGTCTTCCGGATAAACTCTAAGGAATTTCGTCTCATTGAGGAGATCAGATTACAAGGTCGTAGAGATGGATTTTTTTTTGTTGTTTTTCTTATTTAGTGTTCATTGTTATAGACCTTCTTTTCATGTATACTTACTACACTATTCAAAGGGGAGGTGGGGTAGAGTTTTACCCCTTTTAGCTCGTGTTCATCATAACATGGATAATCAAGGACGACAACCATTTCCTTTATATTTTTTTTTGTTTTCTTGTTGAGAGTCGTTCACTTATTTTATCTTCAATACTAGTGCCATTGTAAACTTCGTTTGAATTTGACTATTGGTTGACTCTTAAATTTTTTGGAATATCTAAGAGTAGGGCAAATGCTGTATGTAAATTTGTAATGGTGCGTTGGTGTATAAGTAACCTTGAAATTTGGTAGTAATTAGATCTAATTTTGATTAATTTTCACAATTTTATAATGTTTTCTCTTACTGCTCATCAACACCAACTGTTCGATGAAATGTAGATTTTTGAATTTTAGTTTGAGGTTGAGTAATTACAAATCCTTGACTTATCAATGTAAAATATTGATTAGTAATTTAGGGTTATTAATTGATTTGGTTTTTACTAACGCTAATCTTTTACCAAATTTGATTGGTAAGTTGATTAGGATTTGTGGATTGAGATTAATTTTATCTACTTGATTTTTTCTCGATGTTAGGAGATGACGAAGTGGGAATAACTCTTAATAATTGTCATATTTGTGGTTGATAACAAGGATAGGAAGCCTAAATTTTCAACCCTAGTCAAGGCTTTTTAAGTATTTAATTACCATATCTTTTATTGATTCTATTCTCCTAACCTCTTAGTTTAATTCCATTGCTTCCTAGTATAGTTACCTCTTAATTGTTGCCATCTCAATTGCATGTTTACTAGATAGTTGTTTACTTGTTTGGTGCTTGTTTGGGCGTTATTATTTTGATAAAAAAGATATTTTTTCAATAAAAAAAGATTCTTTTTTATTTTTTAGTGTTTGGCAAATTTTTAGTAGTAAAAGTAAAAATACTAAAAAAATAAAAAAAAATCTTTTTTGAGAAACTGTAATTTACATCTTTTTTTAAAAGAATTTTTTTCTTAAAAAAAGGATGTTTTTCATATAATAAATAAACAAAAAATACTTTTATATTTTTATACACAAACATAATTGATAAATAAAAATATCTTTTTGCATGAGATACCTAAATATAAAATTACTTTTATTTTTTTATAAAATCTTTTAAAAAAAGATAACTCGAAAAAAAATCTTTTCTTAGAAGCTCACCCAAACAAGCTGTTACTTATTGCTTTTACTTATTACAATTTCATTGTTGGTTGCTCTTTAATTTCTAGTTACCTTACCTTTCCATATTCATATTCAAAACCCCTGAATTCCATAACCGATAATGTGCATTTAATTGCAAAGGGAGAATGATTCTGGATTCAACTCCCAATTATTGATTTAATTTTTGTGACAACCTTCTAAGTTTGAACTATACCCATAACGAACTCTAGCTTTTGAATTGCTAAAATTCTAAACTATTGTTTGGCCGTCATCAGGTACAAATAAACGTGGCGAATTATAATACAAAGTTTAATAAAGAAACAAGTTACAAGGATAGTAAAAAACTAGTGCCATGGTACATATGTACATTTTAAACCTCTGGTCAAGAAACAACCTAAGAATAAAAGCATTAACTAATAATAGCTTCGTTGGCATATGAATGTTATATACACATGTAATATGAATTATGTATCATGATTCATCAGGCTTTGGCTCAAGAATCACAGGGATCTTCTCCTTGTGATCACCTCGCAACACCTCCACAATAACCTGAAATATCATCATCATCATCATCAAATTAATTTCATTTTCTTTTTCCATATAAAAGGAGAAAAAGAGCAAAAAAGAGAAGCTATTTGGCAAATAAAATCTTATTAAATGTTTAGTATACAAATAACACCATCACATCACCACGCCAACACCACTCGGAAATCAGGAAATCGGTTACATGGATCAAACCACACCATTGCGTTGTATTATAAATCAAGTTTGTACTCATAATAAGATTGTGATATTTATACGAAACAAAGCTCAAGTAACAAATCTTATTATAAAATAAATAAATCACTTCATACCATTTTGTACAATTCAAACAAAAAATACTACCGTAAAATTATATTAATACATATAGACATCGAAATAATTTCCGAATTATTGATGAAGAGGAAGTCAATTATCCTTATAGTTGATTAATGAAATAATTTTAATCTCCTCCTAATAGTCAATCCAAATAGACTCTAAATGTTGATCTCTAGTGCAGAGCGATTAGACAGAAACACGTCACATTAAAACAGCTTAAGAAAAAATATAAATGTTTTGGAACACCTCCAAAATTTAAGTTTTGCATCCTCATCAAGACAAACTCATGATAGAGAATTTACAATACAAAGTTATATGGCACAAAAACAAATCAGATGCTAACTTAATTGTGTTTGACTAAACAACTATAATGTATATCAAGAATGGTGCACATTTGCGTTCGATTGAGTGTCCAAATGAGCAGAACACTAGAACATGTTGCTTGAAGCTATATTTTACCTTGCCTAGTTACATGCAAATCAAATGATTATATGATTTTGTTCCCACAGTTTTATTTTTTATCTTTCTTTTTCTTTGTTGGCAATTTGAGGATTCAAAAGAAATCTTAGTATTATACCATAGCCTTAATATTAAAATGAACAAGAGACACAGTATAGGGTGAAATGAAGAATAGGGGGAAGGAATGAGCACCATACCTTATCACCCACTTTACACTGGTCGAGAATTCGGTACAAATCACTTCCATTGGTCACCTTCTTACCGTTCACAGATGTGATGATGTCACCTAAAATAAGTCTACCATAGGAATCGCGCTTTGTTGACTGCAAACCCTGCAAAATATAAATTTCAATAGCCCTGTTAGATGAACTCCTCTAAGACACAAAATTACAAAACCAAATAACCAACCTTTGCTGACTCGAAGGGGTCATCTAGGCAACAAACCTTTGCCTAGGCAAAGAAAGTTTCATGCGGAGATTTAATGAAACACGTGAACTCGAGATTTGGGCCCTTTGTTTGACCCCAAATGGCTGGATAGAGGGGGAAAAGGCTGAGGAGGCAAGGGTGGACACATTGATTCATTTCATAACTCATTTTTAGGTTTTAGTTCATAGTAATAGAGGGAAGCTCTCACTTCTCTCTAGATTTTCCCTTAGGGTTTAGATTTGCCATTGTTTTCCTCTTTAACTTTCCTTAGATTTCTCACTTACATACCTGAATTTCTTGTTTCCCATTTCCCATAGTAATTACACTAATTTTCTAGCCTTAATTTCTACATTTCATAGCCTTAATTATGAGCTTTGTAACTTGATGAGCATAGAGGGCTAAACATGTTACGTTAACTCAAGGTTTCCAAGGGATTCATAGAGATGTCTTGAACCCCATTTCACTTTAATGCATAATTCTATTTTCCCACTCTTCCTTTACTTCCACCTATATGTTTATATTAATTGATATGAGTATGTGACGTGAGTTGATTGTGTGTTATTATTCATGATTATGGATATCTATGCATAATGAATTGATTTGCTAAGTGTATATTAATTGATTAGTTGTCAAATGCTTGATGAATAGTGAAGGGTAATAGTTCTTGATTGAGAATTGCTAATACAATTATCTTGTATGTTGGATTGGTTATAGTTCCTAGGGATTGAGATTTTGATTCTTGGTTGCTTATTGCTACTTCTTGGCCAGACTAAAACTCAAGAGATTACAATTGTAGAAAGGTGATTTATGTATGCCTGCTTGATAAAATGCCAAATTGAGAATAGGCTATTCAACTCTTAGCATCCTTGTGCTAGTGTTTCCAATTCTTGAATTACCTCTATTTTGACTTGAATTGCTTCTCAATCTTGCTTAAAATTGCCCTTTATTTTATTGCACAAACCCAAAACCCCATTTCAAACCAAATCAACTACAATATACCCTTCCTTCTAAGAGATGACCCAAGTTACAACCTACAACTACATTAACTATGGTGTAATTTGGTTTATACATTACAATTTGGTAGCTAGTGCATACGGAAAACATTAGTTTATACTTTTAGAAATGAAGTGTCATGTTACGATATATATCACCTAACCTAAAAAGAAGTTAGTGTGTTTACTCTTATAATTTTCTTTTCTTCATCTTAATGAATTTCCTTTACAAAGATGGCACACAAATAAAAACTTACTGCTTTCCCAGCTGGACCATTGGCAGGAGCATCTAAGACAAGCACCCCACTAACTCCCAACTGCTCCACAGACTGATCAGGCGCAAACTTGATTCCTAAAATAGGTCTTGTAACCTTCCCAAACTTCACCAATTGTTCAACAATTCCATTCACCTAAATATGTAAAACAAGAATCTCATGACATATTTTAGAGAATACAACAGAGAAAGTAGTGTTTCCAACTTTAGGCAAACGTCAGATGCTGCCTCGATGAGAAAAGCATAAGAAAGGTCGGAGTTATAACTCACAGTGTCCACTGGAATAGAAAATCCAACACCAGAGGAAGCACCGGAGGGGGAATAAATTGCTGTATTTATACCGATGAGATTTCCAGCACTATCTAACAGTGGCCCTCCACTGTTACCAGGATTAATAGCTGCATCTGTCTGTATAACATCTTGAATTGGACGGCCGGTTGCCGCGGAACTAATTTCTCGCCGAAGTCCACTATTGAGAAAGTATATATACCAGCAAAAGACAATCAATACAAAAGTAACATGAGAAATATTTGAGGAAGTATCATTATATGCATGTTTGAAAACAAATCACATTTAACACATGATGATGGAAGAGAATATAGCATCTTTAATTCAGGAAATGGATTATATCTCTCCCCTTTGTGAAAGTATTCAACATATAGTGTTAGCAATGTTTCATCGCGTTACGAATGTCTCTGCAGCTTAATTTTCCCCCTATCCTACTCTCCCTTAGTTAATATAGCTTTTAACCAATCATAGAAGCAGGTTAACATTGGATGCAGTCATATCTTTATTTTTGGTATAATCGATGGGATCTCATTTGTTATTAATTTAATAGCCTTTGCATAAACTGCAAACATACATCGACAAACAGATAATTTACAATATGAAACATGGCATCTTGAAATTTGTTACAAAAGTTTTGTAAAATTATGGGCAGGACAATTGTTTGCTATTTTCAGACACCAATATAAAAGGCTCGAGTATAATCTTACATGAGGAGAGGAAAGTGAGTATCCAAGTAAAATATCATTTCCTAAGTAATGGTTAAAAAAGAAGAAATTCGCATCAAAATATTCAATTTTCTGCATTCATACCTGATGACACCAGTTGTAAGAGTGTGGTCAAGTCCAAACTGCAAGTTAAGAATCAAGGTCAGATACATTAATAGCTGATTGCCTTGAATTCAATAACTAAAGCACATGGCATTCAAGTTGTGAACATTTAAAAGCTACATAATTCAGTTTGGAAGGCACTACAAAGTAAAAATTCTAAAGCATTTATAACTCAGATCACTAATACCTTATTTAACATAATTTTTAGCATTGATAAAAATGTGTGAACATTAGCAAGCATTGCTGATTAATTGAATAGATGATTATACAAACTACATGTTAGATTAAAGACGACTGCAGTAAGATTGAATCTTCATTATCAACTAAAGTTCAACCCCTTTTTGAGCTAAAAATAACAGTAAACTCAACCAGGATTTCCATATCTTTAGATTGCAACATTCAGGGTTAATGTATAGTTTCAGTCACCATCAATCAGTATAAAAGATCTCACCGGGTTCCCAATAGCAAACACTTTCTGACCAACGAGCAAGTCAGCAGAAATCCCAATAGGTATAGGCCTGAGTTTTTCTTTGGGTGCCTCAACACGCAACACAGCGACATCCTTGTCTTGGTCAAATCCAACAATTTTGGCATCATAAGTTGACTGGTCAGCAAGAGTGACCCTGCACAAAACTAGCAGCTCTTTCAACATGAGCAATCAATTCATTAGACATATTTTAAACCATCCCAGAATGTGTGTTCACTGTTAAACACTTGACTCAATGGGGTCATAAACAAAGATTCCAGTATTGCCTAATATATCTAACTCAATGCCAACATACACATCTGCTGAAGGAGGAGCAAAACAACACACAATATTATCACTTTGTATCATTGAACCAAATGACTCGAAACAAGAAGAAATTCCATTACACTCTTAGAGTATTACTCTTATTCATAGCAATATTTTTGTTGGTTTCATTAGGCTTAAAGCCCCAACTTGTGACGCTTGCAATGGGTGCAACCATAATGCAAGACGAAGTTACAAGAAACCAAACGAAATAAAGTTGCACATTTGCCCGTAACTATGCGAGAAACTATACTAACAAGAGGTATCACAGCAAGGATAGGGGTTCCAATTACCCTGCCAACACTATAGAGGGAGATTGGTGGTTTCATTTTTACCAGTATCACCCTTACAATTGTTGGCCGGTAATGCGGAGCGCAGAGCACTTCCTCTTCTGCAAATCGCACATGAGGAGGTCATGTGCAAATCTATTAACCATACCATTGATTTATCAACATTTTAACATGAGCTTACACTTATTATTGGGAGAATGAGCATTTGAACAAGTCAAATACAACTTACACATGAAAACACCTTATAGTCATCCATTGAATTGTGTGTGGTACTACTAGTACTCTCTAACTAATTATAAATCAAACTAGACATTCTCCAAAAATCAGACACCTAAGCTGGATCCAAAAAATAAAACAAAGGTATCAAAGATGCAAAACCAACCAACCTGAGATCAGAAGCACCCCGGATAACATGGTAATTGGTCACAACATGACCATCCTTATCCCAAATAAAACCAGAACCGGAACCTTGCGGAACCTCCAACACATCCAAGGTAAATGCATCCTGCCTAAAACAACAAAGAACTAATTCTTCAAAGACAAAAACAAAAGCCAAATTGCATTCACAAACAATAGCCTAGAAGAACGAACAATGAAGACCCAAAAGTGGAAAAAGCAGAAAGATTGAAACTTTGGAGAGAAAATAGTTACTTGACAGCAAGGTTGGTGATGTAGACAACAGAAGGAGTGTTCTCTTGGAAGAGGCGAACGGTGGCGAGTTCATCAGATTGGAGCTTCCTTGGGGTGGTTACAACGAAAGCAGATGCTGAGTCAGCACCGGTGAGGAAGAGTGTGAGAGAGAGCGCCACCGACGTGCAGAAGAGGAAGCAGGAATCCAAAAAAGTACATGAAGAAGAAGAAAAGGAGAGTTTTGGAAGAAGGGTTGTTGTTGTTGTTGGTTTTGAAGAGGGAGATGGAGAAGGTTGTTGAGGGCGCAGGAAGAAGAGGGTGGTGGGTTGATGGAGGGGTCTGGGAAGGTGAAGAAGAGAAGGAGAAGAATGACAATGGGGTTTGGTGTTTGTGAAGCGAGAAAGTGATGATGAAAAATGGAAGAATGTGGAGATGAGTGAACAGGAAGTGGCCATTGCTGTGTGTTTCTGTTTTTTGGTGTTTGCTACGTTGGATGACTTTTTGAGGTTTCAGTTTCACTCACTCTATGCCTATGTTCGCTACGTTGGATCTTATTTTAACACATAAAAATATGTACAAAAATAAATTAATATTTCAACATCAATAATACTATAATAGTAACAAGCATATGTAATTTTAAAAATGTTTTTGGTCACCTGTATTTATTATTTTTATGTAAAACTAATAGTTAAAAATTATTAAATAATAATTTAATTATTTAATCATTTTAATTATTAATTTAACGTAAGTTTTCATCTATATTTAATCTTAAATAAATAAATTTTGAGGCAAATTGTTTTATAATTGCATAGAGAAAGTATTTGATTAAATCATCTAGATACAGACAGATATATGTTCCAAATTCATTTACTATTTTCCCTTGAGATTGTCAAAGAATTCTTGTGTGGCTTTGGAAGGTTAAAAACGGCCAACATTTTGCGGACTAGAATTAAAGAATTGAATACTGAACCACATAGGCAAAGTTATTTGAGAACCTTCCTGAAACATCATTTGTTCACAACGGTCAGCCAATCAGCCATCATTGCTTGGTTCATAGATAACAGGATATGTGACTTGGATTGAAAGTGAACCAAACCATTTCAAGCAGTGATCCAATTTTAATATGTAAACAACCATCATATTAGAATTGGGTTACAACTTATAATCAGGGTTGCCCACTAATTACCTGTCTTGATAACCTTTGTTTTGTTATAAGTAAATATCCAAAATAGCTCATGAATTTTAAATTGCTACTCAATTTAGTCTCCAATTTTTTAAAATGATCAATTAAATTTTTGAAATTTTTAAAAGTGTATCTCCGTTAGTTCACCGTCTAAACGTTGATGATGTAGAGTGTGAAGTGCCATGTAGACATTCCACCTGTATGTTGATGTGTACCAAACTTAAATTTAATTCAAATTGATATCTGAAATTGCTTAATAATATCCAAATTAGTCCATTTTTAATTATAAATATCTAATTCCCAAAATATTGTCTTCTCTTCTCTGACCTCTCTACTGTCTTCTTCTCTTCTTTGACCTCTCTGCTATCTTCTAATTCATCTTATTTTCTTGTTTGCGTGAGTAATGATGGGTGTTAGTAGCCAAGTAGGAACATGATAAACTCAGAGATTATGCAGAGAAGTTGTTGAGATCTAATCCGGGTTCAATTATAAAGTTAGGTGTTAGTCCAATGCCTAACAGAGACGGTGTATTTAAAATGTTTTATGTCTGTCTAGATGGGTGCAAGAAATATTTTGTAGGTGACTGTAGACCCTTGGTAAGACTAGATGGTGATTTTTTGAATACCTATTATGGAGGTTGGCTATTGTGCGTCATGGGTTAGGAAGCAAATAACCATGTATATCCAATTGTATGGGCTACTGTTCATGTTGAGAACAAAGGCACCTGAAAGTGGTTCTTTGAGCTCTTGCATGAAGATATTGGAGATCAAACAGAGTATAGTTAGTGCTTCATCTCTAACATATAGAAGGTAACCTATAGGCTATAAGGTTCAATTAGAAGCACGATATATGATTTCAAGGATCATTTTTAATTAATGAACACAATTTGAAGGACTATTTTGTATGAATAAAAAAAAAATTGAAAGACTATTCCAAATTAAGTTATCTGTGTTATCGGTGACTGTAACGTATATTGAATGACTATTTTATTATTTTGTAGGGTCTGATCCTAACATTTTGTGGGGTTATGCCAGGCGCGCATCACCTGTGCGTGTCCCCTGTGGCAAAACTTCTAGAAACAATGAAAGGACTCACTTAAAGAACTTGCTTTGGAAGTGTGTTAGAGCAATAACTGTCCAGAAATTCAATGGGCATATGCAATCAATAAAGAAGGTGAATGACTATCTAGAAATTCGATGAGAATCAATAGTTGAACTCATGGAAAATTAGTATTTTATTTTTTTGCATCTTAATCAAGACATTACATACCACTTAAGAAGTTTAAAATTTCATAATATATTCATCATTTATTTACGATAAAATCCAACAAGCTAAACCTAAACACATACCAAAGGTAACTACAAAAGCCAGCAACACCATTATCATCATCTTTTAAGGTTTTAACATCACTCTTTAAGCATATTATCCTCCAATTAAACTAATGCAAAATTTCTTGTGAAATGGGTATTGCATAAACTGATTTTTCACATCCATCAGTCCAGCGGAAGAAATTACAATGAATTCCATACTGCAAAGTAAAAAACGCAGGTGAATCCAAACTCAAAGTGAAACCATCTTAATTTTATTCAGAGTCATAACCTTACCTCATAGTTTGGACAACCATAAAGTGGTCTACCAGAATTCTCTGCTGTCATTGAGTACTTCATCATCATCTGAAGCCTGCAGTTGCAGAAAATAACGTTCTTACCTCCCCTATTGCGCATTCCTTTGCTGTTATAAGGTCTCGCTGCAGAGTTGTTCCTACTTGAGCTACTTTGTCTTCTCTCCCTACCACCCATCATCACTCACACAAACGAGAAAACAAGATGAACTGGAAGATAGCAGAGAGATCGAAAAAGAGAAAAAGACAGCAGAGAGGTCGAAGAAAAGAAGACAATAATTTGGGAATTAGGGCTTTATAATTGAAAATGGACTAATTTGGGTATTATTAAGCAATTTTCAGATACCAATTTGAATCAAAATCAAGTTTGGTACATATCAGCATACAGTTAGAATGCCCACATGACACTTCACGCTCCACATCATCAATGTTTAGACGATGGACTAATGGGGATGTACTTTTGGGAATTTCAGGGATTTAGTTGGTCATTTTTAAAAATTGAGTAGCAATTTGAAATTTAGGAACCATTTTCGATATTTACTCATTTTGTTATAGTAAGAACCTCACGGTTAGTCTAACTCAGTTCAAAGTTTCTTTTGATTTTTTGGTCATGAACTCGGTTCATAGCCAATTTGATTATGATGTTCTTTCAGTTTCTTGGACTAGCCCAACCCAGCTAGATATCTTTTGTAGACAAAAACATACCTTATTCTTTTCAAGATTTAAGAATGAGATATCTTATCCAAAAATAAAATATAACAAGTTTAGATTCAATTAGCAACTTGCATGAATTACCCAAAAAAAAAGTAACAATTTGCATGGAACATCAATTAACTCTTTTATATCGATATAAATTTTATTTGAAGTACATTATTAAAAGTTCCTTACTATTAGTTTCATATGAAAATATATTTAGTTGTATAAAATGTTCACATTCTTATCATTATTAATCATAATAATTAAAACAAAAAACTTTTAAGTAAAGTTTAGATAAGAGTGCTCTATCCATTAACACAAAAATGTGGTTAAATAGAAGGAGCTCATCCTTTTTTTATGAAACGTGGATAATTCAAATCTCATCTTGATCTTGAGCATGAAAAAATTTTAAAATTTCGAACCAACTTTTCTTATAATAAAATAAATCAAGAAGCAAAAATTACACTTCTAAATTTTTATATTGTAGTGACAATGGTAGGGCTTGGTGTGTTATTCTTGTGTATGAAAGATGACGAAGAACAAATTAGAGGGTTAAATTTAACTCACTACAAATCAGAGGGTTATTATTCCGAGCAAATCAAACCTTTATATTTGCGTTTGACAAAAAAATGCATGCATCAATCGGACGGCTATTTAAAATGATGGAGTTCAGACGAATATAATCATCTTCACAAATATGAGCCTCAAATTTGTCACCTTGACTAATTGGATGCACAGGATTGAATCTGATGAAATCGGACGGTGAGGAGGTGTTCCGCAAATCTGGACCTCAGATTTGCACACCATTGTAGAAGTGTCGCGCATGCGGCTGGGTCGCGTAGAGTGCAAGTCTCCTTTCTTTCTTCCCTCCCTCACTTCTTCACTCTCAACATTTCAATACTTTCTCAACTATCTTTATACTCTATGCACCACCAGCAACCAAATTTTTTAATTCAGCCAAACCACAAAATGCTTAAGAAGCAAAAAATTAAAGAAGCTGATTATCTTAAATTTTATATTGTTAATTATCTTAGTTAACCTAATTATGTAAGTAATTTTTCTAATTTTTTTTAGTATGAATATAAAATAATATTTATGATTTAATGTTGTTTATAGTAATTAAATGGTAGTATTAGAATATATTATATTGTGTGTTGACAAATATTAGTTATATAACTGGTTAGTTTATGTTAGTGATAACAATTAGTATCTTAATAAAAATTAGATTTATTTTATAGCTTTATTAATTATATTTGTTAGACTAGGATGGAAATTAGAATTTAGTTTGTTGGTTAATTTTACTAATAATATTTGATATTGGGATCTTTGGTAGTTTTTTGTTCAGTGTCAGAGCCATAACAATTTAATCAAGCAATGTTAATAGAGTTTAATTTAGCGTTTGTAGATAATTTGATTAATTATTTTAGATTGTATGAGAATATAAATTAGAATTATGAGTTAATATTTGTCCATTATTTGTAGGATACACAAAGTTTGAGGTGTATTCACATGAATCCATCAGATATATATAATTCAATAGTCAAGCCTCTTTTGCAGGTTACTGGATTTTATCATGTGTTTCACATTGGAGTGATCCAAGGTCAGTGACCTTTGTAACATCTCTAGTTGAGAGATGGCACCTAAAAACTCGTACCTTTCATCTTTCAACTGGTGAATGTGCTGTGACATTCGAAGATATGGCTCTAATCCTAAATATTTCGATAGATGGTCTTCCTGTGATAGAAGTAACCATGACTAATCACGAGGTCATGGAAGCCGGATGCATGCATTAGTTTGGGGTTGCTCCTAGGACTAATGATTGTAGAGGAAGTTATATTAAATTGACCAGGATTAGAAATGTGAAAACTGGATTACTTTTGAATGATCGAGTTGCCATTGAGAGGTATGTGAAGTGCCATATCTTATTGTTGTTTGGGTCAATATTATTTGTTGATAAGTCTGGGTCAGCAATTCACTAGAAATTTATGCCGCTACTTCGTATTTTTTCTCAGATTCACGAAATCATCTGGGACCAGCATCCTTAGCACAGTTGTAAAAAGCATTGTATAGCACATCTCGCTTTGACTGTCAGGAGATTGACAGTCCACTGACATCGTTATATATCTGGACTTGGATTCGTATGTCATTTCTTATCCTGATTCCTAGTGTCCTGCAACATTTTCCACTTGCTAACTGGTAACATTAATTGTTAATAATTTTACACTGTATTTCCTTTTGTATTTAATGTCTAATCAAAATGTTTACTAATTAAAAAATGATGTCAGATGGCGTAACTGGGAGCGTGCTAATCGGTTATATAAAATTCATATTGTTGCTCATTTTACAGAATTGTTAGATAAGGTAGGGGAAGGCCATATATGTTCTCATAAAACAATATAAAATAATCTCGATATGATATCCATGTATGTTGAACTTTCATATTATTTGGTTAATAATCCTCTGTTTTGTATCCGTCCAGTTTGTTTGGAAAGCTTACAATATTAATCAAATAGAGCCAGACGTCATCCCAAAAGATATATGTCATCATTCACTGGTTTGAAGCGCAACGGTACCATTGATATCATTCGAGACTCTTGAGTGGCATGCAACTAATAGGAGCAAGAGACAATTTGGTTTTATGCAGAGTGTCCTAATATTAGGAGAGGTCTCTGGATGGCTAACATGGTGAGGTTCTAACCTGACCTAAAAACTTTGATTGGTTTGTCAAACACTCGTTTTGGATAATGCAACAGACTAACCGATACAAACATGTCCTAGCTAAGAATCCTATGCCTTTGCAGCATCCATTGAACCTTTACATGTATTGGTATCACACGAAATATGGCCATCACTTGCACTTGTCTAGTCTTGTCTTGCAAAAAAAATATCAGGAGGGACATATTGTGGCGATCAGCCACCCCAACGAGTGCTGCAGCCACCGCCACAGCTGCAACAACCCCAATAGTCACTACCATTACTAGAGCCACCTCAACGGTCTTCAATTCTATATGTTCCTTAGACCTATTCCACATCGCCTTTTACACCATCATTTTCTCTGCATCAACAATATTGAGGAGTATCACATGTGCAAGAGGGGACCCAGCATCATTCAACCAACTGCTTGGATTCATGGCAACAAATCTGGGCCAATCACAATTGTGTAACTAGAGCAAAGTCCTCCCACCCACATCAATGCGCCTAAGTGTGATTCTCCGAGGAAGGAGGTCATTGGATTCGAGATTTTGGTGTCGTACTACCTCATGAAACTCTAGAGGCAAACTATCTGTTGATTCAAGTAGGAGTGACGGGGGTCGAGGGGTTGATACATCTCATGATGATGTTGATGACGATGATGACCGTGGTGATGACCCTGGGCTAGTACAGGTATTGTACTTGTGTTTACATAGATCTTTAAAGTTAATTGTATTTTGTTCTTAGGTTGAAATTTTATATTCTATTGTGTAGTATTTTATTATTCGGTTGATATATATTTTTATATTTCATGTAGGTGGTACAGGTGCAGCCACAAGTGACCACTCAACTCCATCTACTCGAGGCAAATGATACAATTCTAGATTTGATCCTCCACGCTATAGTGCAAACAGATTCACCATATCCATATTCAACAATGTTGCAAAAAAGTGCAAAAATTGTTGCAAAGAGCTGAAGTGGGCAATTAAAAAGTAGTGTGTGACTACATTTTTTATAATCGATGACATGTAGTTTGATATTGAATTTTTATATCAATGATGCATTATCAATTATGCATGACATAAACTCAATATACGATATGTTTCAACAAAAGTTCAAACATGATAGGACAACACTACTAATGAAACAAGACAAAATCATGCACCTCAGGTATTTTTTGCAGCACCTCCTGTACTTGAACTACTATGTTGATAGCATCCACTACAGTTGTGGCCCTCAATCCCACATTGGCTAAAATGCCTTAGACCACGTATCATTCGCGTGTCCATCACATTTAAGAAGCGAGTTATCTTAAATCATCCTTTGCTCACTCGTTTGAGGAATGGATTTAGTACAAACCGAGGTCTGTGATACATAGACCATGTTGTGGGATTTTTGAGTGGGCTAAATCTAGCTTTATATACCCTTCAGACTTGGTCTATCTTGTAAACCTCATGAACGAACACCTACCAATCCAAGAGTTGATTTGCACAAAAAGCAATGATATGGCGACATAGAATCCGGTCCACCTGGAATTCACCACAATCACATTGTCGCTGACGTAGATCTACCACATACTCTACACCACTGGGCATCTCAAAGACCTTATTCTACCTGTCGAAACAATTAACTTGAATGTTTTCTGTTGCGCGCTAATTTGCATGAAATTTGGAAGTCACAAGCTCAGAGAACACATGTCCAACATTAATTCAAGCTTCAGTCTCAATCCTTTTCCTCGTGAATAAAATGTTGCCTTCACAAGTGCAGTGATGGGGAGATTGCACGCTCCGTTCAAAACCGAATTGATGCACTCGACCAAATTTACGATCATATGACCCATCGGTATCCACCATCAAATGCCAAAACATATTGTTCGCGCGAAATCTCATCCAGCCACTTTGTGTAAGACTCACTTTGCTCGCGTAAATGCTGGAAATGAGCATGTTCTTCTACTGTCCTAGAATATCTTATAATAAGAAAAAAACATACAATTACTAAATACAAATAATGATCACAATACAGACAACTATAACAATTAAAAATTTTAGTGTTTTTTTATTTATCTATGTTGACGATAAGCTTTTGGAGATGCGGTGCCTTAAAT
Organism: Arachis hypogaea; assembly: GCF_003086295.3. Lineage (NCBI taxonomy): Eukaryota > Viridiplantae > Streptophyta > Magnoliopsida > Fabales > Fabaceae > Arachis > Arachis hypogaea. The sequence continues at coordinate 105,375,529 of NC_092040.1, forward strand.
TTTCTCAAGAAGTTGGACTCTATATGCCTAATGCAAAACATGCGAAAAGCTTTTAGAGGCAACCAAGCTCTATTGCGAGCAACGATTGATCTAACCAAACCGTTTCGATCAGAGATGAGACCCACACCATCCTGTGTCACCACATGTTGTCGCAAGTTACTGAGAAAAAAGTGCCATGCATCATAAGTCTTTCCCTCCACAATGGCAAATGTAATAGGCACAATATTGTTGTTATCATCCTGTGAAACTAGAACCAACAAACAACCATTATATTTTCCATATAAGTGAGTCTCGTCTACATGTACAACTAGTTTGCAGTGTCTGAATGCTCTAATGTAAGGGTAATAATTCCAGAAGACTCAATGTAACACCTGGATATCAGAAACTAGGTTATCCCTCTAGTATACAGGCATGGTTTCAATATGGATGGTTGTTGATGGCTCTTTGTGATACATGGCTTCAAAGAATCTGGACAACACTTCATAAGAAGCTTCCCAACTACCGAAGATTTTTTCACTGACTTTTGTTTTGCTAATCATGCCTTGTGATAACTTATAGTGTAATTAAACTTCTACTAAATTTCAACAATGACATATTTCACCTTTATAGATGGGTCAGCCTTTACCAAGAGTTTTATTGCTTCTACAATTGTGATGGAATCCAGTTTGGAATGATTTTGAGAAATAATGGCTCTAGTTTGGGGTAAGAAAGCTGACTATTATATATTTCTGGAAAGTCCTAGATATTAGCTTTCCATAGCCGTTGAGAGCGTGCCATTTAGACTTCTGTAACTCTAGAAATGCTTCTTCGAGTGCATGGAGGTCAGATCCTAACAGCATTTACAGTCCTTTCTCTGTCTCTGAATCAGACTTTTTCCAAAGCTCCTCAATTTCAGCCAGAAAATATCTGAAATCATCATAAAACACACAAACTCAAAGTAGAATCCAAAAATATGAATTTAGCACTAAAACCTATGAAAATATAATAAAACTTAAACAAAATACGATGAAAACTATATAAAAATGATGTCAAAAAGCGTATAAAATATCCGCTCATCAACTGTTATTGTACCTCCTTATCACCTAACAATATTGTGGATCATATCATGCTAAATCTGATCAACCAATCACACATTCTGCCATACTATGTACACTTAGTATAGAATGTCAGGAGTTCAGATTCATACACCCAATAGCCTACGCCTTTGCGAATGGTGTAATATTTGATTGTTACAATTACAGATTCTCTAGTACTGAACTCCATTTCCACAACGAATTCATCATCTACCACAATAGAAGGATAATTTTAAACTACATATAAAAATCGTATAAACACTTAAATAATATTTAATTAAATGATTTGACTTGTATACTTATGAATACAAAAATGACAAATATTATCTAGTTGACATTATTTATTACCTCATATCAACTCAACACCGTAAGTAATTAAATGATTATACAACATAAAAGTAACAAATAAATAAATATATAATTTATAAATAAAAATATAATTAAAACATATAATATAAAAATTATAAATTTACATAAATTATAATTTATATAAATATATATAAATAGAATAAAAAATATATGATTTATAAATGATTACTACACATAAATAAATAAAGAAATGCAAATATTTTGATACTAATTTTATACATCTAATAATACCAATTTTATTTTAAACTACAAAGTCATTGACTAACTATATAAAGAAGTTAATTATCCAAATCACATACCTGCATTCAAGTATTTAGGAAATTCTAGTATATACATAGCTTTCAAATCCAACGCACGTATGAAAAATAATTTTTCAAACGGATGTTGAATTGCTAGCGCATTTGCTACCTCTGCCACATATGCTTCCATAGTGCCATAAGCTTGATCGTGGTCTTCATTTCAATCAACAACCTCGTAGTTGATTTCAAATTCCTTCTCGCTGTCACTGTTGTAGTCTCTCCATTCAATATTTCAATCAACTTCAGATTGTTCGAACCTAATGTACAGTTCGATAAATGACACTTGTGATCTAGTTTCATAATAGATTGAAAACATGTCTTGCATGCTTGCTTCGTCGGTGACATACTTTGTTTGAAAATAAACAAAGCCAACAAATACTTATATAGGATGCCTATACAAAATACCTGATACCATCTTTGATATTTGAGAATCTATCTTTTCACAAACCACACCTTTTAATTCTTAAAATGATAATGTGAAAGGAACAACATCAGACGGATTCTCACATATAAATTTTACTCTGTCACCTGTTTGTAATAAAATCTAACTATTATAATATATTTTTAACATAACTCTATTTTTTTTTTACTCACCGTCACTCATTCTTACACTATTAGTTGAAGTTGGAAAATAACAAAGTAGTTGAGGGGAAGAAGATGAACTAGGGGTGGCAAACGGGGCTAAACCCAGCGGGTCGGCTCGCGTAACTCGCCAAAAAAGGCGGATCAGACTGAAAAATTGGGACTGTCAAATAGTAAAAGCCCACCTAATCCGCACCGCTTAAACCGCGGACTTTGGCAGGGCGGGACAGGTTTTCCTGTCGGGCTTAGTGTTTTATTGGCAAGGGATTTTTTTTGCAATTTTTTTTGCCAAAATCCAACTTTATCCAACTTAACTTACAAGAGAATAAAAATGAAAATGGAATGTTTTGAATTATGTTTATTTTGCTTTAGAAACAATATTTATAATTATGTTTTGGATTACGTTTATTTTGCTTTGGAGACTATTTATAATTATGTTTTGGATGAAAACTTGATTTATAATTATGTTTATTAGATATTTATATTTATAAAGACTTTAATGTTTGTGAATATAAAAATTATAATTTTTATGCTTTTAGAAATTATAAATTTATTAAAATAATTGTAAGATTATATATATTATTTAATAATTAATAAGAAAAAAAATTGACGGATTTATCCCACCAGTCGCAGTTAGACGGGATGGGAATGAAATTTTAGGACTGCCTCATTAGACAGGGCAAAACAGACTTTCAACGAAACGAAACAAATGTTTGCCTTGCCTAAAATGCACTATGTACAATTGACCAAGTGGAGCTACACATAGAACTAACAAATTTGATCTTCAAAATTGATATTTTCGAATTTATAATTTTTTAAATTTCATATATCTAACCGACCAATTTCATATTTTTGAATTAATTTTTTTTTCAATAAACTGACCGACCAATTTGCCATTGGAAGAAAATTTAAAAAAATTTTACCCCCTACAAATTGGAATCTCCGATTTGTGTCTCCTACTTCTCGAACCCACGTTCAAATATTGCCTCATGCAAATCTGGACTCCGATTTGGCAATTTCAATTAAAAAAAAATACACCTTCATATTAGATTAAAACACATCACCTCTCCATAACAAATTATTACACAACTTCGTCCATTACTAAAAAAATGAGTCGCAAAAATCCGTACCATAAACTGCAAAATCTCATATTAACATTCTACTCAGTACTCATTGGTTGAATGCGGTGACTCTACACTACATTCTTTATGAAAGCATATTCACCTGTTACACTTAATCTCTACATTATCGCCAACAGGAAAAGAAGTTACAAAAATTTATCAAGAGGTCTCATTTCTCTTGGCAAGCAATCAAAATGCCCAGCATTTATGTCAGATTGTAGCATAGGTCGCTTCCCTGTTTCCCAGACAATGCCCTCTGCAAGGTGCTCCTTGCTTGGAGTGAGCATTACAAAATTAGGATCAGCTCTTTGATAACTGCAAACAAGTGAAACAAAGTGTAAGTACATGTACAAGTTTACCACTGTAAGGTACAATTTTAGAAATTGAAGCAAAAAGCTGAAAGGAATTCTCATTTTTATAACAGAAAACCAGCATGTCTATTAAAAGTGATACTTTATTAGCAGATAATTTAACTGAATTGAAAAAAAAATCAAATTTTGCAAAGAAAGTAACCTGGCTTCTCGAAGACTTTCACTTTGAATACCAAACCCGAATTGTACTTTACCATCAGCACGATCCCTTGTGGCTGCCCGGGGGGGGGGGAAGAAGAGGACGTCCTCAGCACTTCAAATTCAATACAACTATACAAGGATGACAATTTCCTCACAAGAAAATTAGCAAACAAGGACCCTCCCCCAACCCAAAATAAACGGTGAAAAGAATTACTTTCGTAGTTTCGATTGCCACCAATTGGCCTATGATCTAAGTCTAAATCAATACTTTTAGGGCACAGATGATCATGTCAAAATGTTTGAAAATATAACAAACGGTTAAATAATAATTATAGTCTAGACTAACATACCAGTTTAATTTATATTAAATATTTTTAAGAGGTATTAAATTTAAATTAAATATTGTAATATGACTATCTATGTCAGCCTAAACAACGTTTACGACAGGGCTGGGATAAGTAGAGTATAAATACAAAGCAAATCATTAGGATAGAAATGTCAGTGTCACCGCATCAGATTCTGTTACCCCATATCCAATAAAATAAGCATGATTGAACAGAAAAATCCCACTATAGGCACCTGAAATGCTGAAAGTGAAAGAAGGTTTCCACCATGACTTGAATGCAAGTGCCAGTGATGAGCTACTAGGTCCAACTTTTGCCTGAAAATATGAGACAAAAAATACTTGAGTGATTTCTATTTACTCAAAAGAAAATTATGTAACATTGCATATTGTTTTACCTTCAGCAAGAAGTTTTTATTAGCTTGCCAGGATGCACCAATTTGAAAAGTGGAGTCGGAGATATTGTTTGCTGCTATTGCATCATCAACACTTTACACCAAAAAAATAAAATAAAAAAGATTTCACCACATTAGCACACATGTATAAAAGCTTTGAATATACTTGTTAAGCCAAAAATAATACCTTGTTTGTAGCTCAAACCCAAAATCAATGTAGTTTGTAATTCCAACAACTGAATTCTGTTCTAATGGATTTTTCACCTGTTCAGTTCAAGTAAAGTATATGACTTTCAAAGTATGATTTATTCTGATTCAACAAGAACTTAAATCCATCAATTTACCAATTACTACAACTCAGATTTTTTAGTAAAACCTCAATAACATTAACAAGGGTAAACTTTTAACAAGAATTAGTAATCATGGATGAAATTTTTCAGCACAAAGGTAAACTCTATCTAATTGTAAGTCAAGGAAACTGCACCCAAAATATATACAGGCCAATATCTTGCAGTGACGCCAAACTCGGCAACTTATGAAAACTTTAGACACATTTGTATCCCAAGATAATATACAATGCAATTTGGCACCTTACCACACAAAAAATGAGGCTACTTCCATGATTTTACCTGTGACCTCGAGATCACAAGGTAGCAAACTTATCATTGTGTCAAGACTCACCCTTTTATATTAATCCGGAAATAAAATTTTGTAAATTTTCAGACAAATGTACTACACAACATAATTAGTTGCTTTATATTTATCCAAATAAAAAAAATTAAATATAACAAATTTGTGGTCAATTAAACAAGTCCAACAGATTATTTATATATTTCTGTGAAATTCATTTTTTAGTCCATTTTGTAATTTTTTTGCATAAATTTTTTAGCATATCGTAGTATTTGAAATGTTTGCAGAAAAGGAAAAACGAAGTGACTAATATGGGGAGGGAGGGAGAGAGAGAAGAGAGGAAGAAACATACCCGTCTTTGGACAACCATATGTTGATAGAAAGAGGCAACAAACTGCAGATTGTTTAGACTTCAAAATTTCAGTAAATGTTTCACAAATATTAACCAGAACTATGCAGCAAACATGTTAAGGCAGAAAGATGCCTTGATGGCTAGATGCACTACATTGGTTTAAAGTTTAAATCACACCTGCGTATCAAAAGCACATCATTCGGCATATTGATACAAAATTTGATATTGACTTCAAAGTTATGATTGATAAACTTTTTAAATGATATTAAATTGTCAATCACTCAAATCACAACTTTCAATTTTAAGTGGAAAACATTTCATGTTATTACACAGCAAAGAATAGAATGATGCAAAATACTAACCAAGTTTACAATGTCAAACATACCTGAGTGCTTTTGACAAGCTCAAGACCAAAATTGAAGGATGGACTCAAGGGGCTCCCTGATCCAACACCATAGCTCATGGCACAACTCCAGTTCATCAAATTAGAGAGTTTTGCGTTTCCCTCTGAAAAAGCAGCCCCAGAAGGTAGTGCATGCGTAAATTTATGATAAAACAAGGTAATACATACAAATTGAATAAATTTCATTCTCCATACATGCATATCACATGTTAGATAAATTATGCTCAAAATATTATTTTAGTTTTCTTTAACCGTCCATCCAAAATATCTAAATTTCAAAACCTGCTTAATAACAAGACATTAGTCCAACTTTTTCAACTCCCTCTGCCCCACTGTGACTAACTCTAAGCTCTATGTAGACTGCTTTCTACATATCACTCCATTCTTCATGTAAACAGTCTTAAATGCATGTGCAGCACAGGTGAGGTTATATTCTAAATATAGAGAAAACCTCAGCACAACTGTGCTAATCATGCAAATCATATGGAATATAATATTGATGCAATAACAAAAGGATAAGTTCTACATATTCACCACACAAAAAGGAAAAAAATTAAAACAAAATAAAATTAGAGTAATCAAAGGACTAGTAAGTGATGAGGTTAACTTACGTATTTGCTCTTTTATAGTTTCACCCATAATTCAATTTAGTCCTTAAGGTATAAAACTTTTTACAAAAGATATTATTTAAATTATGTAAAACGGTCCGTATAAATTTTAAATCATTGAATTGGAAACAATCCCTGTTGAATTCATATAACCTCAATCTAAATCCAACTAATAAGGACAATTTGGCATCGCTTAAAAACTATAAGAATACTTTATAAATATTTATACTTTTAAACTATAATGACCAACTTAATTTTGAATCAACATAAAAGGAATGAAACTCTGTAAATACCAAAGTTTCTCTAAAGGAATAAAATCTGTTTAGTTCTTACGTTGTGGCTCATACTGAACCCCAGCAGTCATCCTTCCCATCCTGCTTACCAGCCATGCAGTTTTTGGAAGTTCATCTTTCGCTGCAAGGTTTAGAAGTTACTTAACAAAGTTCTTAATCATTTCTCCATAACGAAATAAAAAATCAATGCCTTCAAAATACACCATAAAATGTAAAAACAATAATGATGGAAAAAAAAGGGGGGGCATATTCAGGTAGATTTCTTCTGTCCTTATACAGAGAATTATTTCCAAATTTAGTAGACAGATATTCACTGTGCAGTTCTTAGTATTAATCCAAGTTTCCCAGCGACATAGAATCCAAGCAGCAAGGAAGGAGAAAAAAATAAACTGGAAAGAAAAATCCTAGTCTATCCTGCTTCTGTTTCAAAGTTGAAAGGCCTCGAAAATAATCTCTACCATATTCAAAAAATGCTTATGACAAAGGGCTTCAAAGAAAACTGTAGCCTCTCTGAAATATCACATGCAGATCTGATTAACAAGCTCATTAACTTAAAATTCAGGTCACTTACTGGCAAAAGGCAAAAGTGTTACTCCAAAAGATAGATTCCCAGTACCATATCTCAATCCCATCATGCCACTTTCGTCAGAGCCTACTCTGAAGAATTTATTAACTTTGTCAACAACGTATTCTGTAATCATTGATTACAAACTCAATAAGAACCTATCATATGTCCTGCGACCATCAAACATACCTTTTCTTCAATATCATAGGGAACACCCCAAAAGCCCCAAATCCATATTTTGGATAGTAAGCACACGATCTCATCTGCAAAATCCTGAAGAGACAGCAAGCACAGCCCAAAATTGGAAGTTCCCCATTTCAATATGATAAAATCAGAAACACACCAATATAGATGGGAAGCATTAGGACTGGAGCTTTGCTATAGACTATAGTTCAAGATAGAGCTTCTTACGGATCAATCGTGGACACATATAGGTCTATAAAAGTATGTGGATCATTAACATCACTGCATGCCCACAAAGCAAAATAAGCTCAGCAAAAGCATGGGAAAATGCAAACAAGATAAATTAAAAGATATAAAAATTACAAACAAATGCAACACCTTTGCCAGCGAAATAACGCATTTCCTGTAATGTTATCTTCTGTCTTATTATCAAGAGGGCCTGAAACCTAGTTGTGTTAAGGGCAAATAACATGATAGATTCATTTTAACATCTCGTCCAACTTGATAAGTTTCTCAACCAAATGATAGAATAGAAAAACAAAAGTAGAGATCATAGAGTATGTTTTCAATTTCATCATTAGTTAGTATAGTTACACTACTAATATCAAAGGATCGTGGTAAGAACATTTTTTTTTCTTACTTTCAGCATTTCCTTCACAAGACAAATTTGAAAATAGTAAACAAATTGAAGCAAAAAGAGTAGTAATATTGTAGTTACTAACAATAATATACCAACCAAAATATTAAAAATAAAAATGGAAAAAAAATAAAAGAAACGAATGAGCTCTAAGTAAGATAAAATTGATGGATACAGTTGCAATGAGATCAACATGAGGATCATCAATGGGCTTGAGCATGATTCTAGTGGTAAAATGTCTCGCTTGGTAATAGTAATCATCAAAGAGACATTTCAAAGCGAGTTTCCCAAACAAGACATTATAGGATGTCTCCAACATCCTACAAAAAGCAAAGCATGGCATAAATCATCAATCAACAATCAACAATAATCACCTCATATACATGCTAATACCATCGAGCAAGTAAATGCTCAAAATTGATCACATACATAATCAAATTTGTCCTTCAATATAAAAATTTTATATCAACTTTGTCTTGAGCATCATAAAACAACCATGGATTTAAGAATCAAAACTGCTAACTAGTTATGCATTGAACCACTGAATTAACATCTATCCAAAAATCTGTATTAAAAAAATTATTGAATTTTGATACGGCATGCATCTTAAGAGCGCTAATTTGGATCATTTTATTCAATGTAAATATAATAGTAATCAAAGAAAGAATAACACAAAACCTCGTGCGAGCAGAGATGGGAGGGAAATCGAAGAGAGGAGGGACAAGCACCACCGGAGGCGGTGGCTGTGGCTGCTTCCAAAACCAATTCCACATTGCAAATTGCTGTGATTTCTATTCGATATGCTGTTTAGGGTTTCAGAAGAGTAACGAAAAAACAAGGCAGTGGGAAGTGGAAGAGTGAGCAGTGTTTCTTTTTCTTTGGGAAGAAGAAAGGTGTTGGTGCGCAAGTGAACGATCCAAATCGGTACTGGCGCCATTCTCTCGCATCTTTCATGACGCTTTCAACTCTCAATGTATCCAAGATTACAACTATACCCTCCTCCAGAGTTTAGACAGGAGAGGTCATGATTTCAGTGAGGTTGCATGTTTTTAGGCCCAGACCCGGCCTACTTTTTTACCAGACCAATTTTTCAATTCTTACTTGAATTTTAAATGTGACCAAACCACAATATTTTTAGGAAGTAAATACTCATTTCGGTCTTTGTATAAAAAAAAATACTTATTTTGATTACAGATTATTTGTCTCAGAGACAAAATACTACAATCATTCTAAAATACCTTCTCAATTTTTATCCATCAAAATTATTGGTCAAATTATTTCTTCAATCGGTCATATAATAGTAATTGACTTAGAAGCACCAATAGAAAATGAACGTGAGTAAATTTTCATAGTGATCACGAGATTGATGTCGTGCACTAAAATCGTATTTGAGATTTCAATTGCACTAATTACGTTTTTGAGATTGAAAAAATTACATCATAGTAGTTCGTGACCTATTTTTCATTAACGATGCACTGACGTGGCTTGATGACGTGGACCTTTGGTGACAGGTGTCACCTCATGGTTTGGCCACGTGTAATGGTATGATGACGTGTCGATCAACGACATGTGGCATGTTGACATGGATGAATATGCCACGTGTCACGATGCTATTTTGTCACGTGTCGCAAAGTTATTTATCCACGTGTCATCTATTATGTCATTGTTACACGTGCATCAAATTGGTCCCTTATTTTGTATCAAATGACTCATTTTAGTCCATGAAATTAAATGCTGTGCAGCAAATTCGTCCCTTCATCAGTTTTTTCTCATTTTTTTTATAAATTTAAAATTCTCATTATATATTTGAATACACTAATTTTAATTTTATATTTTCACAAGTTATTTAAATACAAGTATTTTTATAAAATATTTTTAAAATATTAGTTTTAATTATACCATTTTTTTAATAATATTTTATTAAAAGAATTATATGACATATTGATATTGATTTAATAAATAGTGTAAGTTAAGAGTATAATAATATTTTTTAATACAATGTTTTTAATATATAACACTTTAATAAATATTTTAGGAATACTTGATAAGGCACTTATTAACTAATATAAATTTATTATTCTTATCCATTTTAAAAATGTCTGTCTCGTATAACTTAGTTAGGCGGATTTTTCATATATTACACTATTAATTAATATAAGTACTTATTGTAACCATGACTTGAACAATATTAAAACAGATACAAATAAACACAAGAGGCAATAATAAAATTTTGGTTTTAGTTAATATGTACTCTAATGATACAAGTTAACATTATTAATTAAAAAATTTATTATAAAATATGTATAATAAAAAATATAATTAAAATTAGTGTATACAAAAATATTAAGAATTTTAAGTTTATAAAAAAATGAGAAAAAATTGATGAAGGGACTAATTTGATACACAACATTCAATTTCAGAAACTAAAATGAGTCATTTGATACAAAGTAAGGGACGAATTTGGTGCACATGTAACGATGACATAGTGGACACATGGACAAATAGCATTGCGACACGTGGCATAATCTGACACGTGGCAAAATAGCATTGTGACACGTGGCATACCCATCCATGTTAGCATGCCACGTGTCATTGACCGACATGTCATCATACCATTATACGTGGCCAAACCATGAGGTGACACCTGTCACCAAAGGTCCACGTCATCAAGTCACGTCAACGCATCGTTAACGAAAAACGGGCCAGGGGCTATTATGGTACAATTTTTTTAATTTCAGAGACGTAATTGGTGCAATTAGAATCTTAGGAACGATTTTAATGTACGACGTCAATCTTGGGACCACTATGGAATGATGATGAGAGGCATAGTAACAGCTAATAAAGATTGTCCTATTGGGTGTGAGGATAGAAGAGTTGTAGAGAGGTCAAAGAAAAAGGAGGAGACAGGCTATATTTGGTTGGAATGAAAGAAATAGAAAGGAAGGAAATAAAAAAGAAAGAAAGGAAAGGAAAGAAATTGAGTGAATTTTTATTTTCTTTAGATGTGTTTGAATGGAAGGAAAATAAGAAGGAAAGAAATGTTATAAGAAGACAATTTTACCCTATATTATAATATATATTAAAAAAGTGAAGGGGTAATATTAAAAATAGAGAGAGAAACATTAGTTTTCTATCCATATTTTTTCCTTTCTAATTTTTCTCCTCAACAAACAATGAAAAATAATCATTTTTCTTCTTTTTTTTTTTCTTCCTTTTCTTTCTTTCCATTTTCCTCTCAAACAAACATAGCAACTGTATCATTGTGTGATGTGTGTGAGGTGAGTGAGTGAGAGAGAAGTAGAGAACAACAAATTCTTCAATGAACAGACTTTGATTCCTTTCTAAGACCTTTTAAATTGACCCTTCAAAAGAATCCTCAAATTTCTTGGCACCATGTTGTCGAATGTCGATACTATCTTTGACTTTGATGAACAACAAGTGATTGAGGTGGGTTTTGATTAGGAGTGTGCATGTGTCGGGTGAAATTGGGTTCGATGTGACCTAGATTCGGCTTGAAATATATATTAGGTCTATTTGTTAGATCCGAACCCGACTCTAGATCCGATGAAACCTATACACTTTCGGACCATGATTATACCGGGTAAAAACCGGATAAAAATCGGGCCGTTAACATTATATTATCTTGATACCTTCTTGTAAGTTAGTATGTAGAAATATCCAAATTTTCAAGACTACAACTGTTATTTGACATGGTAAAATTCACTTAGAAAAATATAACAAGAACCAACTCTTGTCTAAAATTAAAGCATAACTATAATCAATACTAATATTGCCTAATAACACCAAATATTTAAATCAATACAAATAACACAATATTATGCATTAGTCTAAAGTCTTATGCATTTTAAATATAAAACATTAACTTATAGTCTTATATATAATGACTAATAACACAAAATATTAAGGTTTACAATACTTAAATTTCACATAATAATAGCCATCATCTATCACTAATAATACAAAATATTTATTGTGTATAATGATCGGCCACCAGGTCGATTTCGGGTGACCCGAGATATGTCCCGAACCCGACCCGAAATAATGACCGAGTCTATTTTTGAGATCCTTACCCGACTCTAAACCCGATGAAACCACACCAAATAATTAATCCTAAAATATTCGAGATTAGATCGGGTCTTCGAACCGGATCGGACTATGCACACTCCTAATTTTAACCAAATTCCCTTTTTGTATGGGAAAGAACAACGAGAAGAAAACAAAATGAGATGGAAAAAGAAAATCCCATAGGGCATTATTAGAGAGATCGTTCATCTAGCTAGAAATCTCCCTGAGAATTTTACACTTGAAGAAACTCGACAACGATTTTGAAAGAAAAGTTAATGAGAAAGATTGTTGAGAAGTTCTTTAAATTGTTGCGGAAAAGAAGCTTTTTCTTGTGTTGCTTGTAATTGCAGTACGGATAGGACAGGACGGGTATTTCAATATCCACACCTGCTCCAAACATGCATCAATTACTTGTCCCATTATCCATATGTATTTTATTTACCAAATCCATATCCGTCCCAAAGGTGAAATATAATTTGTGGCTTATGAAAATAAAATATAATATATTAAAAAGACTATGTAAGTTTTAAATATAATTAAAGCCATCCATTATAAATTATAAATAATCTTAATGCAGCTTATATTCATGAAACTAAAGTAATCAAATTCAATACTTTATCTCAAACATTTATTTGTGTATATTCAAAATAGGCGTGGGACGAAGTGACCCCTACTTATACATACTTACACCCAAACAATTATCCCAAGCTATTACTTGTATTTGTCCTAAAATTTAATTAACTGTTAAAAATCTGCTTTGTTTAGGGTGAAATAGGTTGGGTAAAATCAAGTTGTTAATTTGTTATCCACTAAAAAGATAAAGAGAATGAAGTTACTTAGAGTTGGTAAAAGAGTAATTTAAAAATTTTTGAGAACGTTTTAGTATTTGAATATTTTTATTATATTTAATCTAATTTTTATAAGTACGTCAATTTCATTTTTATTAGATGAATTTATTAATGTTCAAAATATTCGTAGATAAAAAATATCATTTTTTAAAGAACTATTATTGAGAAAATCCCAAATAACCCTTGCAAAATCTAAAGAGAAAAAGAAGGCTAAGTTAAAAAAGTGTATGTTTGGATTTCAGTTTGTAAACGAAAGTTTGTATAAAATTGATTTTACAAATTTGATTTTGATGAAAAGTAAGTTTGTATTAAAGTGATTTATGTTTGGTAATCTTTGTATTAAAATAGATTATAATAGAGTAAATATTGTTTGGATTACACTACTCAAAATTACTTTTAGGTAAAAAATTATTAAAATAGACACAAACTTAAATAAATTTTTTATATTATTCTATCATTTTAATTTAAATATTTAAATAGATATTATTAATTAATTTTATAATAAAATTAATATTTACTTAATAAAATAAAAATAATATATAAAAATTGGTAAAATATCTTTTTATATCAAAAACAAAAATAATATATAAAAAATATATCAAAATATACTTTATTATATTACATTACTTATAATTTTTTAGTATTATCGGTATTCTTTTATTTAATATTATTTTAAACTATAAATTTTAATTATTTATGACTTTATTCTTAGTTATAATTAATTTTTTATTTACTTTATTTTTTTAATGCAATTAATAATTTATATTATAACAAAATTATAATAATAAGTTAATATACAAAAATTACACTTATAAATTTTAACAAAGTCAAACAAAAAATAATTTTTTTATACAAAATAAAAAATTTAATAAAAAATATAATTATATATTTAAAATATTTGAATACTAAAAAAATTATAAATAAAAAAATAAAAAATAAAATTGATAAAAAAAATAAATTCAATATTAACGTAATTTTCTAACGCTGAAACTATAATTTCTAATTGTTTATAAATACACATTAAGAATATAAAATTACATTGACATTTAAAAAAAAATACCCAAACATAAAGAGAGAACGTTTAATGCTAAACCAAACACTGACAAAGTGTCCAAGAAGGGCCAGCATAGTTGCCCAATCCAATTTGTTCCCCGTTTTATGTTACTAGTTTGGTTGGTGATCATTGACACACCGGAAAAAGAAAAGCTTCTATTTTATGTTCGGATCTAATTCGTCCAATTAAGGGACGCTTTCCAATTAAGAGCGTTAACATGGGACCCTCTTAGTCTCTGACATAATTCCTCCAATCAGAGCAATTCAAGTAATAAAATAAGATTTTTGTTTGCTTCTGTATTTTTTCCGGTCTGAAAGAGTAAACTATTATTTAAGTTTTAAAATTTTTAATTTTTAATAAATCTTTTTTTTTTAAATGGCATCTTAATTTTTTTTAAATAAAAATAGCTATCAAATCATTTTTCTATATCATTAATTAAAAATGAATAATTAATCTCACAAATCACAATAGGTCATGCATGCGTCACCTACTCTCACCTGTCACTGGTCACTACAATCCTGTGAAGGCACCAAAAAAAGGAAGAAAAGAGGAAAAAAAGAAAGAAAAGGAAAAAATAAAAAAAGACAAGGATAGAAATTTCACACGACATAGGCTACTAAGTGCTAAATTAAACTTATGGTGTGGCGCCTCGGGAATTTAGATCACTACGCTACCCTTTCTCTTTTTCTTATATTTACTAAGTTGACATACAATATACTCTATTGTTGTTGTTGTTGTTTAATTTTTATTTATTAGTATGTAAAGTACACTTTAATTATTTAATTATGTAATATTATTTTATTAGAAATAATTAATTTATAAATATATTTACACTATCAATATATTAAATTTTTTTATGAACAAAATAGAATTTTATTTGTATAAAGTAAAGACATAAAGTAAATAGAAGTTATTTTTATTTTAGTTTAAAGTTGAAAATCTTGATTTTAATCTCTCAACTCTCAAGTGAAATTTCAATATAGAAGATTTAAGTTCCATTTTTATTATGTCTATGTTAAACTTCTATTTTATATATGTTATATTCTATACAACTATTTTTTAATAATACAATAATATTATGTGACTAATAAATATTATTATTTTAAATTAATATTAAATTTATATCTATATTTGTAAGTATTTATATAAAAAATATATAATTTATATTTATCAGAATTTATATATATAAATTAATATAATTTATATTCATATTTTTTAAAATTTGTAGGCAGTAAAATTTATTTGTGGAAAATAATTTAATAACTGAAATTACTAAAAACTGATGTGAAAAGTGAAACCAAAGTCTTCTTAGCCGCCACTAATTTCATATTCAAAGTTACCTTTTAATATAGTTTGGTTTTTATTTGTTGTTTTTAATTTTTATGTCATGACTCATGAGCACAAATTTTAGGAACCTTTCTGAAATCTTTCTCCGCATTCATTCATTCATTCATTCATGTAATAATATTCATTCTCTGCAAATCAACGCCAACCCAGATTCTCCTTTGTCCTTTCTTTTGTGTTTTCTTCACCCTTCTTTCTCCATCACACGCTCTCTCATCAAGGTACCCACTTTCACCATTTCTATCTTCAATTTTGGGATCATCACAACATAACTGAATGTCTGTCATCTATATATAGGGAACGTTCTCTATGTGTTTGTGTTATTGTCTCAAAAGGTTGTGTCTTTATGTATGTGTGCTTGTGTGGTTGGTTGGTCATGAAGTTTTCCTTCCAACCCTTTTCTGATCTTTTGAGTTTAACTTTCATTCCTCTCTTTATTGTGTCTTTTCAACCACTTCTTTTGTAGCTGAATTTCTTCTTCTTTGTTGGTGTATGTTGTTTCAGAAATTTTTTGAGTAGCAATATAAATAATGGGATATTCTCAGCTGTTTGATGTCTTGATTTATGTCATTTATTCTTCTACTTTGATCACAATAACATGCAGAGAAGGAGAAACAGGGGTTTTTGTTTTCCTTTGAGTTGATTAAGCTAAATTGTACAAGGAATTCTAAGCACATATATATGAGATATGAGTTTGGTCCAGCATAGTTCACCAGTTTAGTGGTTCTTGTTAGCTACTCTGCTAATGAGAAACAATTTGCATTGGTTTAGAATGTTGAAAATCTTTGTGTTCTACCAGTTTATTTTGTTGGCTTTGTTATTCACTGGCTTTTGCCAATTGTTCCTGTTGCTTCGTGTGATCCACATTTGCCTCCTTCAATTTATAAAGTGAAGGCTCTTGTCTGAAGTTTTTTGTTTGTTTAACTCTTTGTCTGGGTTTTGTACAGAGGTGTGACAATGGTGACTTGTATACCTTCTGGGAGTGGCAAACTGCATTTTGGAGTGACAGATTGCAAGGGACGGAGCTGCATACGGACTGCATGCGTTTTTGATGTGCCTATCAAGAGGAACACACATAAATATCTTTCTTGGTAATAATTATTTGATGTCATAGGAATCAATTAATATCTATTTCATATGTCATTTACTAAAATGGAGTTCTTGTTTGCTTGTCCAGAGTTATTTGATGAATGAAATTTTACTTGTTTGCACAAGATCGTGTGTTCATTTTTTCAGTTAAAACTCTTGCATATAGTATTCTCACAGTATGCTTAGAAGAATTGGATCCAACAACAATAATAATAGTCTTCAGTAGTGATCTCATATCTTTTTAAATGCCTAAAAGGGAATAGTTTTTTGCCCTAGTCCAGAATTACTTTTGATGAAACTTGTCCTGTTTTTCAAAAGATTGCATAATTTAATTGTGGTTAAATTTTATTAATCTAAAACAAATATGGTTTGTAGAATTTGTGCATTTATTTTTCCAAGTATTTGAGGGAACTTATTTTGGGGCTGGATCGAAAACAGTAAGGTTATTGTACTTTGATTGCCGAATTGTACCAAAGTTTCTGTCAGTAACTTTGGAAAACTTCATAGAAATAAAGGGCAGCATGGTCACATGGTGCAAATCATCTCAGCACATGTGGTCCGGGAAAAGACGGTGTCCTAAAGGTGTAATGTAGGCAACCTAATCTGATGCAAGCTTTAGTGGTTGTAAATAACTTGTAAAGAATGGAAATTGATGTAGACTTCCTACTTTGATCTTAACCAAACAACAACAAAGCCTTGTCCCACTAAGTGGGGTCGGCTACATTGATCTTAACCAAACTAAAAATTTTCAATTGCTTTCCGGGTGCAAAATTTTAGGTCTCAAGGGGTATCCAAGATGCTGCAGATACACAGGTGCAAGGCTTCTGTATCTCCAGTTTGCAAGAATCAGAAACTCTTCAAGGTCATTTCATCATACAAGAAAGAAGGTTCCACAAAATATTTTGACTTTGCTGTGATTGGAAGTGGAATTGCTGGGCTTCGCTACGCACTTGAAGTTGCAAAATATGGGTCTGTTGCTGTGATCACCAAAGCCGAGTCTCATGAATGCAACACTAATTATGCTCAAGGTGGCGTCAGTGCTGTGCTATCACCTTCTGATTCTGTGGAGAGTCACATGAAGGATACCATTGTGGCAGGGGCTTATCTTTGTGACGAAGAGACTGTTCGAGTATGTTCTAAACCTTTCAAGTTTACCAGAAATGTTGAATTCAAGTACCTGATCGGTGTTCCATAACTTTGCCAAATTCATCTGAAACGGTTCTCTTGCCTTTTCATTTTCAGCAACATTTTGTACTTATGAAATTATCAAAACAGGGTATTTTCAATTTAAAATGCTATTCAAGCACTTGATTTCTTTTTGCTATGTGAAGGCACGGAAATGCTGTTAATCTTTACTTTATGAAATTGAACAGAACTGTTCTTATTATAGAAATGATTATTTGAGCATGATAGAATTGCATATATACTTGTAAGCAATCACTGGTTTCTCTGACTACTGCATCAAGTTTTGTATTAACTATGACCCTTCCTTTTCCAGGTTGTCTGTACTGAAGGACCCGACAGAGTCAGAGAATTAATTTCCATAGGCGCTTCATTTGATCATGGAGAAGATGGTAACTTGCATCTAGCGAGGGAAGGGGGTCATTCACATCGTCGAATTGTTCATGCTGCTGATATGACTGGAAAAGAAATTGAAAGGGCTCTGCTGAAGTCAGTTGTTAATAATCCTAATATTTTTGTGTTTGAACACCATTTCGCTATAGATCTTCTCACTTGTCAGGTTTGTTCTCTCTGATATTATTTTTTATACTAATGGTTTTGTAGCGTATACCTTGTTGGTACCTCTCTCCAAGCATGCTGATATTTGTCAAACATTTGAAGTTTTAAATTCATGGGCTCCATTCACTTGAAATTGTTGCTGTTCAAATTTTACTAGGTACATTTTGAATGTCTCAGTGCATTCTCTAACTAAAATTCTAAAACATGCCACTGGTGTTGCAGGAAGGGTCTGATATCACTTGTGTTGGTGTTGACACTCTGAATACTGAAACATTAGAGGTGGGGAAAGTGATTTTGCGCAGTTGCTTGAGAAAGAAGTTATTGCTATTGTTGAATATATTTATGAATTTTCATCTTTTTAGTTTTTAGGTGGTAAGATTCCTTTCAAAGGTGACTTTGCTTGCATCTGGTGGAGCTGGACATATTTATCCCAAAACTACAAATCCTCTGGTAGATCTCTTTTCTATTAATAAGATAGTTTTATCTTGAATAGAGAAGTTTACAAATAAACTACTGATTATTGTTACTTACTCATTTGCAACATCTTATCAATTTATTCTGATGATACACTATAAATTTAGAAATAGCATGATTAAAATATAAACAGAATTAATAAGGTCTATTTTAAGCTGAAATTGTTGATTGATTAAGTGGTTTTATTTGTCCTTGTAAGTGTTAATTGATGGCAGTGAAGTGATCCATCTTATTCTGGTTGCACCGTTGCACACTTAATATGTTGACCTGCTTATAGTGCATGACCTGCATTTTATGGTCTTATTTCTTTTAATTTAACTTGTTTATCTTTTTGTTATCGAAGGTGGCTACTGGAGATGGAATTGCCATGGCACACCGAGCTCAAGCTGTGATTTCAAACATGGAGTAAGTAGATGATTTCAGAAATGTGAATATTAACTGTTTGATGAGTCTCACAATTTGCATACCGGTCAATACAATGTCATACCGATTAAACTGAAATTGGGTGTTTATAGTTGAGCTCTGTATACATATTTTGTTCTTTTCATGATTTCTTTTAATGATATGATTGGTCCAGGTTTGTGCAGTTTCACCCAACCGCCTTAGCCGATGAAGGCCTTCCAATTAAACCGTCCAAGCCGAGGGAAAATGCATTTTTGATATCTGAAGCTGTTAGGGGTGATGGTGGCATCCTTTATAATTTAGGCATGGAAAGGTTCATGTCTTTGTATGATGAGAGGGAAGAGCTTGCTCCAAGGGATGTGGTGGCAAGAAGTATCGATGACCAACTTAAAAAGCGCAGCGAGAAATACGTGCTCCTCGATATAAGTCACAAGCCGAAGGCAGAAATTCTCTCCCACTTTCCCAACATTGCCTCTATGTGCCTCCAGCATGGTTTGGATATAACTCGCCATCCGATCCCAGTTGTCCCAGCTGCTCATTACATATGTGGAGGAGTTCGTGCTGGGCTTGAAGGAGAGACAAATGTAAAGGGTCTGTACGTAGCTGGTGAGGTGGCGTGTACAGGTTTGCATGGAGCAAACAGACTTGCTAGCAATTCATTGCTTGAGGCACTGGTTTTCGCTCGACGAGCTGTCCAGCCTTCAATTGATCTGATGAAGAGTTCTAGCCCTGATATGACTGCTTCCAATTTTTGGCCTCACCCTGTCGTGCCTTTTTCGCTTGGAAGTGATGTCATAGGCAAAATTCGATCCGTTACAAGAGAGTTGAGGAAAGAACTGCAATGTATCATGTGGAACTATGTTGGAATTGTTCGGTCCACGATGAGACTAGAAACTGCAGAGCGAAAAATTGGTAAACTAGAGGCTAAATGGGAGGAGTACTTATTTCAACATGGATGGAAGCCAACAATGGTGGTGCCTGAAACCTGTGAAATGAGGAACCTGTTTTGTTGTGCCAAGCTCGTGGTCAGCAGTGCCCTTTCGAGGCACGAAAGCCGGGGCCTTCATTACACGGTCGATTTTCCTCATCTCGAGGAAAGCAAGAGGCTCCCAACAATAATTTCTCCAAGTTCACATGTCAACAACACTTGGAGTTCTATGCAGTTACATAAGCAGCCCATGTATCAGTAACACTTCTTTGCCGAAATGTCGGTTTCTGACACTACATATGAATGGGGACAATAATCTAAAGCTATCAAAACCCGCACCAGAAGGGTAAATCCATTGCTGGAATCAAATTTTCATTTGCCTTTACTCCCCCTATAATCCTTTTTTCTTAAAAAAATTTGAAGAGAAGTATGTATTCTCTGATTCATTGTTTAAATATAGGAAGAAATATATAAAATATAGATTTGGGGTTAATGCCCCTTCTAATAGAGACAGAAGTTTAACATAACCAGATCTCAAGATTTGGATTTTTATTTTACCTTGGTGCTTGTATGCTATCACCATTTCAATTATTGAATGCAAATGCATGTTCCTTACCAAGTAGTAGTGGAATTCATGTGGAACTTCAGAATCTATTGGGTATATTAGTTTATATGACTACACATCTTAATGAAAATGATATTTTGGTTTAACTGTTACGACTTACGAGTAAATAGCCATCGAATTGATTGTTATTTTTCAATCCATATTAATTTAGAGAGTAGTTAGAGGATGTAACCCGGGTTGTCTCACAAGTAAGAAAATATGTAGTTGATTAGATTATGGAATATGGAGGGTGGTGGACTGATGGGTTGGTTTGATGCAAACAATTATCAATATTAAGAATTCTAAAAAAAAAAAAGTTTAAGGAATCTTAGGTTGAACTGTTTAAGTTCTTTCTATCATCGACCCATTTTGTCAAACATATGGCGCATTCAAATTTACCGGATTTAGATCTTTTAAAGTTTGAATTTTACTTTAAAGAGTAAAGTGTGATCTCTCAACATTGATTTCATGGGTGGGACCAAAAATAAATATGAAAGAAAAACTATTCAAAAGTAAAAGATCACACTTTACTTTCTAAAGTAAAATTCAAATTTTAGAGGATCCAAATCCAAATTTATCACTCTTTTTCATATATTCTTAAACATCTCTAAGCCTCTAAGTGACACCAAACACCAAAAGAATTAAAATATTAACTCTTATGACTTGATTTCACTCCCTATCAACTAATTAATATATATGAACTTCAATCAAAGCCCAAGTAAGCTAATTACAATTAATTATACATTCATCAATTAACAAACTTATAAATAATTTAAGATAAGTTATAACGTACAAATGCGAAATAAAGATATTTTCCTTGAATGAATGAAGTATTGGCATTTGGATACTTAGGGGGTGAGCTCCATTTTATTGTTTGGCTTGTTTTTATCAATAATGAATAGTAGTTATATAAGTGTGGGCTTATTAATGGATTGGTCAATCATAATTCTTGACATCTATTTGGATCTACCAATATGGATGTAAGTGTTTATGCGTGAATTGAATGTGAAAATTGTTAGGAATAAAGGACTAGTTTTTTCTCTCAAATAATTAATGTATTTTATATTATTATTTTTAATACTATAATAATATTAATAATAATATAAAATATATATTATTATTCATGTAATAAATTTTAATTATTTTTAATTATTTCATTAATAATGAAATATAAAATTTTTTTGAATTAAATGTTTTTGTAACAAATTAAAATATTGAAGATAAATAAAAACTATTACAATAAAAATTATATATTTTATAGTATTATATCTTTTTTTAAATAATAAAATAGTTATTACTAATTTATATAAAAAATAATTATTAAAAAGTATTTTTTAAATGGAATAAAGTGTATGTTATTTAACTTGTGTAGGAGAAGAGAGTGTACATTTTAGAAATTGTCTATGCTACATATACAGCAAAATTAGCCACTAAAATCAGTCACAATATAAAATACATGTTGGAATACGAAATACACATTAAAAATAAATTAATCCACACATGTATTTATATACAAATACATTGGTGGCTGATTTTAGTAACTGATTTTAGTATATGAATAATATTTTTATTGAGAAATAGAGGGAGGAGAGTGTCATTTAGACATCTAGTATGGAAGTATCATTTTCTCTATCGTAAAATATAAAATTGACATGGTAAATTAACATGATAAATTATATACGCAATAAATGTAGTTATTTCGAGGCTTACCTAAAACCAAGATGATTTGACCCTAAAGTAGGGGTCCAGGCGCCTTCAGGTGCAATGTCTAAATACTTCTCCTACAGGAATGAAGCCGTTCGAGTTCCTCGTGAGGAGGTGTGGGTGATACCTGCAAGGGATTCTGATACTTAAATTAGCAAGAGTTTTAGACAAATTTTTATATAGAGAGTTGAGAAATTCCTAAGATGGAAAGGGTATTTATATAGTTGGATGAGTGACTGAGTGGCTACTCTTGTAAGGTCCCCTTCCATTCTAGTGGGTAGTTATCTTCTCCTTTTTTATAGGAGTTGTTTAGATATATTTGAATATATGATCATATTTGTATGTGCAGTTAAGATTCTGCATACCAGGTCAGTCTTCGTCAAGTTGGGCGCACCGGTAAAGTGAATTTGGTCTTTATATCTAGACTTTGTCTGGTTTTTTGGACTTGACTTTGAGTTTTGGGGTAGGATATGAACAATAGTCAATACATTATATTGTATTTATTCAATGTAAAATATAAATAGAACAAAGTAAGGTCTAAAATATTCTTCAACCACAATTTAAAAAATCTAAAAAAATAAAAGCATCTATAATTGTATTATTAATATTTCAATTTTGAGCTAAACTTTACATTAAATTTTTTTTAATGTTTATTGTGATAATGAAAAATAAAAATTGTGTACAATTTACAACTTAAAAATTTATAAATAATGAATAACAACCTTTTAAATTGTGTTAATCCTATTTTATATTTAAGATGTAAAATTTTAAACACAACTAACGTGACAATAAGAGAAATAAAAATAAATAATATTTTAAAATTTTTAATAAAAACACCCAAACAAATAAATTCTCAAACTCAGAATCTAGATATTATGTAAGCAAAAAAAACTTTCTGTTTTGTATTACTATTATTATTGTTTCGAGAGTTACCTGGTTGCTTTCGGGTTTGAATGTGAGATTCAAATGCCTTTTGAGTGGTCTGTCCAAAAAAATTCTTTGTTTATATTACTATTATTATTTTAATATATTTACTATAATTAATTGATTGATATAAATTATAATAAATTTTGTAATATTTAAATATTTAATCACATTAATTAGTTGATATAATTAATTTATCATAATAAATTATATTTATATAAAATAAAAGAAATAAATAAAAAACTCTCAAAATATATCACATTAACTTTATTATTAAGTGTACAAACTCAATTTTTATATAATAAAATAGACTGAATAAATAGATTAAAAGAATTAGTTCAAACACACTAAGTATCTAGGGTTCTATGCAACTACTCATGTGTTTTTTACCCTTCTATTAACTAGGGTTGTAAATTATTTTTTTCATTTATCCCTTTTCATTGCATTTCGGTAGAAATAATAACTCGTCTTTATTTTTTCCACAGGAAAAATTCACCAATAACAACCACATAATTCCTTCTGTCTATTAGTCCGTTACAAAGTCCCAGACTCCATTAACATTTATCAACACCTAACTTATATTTCATAACAAGTTTTTGCAGTTTATAAAATTGGGTAAAATAAACACTAAAAAAAGAATGAAGTCTAAATTTCTTTTCAGAAGTCTGTGTCTAAAAACTCCCACTAACATGACAAAAAAAAAGCAGCTACCACTAATAGAGCCAAAATGATGCATATACCATTACGGAACCAACACGGCTCGCTACTCTCCTTAAAGCCGCTTGAACCGACTAACATCTAACACATTGCTTCCTTCGTAGATTAGGTGTCTGTCAAACAATTTGCAATTCAGAACATCTATCTATAAATCTGTACAGATTTATATCTGTACCATAGAACAACTCATAATTTAATATCTAATAAGTACACAAATAAAGTATCCAAAATATACATTTACATTAATTAATATAAATATGTAAAATGACCTTAACAAAAAAATGTAAAATGGCATGGAGAGATGAAAAGAAGGTTAAAGAAACAGTCACATGAACAAATTTAAAGAATGTAAATCTCAAGACAAGTTCTCGAACCTCTTGAATTCCTAAGCTAGCTCGAAAGATCTAGCCACCCATATCCAGTAATTACAAACTTTCATAAAATTAGAACTCTACCAAAAATTAACAAAAGGGATTGAGAGAGCAACTAAATTAAACAAGAAACTATGGGGAATAGTTGTTTCTAAGAGGGAAAAAAAGAAAAACTAAACTCTAGAAAAAAAAAGAGATGAAAACTTAAAAAAGAGGTCAGAGCTTCTTTCTATAGAAAAACATGAATATAAACCTAAATGATCACTAAGTGTTTTTAACCTTTGTCCCATGAGTATTTTTAAGCTTTTTCAAACTTCAATTTATCCATTCGGTGTCCTTCTTAAATTGAGTAACTTCATTGCCTACAAAATAGTTCAAGGGACCTAAATCTTAATACTAAAATGTTGATGTAAAATTGATTTAATTACAATCAATTAAGAGATAGAATTTTCAATGAGAACAATATCATTAACATAAACCAGAAGGATAGATATTTCAGCACCAATAATTTTAACGAATAGACTATAATCAGAAAGATATGTTAATATTCATGAGAGAGCAATAGGTTGAAGAGTTTTTCATACTACATACGACTTAATTGAAGTAAGTCATATAAAAATTTTAACAATTTGCAGCACTGATTCGGCTGATTAGGTGCAATACCAGAAAGGAGAGTTATATAGACATCTTTTGATAAATCTCCATGCAAAAAGAAATTATTGACATCTAGTTGATGTATCGGCCAATGCTTTATTGATGCCAAGGCCAAAACCAATATGATGGTTGCAAGCTTAATAACAGGAGAAAATATCTCCAAGAAATTGATTCTTTCAGTCTGAGTGAGAAGGAGGTAGAGGGAGTGATGGGCATTATGTGAAAAGATGAATTTTGAGGACTTAGTATGATGGTGTTCGAAGATTGAGGTAAGGACGACAGAGACGTGTTGTTAATTGGAGATTTGACTGTTTGTGAAGGGTATGAAGGAGGTGATATGTTGTGCATAACTAAGGCTATGTTTGGTTGGAAGGAAAGAAATAAAAAGAAAAGAAATAAAAAGGAAAGAAAAGAAAGGAAAGAAATTGAGTAAATTTTTATTTTTCTTAGATATGTTTGGATGAAAGGAAAATAAGAAGGAAAAAAATATTATAAAAAGACAATTTTACCGTTATATTATAAAATACATTGAAAAAAGTGAAGGGGTAATATTAAAAGTTGTGAGAGAAAATAAGTTTTTCCTTCTTTTTCTTTTCAACATTAGAGAGAAAAAATTGGTGAGTCTCGCCATTTTTTTTCATCCCTTTTCTTTTCTCTCCAATTTCTCTTCCTAACCAAACAATGAAAAATGATTATTTTCCTTCCTCTTTTCTTTCCTCCCTTTCTTTCCTTCCATTTTCTCTTCAAACAAACATAGTGTAAGAGAGGAGATAGGGAAGAAATTGGGTGAAGTGGGTCAATGGGTAAGGTATTGGCTCTTGTTAAAAGACTAATTTGGTATGGCACGTGAGTGTCTGAATTATGTGTGGGTTAAGGTGTGAAAATTAGACTTGGTGGGTTTATATGTGAGATGTTTTTGTTGATCAAAGAAAAAGATATTTCATAAATGATATTTTTGAAGATTTCAATTTTTTTATCTTCTAAGACATAGAAAATATATCATTTAATTCCATCTTTAAAACCAATAAATACAACGTTTTTACCTTTTTGGATCAAATTTTGAGTGATTTGTCATAAGAGTGGAAACATAGCACAAACATCCAAACACTTTTATGTCATTGTAATTGGGTGAATAATTGAATAAATTTTCAAATGAAGTTTGAAAATTTAATGATGAAGAGGAAATCCTATTGATTAAAAAGATTGTATAATTAATAGTATAAGACCAAAAAGATAAAGGTAAATGGGATAGAAATATAAGGGTACAAGCCACTTTCAAAATATGTTGATACTTACGTTCCACTCTTTCATTTTGTTGGGGAGTTTCAATACAACTCCGTTAGTGAATGATTCCTTTAGAAGAATAAAAATCATGTAAAAGAAACTCTGGCCCATTATCTGATCGGATACATTTAACTTTGGTGTTAAATTGAGTTTCAATTAAGACAATAAAATTCTTTATATGATTTTGAACGTCTTCTTTTGATTTTAATAAAACAACTCATGTAAATCTACTAAAATCATCAACAATAATAAGAAAATATTTGTAATTATGAACGGAAGTTTGATGAAATGGTCCATAAATATCAAAATGCAATAAATTAAAACTTGTAATTACTTTATTAAAGCTCGGAGAAAATGAATTTTTTTTTTGTTTAGAAAGATGACAAATATCATATACTTCATCGTGGTGTAGGAAAATAAAATGATATTGTCTATGCAAAAAATTAAGTCTTTTTTCAGAGAGATGTCCTAAATAAAAATGTCATAGATTTGTGTGGGTGATAGGTAATAAATTGTTGGTATTTATGGAATGTGAAATAGGCGGATTATTCTTGGTGAAGAATTTGTCAAGAATGTACAATCCATCTCTCATTCTACTCAAACCAATTATTCTCAAATTGCTGGCTTGTATTTTGTAAGAAAATATGAAAGTGTGAGTTTACAATTAAGGGAAGAAGTGAGTTTAGAAATAGAAATAATATTGAAATTAAAGTGAGGTAGGTAAATAACATCATGAAGAATTAAAGATGGTAAAAATTGTTAGGGGTGGCAAAACGGGTCGAGCCCGCCGGACCCATCCGCTAAACCCGCTAAAAAAGGCGGGTCGGGCTAGGATTTGGAGCCCGCCAAATTAAAAAAATCCGCCAAACCCGCACCGCCAAATTGGCGGGTTTTGGCGGGGCGGGACGGGCCGGTCCGCCGGGCCGAAGCTTTTTTTTCTTTTTTTTTATTAAATAAAAGAGTGGTTACTATTAAAAAATTAATAATTATAGAATTTTTAAACACTTTTTTTTTATTTTTTGTTTTTATTCTTCTTTTAGTTATTAACTTTATTTATTTTATTTTACAATTTCATATATATGCTCAAATTATGTGACTTATTTTTTAAAATAAAAATGATTTTATTGACAAATATTATTTTGAACAATTTTATTGAAGTTAAAAATTAAAAAATATAGTAAAAAAATTATATTATAATTTGACTATTTTTTATTTGTATTTTATTTTTTAATTATTATTTTTTGATTAATTTTAATAAATTTTATTTTTCAAAAAAAAAAAGAGTCAAGTGGGTTAGCCCGCCAACCCGCCAATCTGCCATAAAGCGGAGCGGGCTAGCATTTTGAACCCATTTTAATTGGCAGGCGGATCGATCCGCCCCGTTTATGAGGCGGGCCTAGGCGGAACAGGACGGATTGGGGCGGGCCGGCCCACTTTGCCACCCCTGAAAATTGTATGACACTCTTATAAAAATATGTAACTTGAGTGAGGGCTTGATTATTGCGTGTGTTTTGCTTGGATTTTTTGTAGTCTGTTACTGTTAGATTAGCCAGTTTGTTTAGCAATCTTTGTTGACTCTCTTTTAGTGAGTTACTCCTATTTTCTTTTTGTTGACTCCCAACTTTACCTTTGTTTTCCTGACTGTCACTGATCCTTATCCCCATGATATCAGCTCTTATCCAAGTTCCAAGACCTTTGGATTTTTGTTTGCTCCCATCTTCTTTTTCTTCTGCCACTTCACATGTTCCTTCATCATATCCCAATCTGTCATAGAAATAACACAGAGTAGGGAGTTTTTCATACTTGAAATTCACCCAAGCTATCCCATCTTCCTTGCTTTCTATGTTTGTTCCTCTTTTGATTGGTTGGTTTACATCTATCCTCATTTTTGTTTTGATAAATAGCCCCTATCCATTACCTCTATCATATAGGTTGCACTCTAGGACTTTCTCTGCCACTACTGCTAGCTTCCAACCCAGTTTTTTTGTTTTACAGTCCTTCGGTATATTCCAGATCTGAACATTTACCTCTGGTTTAGTGAACTCCATTTTCTCTGGGTTTATGTTCCTCTCCTATTTTTCCATTATCAGCCACGAGTTTCTAAATATCCATAGACTTCCTTTTAGGACTCTCTTCATGTCTCCTTCTTTCTTAAAGAAAAACTAGTAGATTTTACTTTGGATTTTTTTCATCTGAAAACTCTCAGGTTTTCTCTATATATTGTACATTTCATTTTAAACCCAGCTAGGGTTGATAGTCTTCTCGGTCAATAGCTTCCCCACAATACTATATTTGTATTTTTGGACTTCTTCAATGATGTCATCTTCATCGTATATAACAAATGATTCTTCCTCTTCTTCATATATATCTTTTGGCTTTGGATTTTCTGTTTTATTTATTAATGTAGATGCTTCTTGTAAAATTCGGTTAATTAATGACTAATTAACCCACAAATTAAAATATATTCTAGAAAATAAGAAATGAGATTTTTATGATTTAATATGATAGAAAAAATTAAAACGAGAATTTTGACACCAATTTTAAAGAAATTGGCCCAAGATTGGGTCGAACGGGTTGAACCGGATCCAAAATGGGCCCAAAGCCCAACCCATTCAGCCAAGACACATTAAATGAGCCATGCTTTCCTCTCTCCTTCAGTAAAAACACGCTGAAGCATTTGGAGAAGAGGAGGAAGAACACTCCATGAAACATAAACCCTTGGTTATCTTCAATCTTTGATAACTTTTGATCCGGAGCTCCGATTGACGAGTCATTTGCGGCCACCCGTCGAGCTCAACGAGCTCTTCAATTCTATCCAAACAAAACTGTAGTAATTAGTATTTTTTCAGCTCCATTTCTACTGGTATATTAATTTTGGATTTAAGGTTTGAGGAACTCAATTTCTTGATGATTTCCATGTTTTAGGGGTTCACTAGACTTGATTCCTTGTGAGCATTGCACAAGAATCAATGGATAAAGGTAAGGAAACTCTAAACCCTTGTGGTTGTCCAATTTCATGCGCCCTATTGTTAAAATTATTCAATTGTATGAACTAGTTAAGTTTATGTTGAATTAGAGTTGAAATTGTCAAATTGGAGCTTGATTGAAGTCTTGAAAAGGCTTGGAGTGGACTTTTGGTGCTGGAAATCTGAGCTTGATAGTGTTGGAACCCCAAGGGCTTGAAGAAAAGTGAAATTAAAAGTGTTCCAGGTTGAGCGGAGAATCGGCCAAGGTATGGTTTAGGTTTCGCACGTTTAACATTTAAGGTGTTGTGAAAACTTAGGCTAGAAAACCATAGGTTAAGTTGAATTGTTAGATGCATGTAATGATTAGTCTTGTGAATTTGTTGGATGGACTTATGGTTGAATTTATGTTGGAATTTATGAGTTGTTGATGTTATTGATTATGTGTTTCTTGTAATTGAGCTAGTATTGGAATTATGAGCATGAGTGTTGAATATGTGTGATTGTAATTTATTAATGATGGGTTGATGATGATGATGATATGAGTTAAATGAACTTGCTGGTTATGGCTTGTTTAATTAGTGAAGGTGAATTATGATTTGGTTTTAATGAGTGAAGGTAATGGATTGATGAATTTTAATATGAAAGTTATGGATGGAACGGGAGGATTCTTTGAGTAAAGTGGGGTTTGATGATTTGGTGTGGATATTAATGTGTTAGTGAGTAGGATTAATAACATGAAACTTGATATATGATGGGGGTGCAGGTTTTGATGGTAAGGAGCATGAATTGGTAAAAATGGGGTTTGGTTATAATTTGGTAAAAAGTGAATTTTGGAAGTCCATAACTCACTCCCCAAATTTTGAATGAAAACGTGGTTTGTTTTAAATGAAAGATGATTTTACAAGCTTTTAAACGACATCAATTTTGTGAAGAACGGAATTTTGTAGAGAAAGTTATGGACGATGGAAAATTGGTGTATAAAATAGTGAAGCAGGAAGTTAAAAACTGGTTGCAGCAAGCTTTCAAGGCATTCTGCCATTTTTGTAAAAACGCCCATCCACGCGTGCGCGTGACCCACGAGTACGCGTGGCATGGTATTTTGATGACGCATGCGCGAGAAGCATGCATACGCGTGTGTGCATCTTCACATGTACGCATGACTCACGCATACGCGTGACTTGTTGTACGCTCCACGCGTGCGCATGGCTGCTACCTGGTGCAAAAAAATGGTTTTGATTGTTTTGAACCAATTTGCCATTTCTAAACCTTCATTTTCTCCCTTTTAGACTTAAGGTATGGTACTAAAATCAGTAGCTAGTTGAAGCTAGGAAAATGAGATAACTTGGGAATGAAGAAAAGGGGTGAACAAGATGAATTGTGACGGAAGTGGTGTGAAGCTGAATGAATATACGTCGCTATGGTTATAAAGAATGAATGTAAGAACATGATGTGAAAAATGATGAATTTAAGATGACTGTGTGTGGCCGAGATGTTCGAAATGGCAAAGTTTGGGTATATCCCGCTTGCGTAATTAATTTGAACATGTGTTCGGATGGCAAGTTGAGGGTGGAAGTTTCCTCTCTTGTCGTGATGTGGAGGTGGGGAAGGTGGAAAGACACTCTCCTTCGTATCGTATCCCCCACGTTCTTCTCTGGTTGTAAGGTGGATAGGTTTAGAGTTTTCTAGAAGACCACCCTCTTTATGATTTCTGTTTAGTAATTAAGTTGGATAACTGAATGACGGAGTTCTAGGATTGCCTATGGCACTCCCAGGACCTTATTTATTATACACGTGGCACCTTTACCATGCTGAGAATCTCCGGTTCTCACCCCATACTGTGTTGTTATTTTCAAATGCAGGTCGAGAGGCTCCTCGCTAGGCGTCTGGAATATTGAAGCAGAATAGTTCTGGGTCATTTTGGGTTTACTGTTTGTATGTATATACTTATGTACTTAGCTTGCTCTCCAAGAAACTTGTTATTTGTTCCTCATAGAGGTTACAGGAGAGCTAGGGTCCTTTTTCTGTATTTTGGTTTTTGGGATGTTTGTATATGTATGTATATATATTCTTCGGCCAGCCTTGGCTTCGCAGGTTGAGTCAGGAGCTAGTTATGCTGTATTCTTGGCCCTCTTTTCTCTCTCGCTTATTTATATCTTGAACTTTTAGGTTTCTTAGCACGCAAGTATTTCTCTCCCGAGCGATGCGCTTTTTATTTTACGAATTTCGTTTTACCCATTTTTCAAGACTCCTAGTTTATTATATTCATTCTATTATTATATATATGTATTTTATTTTTAGAGGTTGTAGCGCCTCACCACCTCTGTTTTACATCCTAGGTTCAGAGTCAGAGCCCGGATCGATGTGCCAACGAGGGCGCTGGGCTCCCTTAAGGGGGTGGATTGTAAGGTTCCACATCGATTGGAGAGTGGAACGAAGCATGCCTTACAAGGGTGTGGATACCTCTCCTTAGCATGACGCGTTTTGACGAGTGAGTGTGGGGGACTTGGGCTATCATCCCTATCGTCAAAGACAAAACCGTGAGGCCTTGTGTACCAAAGCGGACAATATCGTGCTAGCGGGTGGTCTGGACTGTTACAGATGTGGTATCAGAGCCGGAACCCGAATCGATGTGCCAGCGAGGACGCTGGACTCCCTTAGGGGGGTGGATTGTAATGTCCCACATCGGTTGGGAAGGAGAACGAAGCATGCCTTATAAGGGTGTGGATACCTCTCTCTAGCATGACGTGTTTTGACGAGTGAGTGTGAGGGGTTTCGACTAGCATCCCTATCGTCAAAGACAAAATCATGAGGTCTTGTATGTCAAAACGAACAATATCGTGCTAGTAGGTAGTTTGGACTGTTACACTTCTATTGCAGGCTTTCATTAGCACTTGGCGCAAAAACACCATTGAGTACCATCGGATCTAGTTCACGATAGTATATATGGACTTTTTATCACTATCTTTCACGTTTCTTTTAGGTGTTATGCCCTAGCAGAGTAATAGAGAGAGAAAATAAACTTGCATTAGACTATTAGTTATTATTTATTAACCGTATCTGTATATGCTAGCCGGAGTAACTGAGATTTGAATTTGAAAATTATAAACATAGAGAAAAAACTATAAACAAAATGTTATTGAAAAACAAAATTTGAATTTGAAAATTATAAGCATATTATTTAATTATTCAAACTCACAAGAGGTTTTGATGCATTCTGTAGCCATTATTATGGCCTTATTGGGAAGTTTTATGGTGGCTAAAGGGGGATGGAGGTTGACCCATCAATACATTTTTGACATTTGGCAAAGAGGATTATAAAAGAAGGTTTGTTGATTAGCTTCGAAAACAATAATGGTGCGGTAATTCATGGATTGTTATAGGAAAGTAGACACCAAAAAATGAAGCTGGTGCTATGGGTCTTGACTTGGACAAAAAAATAACCGGATAAGACCATATTAACAAGACAAGCAAAAGAATAATAGAAATAATAAAAAACCTGAACAAAAAAAAAGAAAAGAATAATAGAAAAATAATTTGTCATTGTAGAATAAAAAGGAATAATATAGCAAAAACTGTAAACAAAATGTGATTGAAAAACGGAATTTGGATTTAAAAATTATAAGCATATATATTACTTAATTCAAACTCACAGGATTCTTCAATTCTTTTATATATATATATATATATATATATATATATATATATATATATATATATATAGCGCAGGTTTTGAAGCATTCTGTAGGCATTATTATTGATCTATTTTTTTACTACTATTATTATTATTGATCTATTGATGACCTGTTTCCATAGCCAGAGTCAATCATGAAACTTATCCTTTAATCCTAAGTTGTCAAATTGCTTTTGTCTTACTATCGAAGAAATTAGAAAAGGAATTGTCTTAGTCATATCGAGTGCGAATGATTGATCAAAGTACACGAGAAAATTTATGCATGCTATTATAAAAGATAGAAGTAATTTATTAATGTGATGAAATTATTTATTCTAAAAAAGTGAAATTGTTAAATTTATTTTAAACTTTCTAATTATAAAATTGTTTTAAAGATATAAATGATAATTTTATCCAAATTTAATATTAAAAATCACAATATTAGAAAGAGCAAATGTTAGGGTTTAAGGTTATTAAGATTGTAGAAAAAAGTTGCACGTGAAAAACCTAAAATGTGAAAAATATGTGAAATATAAATGAAATCTCAATTCTGTATTTTCATGGTTATTGATTGAAGTTTGTGACTTTTGAGGGACACTCTTTTTCCTACCATGTCAACAGGATGTGCATGCGTTCAATTGAGATAATTAAATTATCATTAATTACGTGTATTTATTTATTTAAGAGCAGTTTTATTTACTTGTACAATTTAAACAACACTAAACTTTACTTTTATATTAAGATGTATGCTTTTCGATTTGGACAATTATTTTTAAATAAAGGGATTAAATTATGGAATATATGTAGGTATTCCATTATTCCTTTATAATCATTTATTTAAGTTTTTCATCTCGTAATATATATTTCACTCTATTTTTATATGCTAATTGAGTGTTTTTAATTTTGTTCTCGGACAAGTTTTTTTAAGAAATTGAATCATATTATAGAGAAAAAGATAAATATATAGATTTTTTACTTTTTAACTTGAACATAAATAAGTTTTTCGGAGTGACTTAGATGTTTTGCGTATTAAAAAATAAAAGATATTTTTATATTTTCAGTTAGTCAATAATTTATTTATGTTCTAATTAAAAAGTCAAATACTTAACTATTATTTTTCTTAATTATAATGTATTTTTTTGTTTTGAATTTTGTGTTGTATACTAAAATTTATATAGATAAATTTATTTCTCATTATTTAGTTAAACTTAGCCACACAAAATATTTGACCGCCTAAGATTTTTTTTTTACTTTTTAAAATTTTTATTACTTTGCTATATATACTACAAGTTAAAATAAATGGTTATATTAATGTATTAAAATGCACATTAAATATACTCTAATAGTGGTACAAAAATTTCTCCCAATTAAAAAAGTTAACCACATATCTATTTATTTTCTAGTAATGTTATAGAAACAATAATTTAAAATTATTTTAGTTAATTTAATATTTATAATTTTATGTATATAATATTTAAAAATATTTATTATATTTAATATTATGTATTTATTTCAGATATAATTAATAAATATAAAATAATATAACTTTAACTTAATTTTTATTGTCTTCTAAATATTTCTGTTATTTTTTACATTGATATAACTATTAGAAAAGAAAATTCAAATTCATACTTTAATTTTGTTAGATTTGTTTAATTTAAAATTTTAAAGTGTTACTAGTAAATTTATGTTGGAAATAATACACCATTCTTCTTTGAGAAAATACCTTTCCACTACAAGAATTTGACAGATTAGCGACGAATTTTTGCGAGAAATATTTTTTATCACTAATCCGTCACTAACTTGCGAGGAAATAGTGACGCACTAACGACAAAATTAATGAGCGGTCACAAAATATCTGAACTTGAGAAAAGCGACTAATTAGCGAGAGATTTACGAGTAAGTTTGTTTCTCGCAAATTCAGTTTCATAGCTAAAAAAAGAGTGAGAAAAATTTCTTCGCTAATTTGTCACAAAATAATTAGCAAGTGACAATGTTCTAGCAAATCAGTCACTTAGAAGTTCAATCGAATAAAAGAAAAATAGCGAGGGATACTATTGTCACTATTCCGTCACTAAATAAACTTTGTGCGAAAAAGGCTAATTAGTGAGGAACAATGTTACTAGCTAATCCGTCACAAAGAGTTGTAATGCATTTTGCGATGGACAAATTCCTAGCTAATTTGTCACCAAAGTTTTTATTTTTAGCAAGCAACAAGTTTCTCGCTAATTTGTCGCATAATATTGTAAAAATTCAAAATTAGGGTAGCAACAGAAAACCGTCATCGCTAACTCGTCGCAACGGAAAATCATTCAGCTAGGAAAGTGTTCCTTGCTAATTAGTCGCTAAAGAGAAAATACAGATATTGAATGCCTAGGACGTAAGTAGTGAGAAATTTGCGACCGTTTAACAACTGACACACTTCATTCGCTGATTTCAAGTCGCTGATTAGCGAGCGAAATACATTTGTCGCTAAGTTGTCGCAAGTTTAATTTAGTGAGCGACTTGGCAACGGCAATATTGCTGCAAAGCAAAAGCTATATCCTACCTATTTTGTAGCAAATTACCCGCTAATCTCGTTGGAAATCCGTCGCAGAGTTATAACAAATCCAAAGTTAACCGAGAGAATGTCAGAAGTAACTGGTCGCAATTGAGTCACTAATCAAAAGCTTATTTAGTTAGGAATTAGCGACTGCTTAACAACTGATAGACTTTCCTCAATGATTTCAAGTTGCTACCAATTTGTAAGGAAACACGTTAGTCCTTAT
The DNA here is from genome assembly GCF_003086295.3 of Arachis hypogaea. Lineage (NCBI taxonomy): Eukaryota > Viridiplantae > Streptophyta > Magnoliopsida > Fabales > Fabaceae > Arachis > Arachis hypogaea. The sequence goes on from NC_092040.1 coordinate 105,411,521, forward strand.
TCCGTCACTACTTTAACTAGTGGTTCACGTGCCTGTTCAACCACGTTTCTATTGAGTTTAAAAAATTAATTTTATATTTTTATTTTTAAAATTATAAATCTAATATTAATAATTAAAAATAAATTATAAAAAAGATTAAATACCTTAAATTATTTAACATGTAAAATATATAAAATAAATAAAATTAAATTAAAAAACAAGATTTAAAAAATATTTTGTTGTTATCGTGTGTAACAAAATCAATATAAACACTTACTAATATTATATAAAGATTAGTTATTTATAAATATTATTAAATTTATTTATTTCTCAATCCTGTTTAATTAGAAACAAATTTAAAAATTTATATCCAAATTATCCTTTATCTCCATCCATAATTCTAATAGCTAAAAATATATATTTCTTCAATCTTATCTTGAATATATTTAATTTTTTAAATTTTATTATTTTTTAAAATTATTAATTTTTATTTTTATTATATCATCTCATCATATTATACACTATCATTTTCTCTTATTTTTCTTTAACATGTATAATTATTATTGTCTCTGATTAGTATAACTGTCATCTTAAAAATTGGTCAAAAATATAATTATCAGTTAATTTTCTTTTCTTTGTCTTACAGTTACCTTTTTTTTATTTTACACCTAACTTCTATCCTTGTTGTCTTTTTTCTTATTTTGTTGAGTACATATAGTACTCTTTTCTATCTTTCTTATATTTAGTGAAAAAAATAATGATAGATATGTGTACAGAGGATGATAAAAAAATATAATGAAAATAAAAATTAAAAAATTTGAATGAATAATGAAACTAAAGATGATGTAAGATATTAAATCTAAAATTAAAAGAAAAAAATTTTTAACAATTAAAATTATGCAAAAAAATAATTTTTTAAATTTAAATTTTTATATTTGTTTCAAATTAAATAAAATTAAAAAAATAACAAATAAACAAACATTTATAAATTTTTTATCTTGATTATTACCTATAATAATAACGAATGTTTTTAATATTATACTTAAATTAATTCAAATTTCATTATTCTATACATTAAAAAAATTAAATAACTCATAAATTTTTTATTTTTATTTTTATTTATTAATAATTTGTTATTTACAATTTTTTTTATCTCAAATGTATGATTTAAAAAACATAAAAATTAATTTTTATGATATACAATGTTCTGAAAACTGAATTAAATTAACCAGTTTGATGAGGTTAATTGGTAACATGGTATTTATACAATATAAAATTAATTTATTAATATCACACAATAACACTTATGAGATAATAATTTTATTAAATATAGTACTCTTTTCAAATAATCATAAATAATATTTATAATAATTCATTATTTATTTCTGTATATGAGAACGTTTTAAATTAATATGGGAACGTTTCAGTTAACATGAGAGATATGCGATTTTAATGGGCTGTTTTAATTCAAGCCACGTAATTTAAAACTGTCCGTTTAAACGCATAATTTAAAACTATCTATTTAAACTGTAGTGATCAATTACGTAATTTAAAATTGCTTTCACATTATTTTTCTAGAAACCATCTATTAGTACTCAAAAAAATAAAATTATAAAAAATTTAAAATTTTTTATATAAATTAAACGATATAATTTGAACCTTTCAAATAATAAAATACAAAAATAACCTTACAAAATTTTTAATATTAAATTGATAATTTTAAATTATATGTTTAAATGGACAGTTCAAATTACGTGACTTAAATTAAAATCGCCCAATAAAACCATCTAACTTCCATATTAATTAAAACGTTCCGATTAAAATGATCATATATCGTAAAAAAAATTCCTATTCTACCTCTAATTTTATAAAAAAGTTTACATTAAATTTCTTCTTTTAACTAATTCTAATCCTAATTTTACTAACCCCACTCATCCCTCGTCATCTTTCACTCAGCTACACACACTCTCACCCAACCGTTTAACTCTCACTCGCGAAGAAAAAAGAAAACCGAGAAAAAAACTAACCCTAATAATAATAATAATAATAATTTATTGTTAGAACAAATCACCCTAATAAATCAATGGCATGTAAATCGAGACAGGACAGCTAGATTTATATAAAGTCTTTCATCCTATATAAATCGAATTAGACTGGTTAAATTTACTTGAAAACATATAAATGTGTGAATCGATATTATCTGTTTCGATTTATGTGTAGTTAAAGTTCACATAATAAATCTATTTAGTCTAATTTGATTTACTACTAAAATTTGTAAATCTAATTATCCTAATTCGATTTATATACAAAATGCCTTTGGGAGATTCACATATAGGGGTGGCAAGCGGGGAAGCCCGCCTTGCCCCGCCTAGTGAGGCGGTCCTATAATTCCAACCCGCCCCGCCTAATTACGGGCTAGCGGACTAAGCCCGCCAAAGCTCCTCTTTTTTTTTTACTATTAACTACTAAATAATATATATAATTTCACAACCATATTAATAAATTTATAATTTCTAATGGTATAAAAAAATATATTTTTTATATTCACAAACATTAAAGTCTTTGTAATTATAAATATCTAATAAATATAATTATAAACCAAGTTTTCATCCAAAACATAAGTATAAATATTCTCTTCAAAGCAAAATAAACATAATCCAAAATATAATTATAAATATTGTCTCCAAAGTGACATAAACATAATCCAAAACACTCTATTTTTATCTTCATACTCTTGTAAGTTAGGTTCGGGAAAGTTAGGTTTTGGTAAAAAAATTACAAAAATACCCCCTCGTTAAAAATAACTTTAGCCCGGCGGGGAAGCCCGCCCCGCCAAAGCCTGCGGTTTAAGCATTGTGGGTTAGGCGGATTTTTCCTAATTGGCAGTTTTGATTTTCCAGCAACTGGCCTGCCTTTTTTGGCGGGTTACGCGGGACGGCCCTGCGGATTTAGACTCGTTTGCCACCCCTATTCACATACCATTTCTTGATTTGGATGATTTTGGTAATATTTGCATGCATTTGGTTTATTTAAGTATTTTACCTAAAATATACTAGAAAAATATATAATAGATAAGATAACTAAATTATTATAAATGAGAATTTATTTTTATATGATCGTACAAGTTTTATTATTAATTAGAATCATTTTGAAATTCATTCAATAAAGATTAATTTGAGCTAACTCTTGAATTAATTAGGATTGTCAAAATGAGCAAAATCTGTTGGACTAACTTGTTTACTTGACTTAAATAGATGGATATTTAACTCTAAAATCAAACTCGTAAAAATACAAGTCTAAACAACTTAGTCATAGTTATCAGAACCAGACCGGCTGGCGAGTTCGACCAGAAAACCAATAAACCGATATCCTATCCGATTTGTTTCATTATTAAAACCAGACCTGCAATTGACTCGGTCAATAGCGGTCAAATAGTTAAAAACCAAATGATTTTGTCACGAACCGGACTCAGTTTAGGCAGTTGATGACCCGCACTTCCTCTTTGACCCGCGTGCTTCGCACGTAGACCGGTGGGAGTGTGGATCATTGTAGGAGCATCTATTTGAATCCCCTTCAAAAGTGGCGTCTCTAAGGTTCGATCCTTGAACCTAAGAATGAGTAAAAGATGGATATTTGACTCTAAAATCAAACTCGTAAAAAATGCAAGTCTAAACGACTTTGCCATAGTTATCAGAACCGAATCGAATCGCATTGGACCAATCGGTTCGACTGAAAAAACAGTGAATTGATGTCCTATCCGGTTCGGTTCATTATTATGATCAGACTTGCAATTAACTCAATCAATGGCGGTCAAAAATTGAAATCGGACAGTTTTATTGTGAATCGGACTCGGTTTAGGTAGTTGACCCACACTTCCTCCTTGATCCACACACTCCACACATAGGCCAGCAAGGTGTGGATCACTGTAAAAGCATCTATTTGAATCCCTTTCAAAAAGTGACTTTTTAAGGTTCAATCCTTGAACCTGAGAGTGAATAAAAGTTCCCATATCATTGTGACAAGTGAATTTTTAATAGATGTAATGCTTATAATTATATATACCATATTATTTTATATGTGCCACTAGTAAATTTTTTATTATATTTGCTCATTATTTTATATTTTATATATTATATAAAAGTATGGATTATATCATAATTTACATATAATTTAATTAAATCAAATTTAAATAATATAAAATGTTATTATTGTAAGATCCAAAAATTTTAGAAAAACTTATTAAGAATTAATTTTGACTTAATTATTTATGAAGTACTTTAATTTTAAAAATTATTTTATTAAAGATAATTAAAACAAATTTTGATTAATTGAGTTTAAAGTAATTTAAAGTTTTATTTAATTTTATAATTATCGAATTATTTTTTATATTTAAATTATAAAATTTAACAAATATAAAATAATAAAAATTTTATATAATTTAATTTAAATAAATAAGATTTCAAAATTTAATACTAATATTTTTATAAATAAAAAAATTAATTATATTATCAATTAAAATATTTGATTTCAAATCAATTAATATTTTGACATAATAAATAATATTTTAAAATAATTTTAGAAATTTAATTAGATTTTGGATTAACCCAAAATTCCAAAAACTCTAATTTCCAAATCAAAACCTTAAATCCCCCCAAAACAACCCTAACCCTGATATTCACTAGCCACCGCCACACCCGCTCCCCAGATACACACCACAACACTCACTCACCTCTCACTATCAGCCGCACACACCCTCATCTCCCTTACCCTCTCCAACGGCACCCACACACCACCGCTCACACACAGATTTGAAGAAAGGAAGAAAAGGGAAATGGACATCGGGGAGTGAGAGAAACAGGGAGAAGAAAGAGGAGAGAAAGGAGAGGGAGAAGAGCACGCCGGCAGAGCCACTATCGTTCACCGCCGTGTCGCCGCCGCAGAACCCATCGTGGTCGTCGTTTCCCGCGCCATCGTCGCACACCAAAAGAGGAGAGAGAGATCGGGCAGATGAGAGGGAAGGTCGCGTCGAGCTGGAGGAGCTGCGCCCAGTTTTCGTCGTCGCAATCAATGGAGGTTCGCCGGGAAGAGGAGCTTGACGCGAGGGAGGAAAGACGCGACTGTGCCGCCGCTGTTCCGTCAAGACTCGAGAGAAGGACGCGTGCGAGAGGGAGGTCGAAGCTGTCACATGCGGAGGAGAGGAACGGCATCGCGGTTGGAGTTGGAACCTTCTGCTGCCGTTGGGTCACCCACTGCCATCGCTGTTCTGAAGCCGTCAAGCCACCACCAGGATCCGACGCGAGGAGAGGGAAACAGAAACGCAGACGGAAGAGAGGAAAGGGAGTCACTGCTGCTGCTACAGAGCCACTCCGGAGCTGCCGCTGCCGCTGTCGGAGTTCCTAGTCGCCGCCACCGCCGTTGGTAAAGAGTATCCTTGCTTTCGATTTCCGTTCTTTCAATTTCTAGGTGTTATTATCACTGCGATGTTATTGCAGGTGCGGCTGAGGTTTTCCGCCATCACTGGAGCTGTTGCCGGGACAGTTCGGAGTTGCTGCTGCTTCGTTCTGCTATTACAGTAAGTATCTCAGTTTTGGAACTCTCGCCGTTAGTATTCTGTTATGTGTTATTTAGGATTTTCGCGACATTTATGATTTAGGATTGAATTATGGAGGTTGTATGTTGCGATTAGAGTTGTTGTGGTTGCTGCGAAAGTGGTTTGGAGCTAAGGTTGCGGTTGCGGTTGCCGCCGTTGTGGGCCGAAAGAAAAAAGAGTTTTGTCGTGTAGTTAAGGGTTTGCTAGTGGTAGAAGACTTGATATGAGGATTTGGACACCGTAATGAATATTCGTTCTTTGTTCTGATCAAAACATTGATTTTTTTAGGGATTCTGCTAGTGCTACTAATTGAAATTTGAATCATTGAATGATTAGCTATTTTTTGGATTGAATGATTACTAATTAGTTGATTCATTTTAGACTTGTTTTTGTTCTTTGTATTGTTCTGTGTTCTTGCTTTGAATGATTAGCTCTGCTCACTGCTGTTGTACTGTGCTGTGCTGAAAAAAATTGAGACCGAAATTGTCCTCAAAGCCTGAAAATTTTGATAATCCTTGTTAATCTTTGGAAAAGTTTATTGTTGCTGTTGCGTAATTTTTTATTGTGTTTTAATTGTTCGTGTTGTGGATCTGCTCTGTTTTATTGTGTTATCCTAGTAAATGTTTGCACAAAAGGTGCAACAAAGAACAGAAAGCTTCACATATTTTGCATTTGTTTGCAGTATAATTTCAAGGATAGCTCTGTGAAATTGGTTTATGTAGCCCAGCCACATCCTCGGGCAATTGCTTCTCTGTCTTGGAAAACAATTGTCAAAGTGGCATGTGGGACAAATCACACAGGTCCTTCTTTTTTCCATTCTTGATCTCAATTATTTAATCTTTTTGTTCATCTACTCATTATTTCTTTTTGAATGTTTAGTGGTGGTGGATAAGAATGGCTTTCTCTACTTGTGAGTAATTCTTTACTTTCTTAGTTCAGTATCTTAGCTCTGTAAAATAAGTTATAACTTAAGATTATCCATTTGTGTAGCTGGGGATATTGTGGTTATGGAAGGTTTGTGCATAATTTTCAGATTGGTTATGAATGTTCTGTAAAATACAAAGAAATCACAACAACAACAAACAACAACAACAAAGCCTTATCCCACTAAGTGGGGTCGGCTACATGAATCAAACGACGCCATTGTGCTCTGTCATGTATCATGTCTACAGAGAGACCGTTTACATGTAGATCTCGTTTGACCACCTCATGGATGGTCTTCTTAGGTCTTCCTCTGCCTTTCGCCCTTTGTCCATCTTCCATCTCATCCACCCTCCTGACTGGATGTTCTATCGGTCTTCTTCTCACATGTCCAAACCACCTGAGACGCGATTCAACCATCTTTTCCACAATGGGTGCTACTCCAACTCTCTCCCTTATATCTTCATTCCTTATTTTATCCAATCGCGTGTGACCACTCATCCATCTCAACATCTTCATCTCTGCCACACTCAGCTTATGTTCGTGCTCTTCTTTAGCCGCCCAACACTCCGTACCATACAGCATAGCCGGTCTTATAGCGGTGCGATAGAATTTACCTTTAAGTTTTAAAGGCACTTTTTTGTCGCATATAAAACCAGATGCACTCCGCCATTTTGACCAACCTGCTTGGATCCTATGATTTACATCATGTTCAATCTCTCCATTATCCTGTATGATGCACCCAAGATACTTAAAACTTTTAACTTTTCGTAAGGTGTTCTATCCAATTTTCACCTCTATATTGGAGTTTTCCCTTCTCAGACTGAACTTACATTCCATATATTCCGTCTTGCTACGGCTTATGCACAGACCATACACTTCTAGAGCTTCTCTCCATAACTCCAACTTCTTATTTAGGTCTTCCCTTGACTCTCCCATAAGGACGATATCATCGGCAAAAAGCATGCACCATGGCACAGGCTCTTGGATGTGCTCTGTGAGTACTTCCAAGACTAATGTGAAAAGGTATGGACTTAAGGATGATCCCTGGTGTAATCCTATACCAATAGGGAATTCCTCTGTCACACCACCTTGAGTCTTCACACTAGTTGTGCCCCCATCATACATGTCTTTAATTGCCCGAATATATGCGATCCTTACTCTCCTCTTTTCTAAAACCTTCCATAAGACCTCCCTTGGTACCCTATCATACGCTTTTTCCAAATCAATAAACACCATGTGTAGATCCCTTTTATTACTACGATACCTCTCCATCATCCTTCTTAATAGGTATATCGCTTCAGTGGTAGATCTGCCTGGCATAAATCCAAATTGGTTCTCTGTTACTTGTGTCTCTTTTCTCAACCTCCGTTCTATCACCCTTTCCCATAACTTCATAGTATGACTCATAAGCTTAATCCCTCTATAATTTCCGCAACTTTGTATATCCCCCTTATTCTTGTAGATAGGTACCAAGGTGCTCTTTCTCCACTCATCAGGCATCTTCTTTGACCTTAAAATCTCATTAAAAAGCTTGGTTAACCAGTTGATGCCTTTTCCTCCAAGACCCTTCCAAACCTCAATCGGGATATTATCAGGTCCTACTGCCCTGCCATTTTTCATCTGCTTTAGAGTCTCTTTTACCTCGAAGTCTCGAATCCTTCGATAGTAGTCAAAGTTTTGATCTGGTTCTGTGAATTTGTTTTATTTAAATTTGTTTTAATTCAAATGATTCAATTCAAATTTGTTTTATTTATTTATTTGGCTGGTTCTGTGAATTCTGCGTGTACTGTAGGTATGTTTGACACAAATTCAATTTTCTTCCTTGTCTTATATATATATATATATACACTGAAAGATATGTCTAAAGTCTAAACAAATTTATTGTATAAAGAATTTGATCTTTGCATAAAAATACTTGAGATTTCTGTATTTTAGAGTCCGAGTAGTGAGAGCGTGTAAGGTAAAAAGGGGATCTTGACCAGTATGAACACTTGGATGGGGATAGAAATATAACCAGCAGACTTCTTGCAGTTAAGGTTATTGTCATATTACTAATAGTAAACTATACTTTTTTTTTTCATAAATACTATTATCACTTCTCATTAGTAACACTTATCATGTTTCATGGCAATATACTAGGACAGCAGAGAGGGAAGCAAGCTTGATTCTACCAATGCCCATAATGCAGAAGACAATTGATTATCTACTTTTTCTGCTAGATCAGCCCTATGTTGAGAGGTTTCTTAGTGCATATAAATTCTTTGTTGTGCTCTTATCTTTAATGTTTCATTGGCAATAGAAAAACCTAAGAAAATAAGTAAGTTATCCTTGGTTGAACTTGCAGAGCTATTCCTTAATCTCGCTAATATGACTCTAGAGACAAGACAAACTCCAGAAGTTCTACTTGCCTGCGATGTAGCAAGGTTTGTAATTTTAAATGGAAATTAAATTATTTACTTTTTTTTTTACCTTACTTAGCTTGATTATTATTAGGGGTATAGTGATTTCATTTGATTTTGACTTTAGCTTGATTATTGGGTCTTTATTGATTAATCAATCAATTAATTAATTAATTCAAGACAATTGATTTTGTTCTACTATTGGTTTTCTCTGTTCTTGCTATAGTTTGTTGTTCTTTACTGATATTTATTTGTTGTTCTTGGCTTCTTGCTATTGTTTATTTGTTCTTGATTTTCTGTTCTTAATTTGTTGTTCTTTGTTGTTGCTAACTTTTCATTTGTTAATTTTTAATTTGTTATTCTTCACTGTTGGTTGCTTTTACTGTTATTTTTTTTTTGAATTTGTTAGGCTTTTATTTTAATTTATTGATTCTATTATTTTTTGTTCTTGCTTTTAATTTTTTTTATCTTCATTGCTGTTCTGATAGCTACTATTTTTTGCGTTTAATTTATTATTATTCTATTTTTATTTTGATTAACTGATGTGTTATTATTTACCGATGTTATTTTTCTGTGATATTTTGCAGTTTGATCCCAGTATAAATGACAATATTGGTGAAACTGAAGGTGAAATTGATGGACATATTATTTGTGTAATTGATATGCCAAGTTTTAGGTGTTTGTATTTTTTATTTTTTTTTAATTTTCAATATGCAATGAGGAATTGAGATGTGTAATGTATAATGAATTTTATAGAAGCAGGAACACATTTGTTTAGCCAATTTGAAACATCTCAAAAAATGTGAGTGAATACTTACTTTTACATTATATTATAAGTGAGCTTTTTTCTTTGTTAGTTTACTAATTAAGTCATGTTATTGAGAGTTATTGAAAAGATAAAGTAGGCATTTGATCAAGCCCAAAAGCTTGGTTATTATCAGGTTAAGTTTCAATACATAATTTCTTGAAACATGGTTTGAACTTTTTTAAATATGTATAATTTCGATAAACTCATTTATTTTGTATGTGATATAATTTTTTTAGTTCAATGACAAAAATAAAAAAAATATGAGGTTTATTTTAGTATAGCGACACTACTCGCTATTGATGATGGTGGTAAATTAAAGACTCTATTGCGATTGAAATATTTGTGAGATACCTATTGATTTGTTATTATTTTAAAAGGAATTTGCGATGATATTTTGCGATAGTATTGCAACTAATTGACTATATATTATTTCTTAGAAAATTAGCGACTATTTCGTAACTCTACTTTATCATTTTGAATAGCTTTGATTTAGCGACAAAATTCCTACAAATTTGATTAAAGATTTTCAATGATTAGCTATAGATTTGCTATAAAATGTGACAGATTTGCGACTATATTAGCGGACAACTTGCGACGAGTTAGGTCTAGAAAAATTTCTCACTAATTAGCATCAACTAATCTTTCTATTTTGTCTACGAAGTTAGCTTGCATTCAGCGATGAGTCTGCTATAGTAGAGTTTGTCGCTAATTAGCGACTACCGTTTAGTCAATTTCTTCTATGGAATTAGCTTTTACTTTAGTGATTGATTTGCGACTATCTAATCGGTAGTTAAAAAATTTTCCGATGAATTAGCGACTGTTGTGTTTGCCTCACTGATCTGCGACTTGTAATTAGCGAGGAAAGCATTAGTTGCTAGGCGGTAGCTAATCTGTCACAAATTATATTTTGCGTTAGATTAGCGATGATTTTATGACTCTTTTTGTGGTAGCTAATCGGCCATTTTCTTGTAGTGTTCACAGAGAAATAAAATAGACACAATCACAACACAAGAATTTAACGTGAAAACTCTAATTACTGGAGAAAAAACCACGGCCGTTGCCAAATGACAACCAGAAAATATCACTATGTAAAAATTATTACAACACATAGACTTCTTTCTCCCTAATACCGACACCCCAGTACACCCACACTTTCAAAGCAAATATTTAACTACACCTCACAATATTCTCTAATCAAAAGGTATAGAGAAAAAAAAAGTCAAATACAAGCTTTAAGTGTTTTTGATTGGTGCAAAAATTATGAAAAACTTAGTCTTATATTTATAGCTTAGACCACCTATTCTATTTGCTATCCTAAATAATGTAAGACAAATTCAACCAAATTCTAACAACTTATATAGTAGATAATATGATTTCCATATAAAAGTAGAGAAAAATTAATATCCTATAATTTTTTCAATTAATATATTATATTAGATATTTTATTTATTATAATTACTCGTGTGCACCGCTAAAATACTTTAGTATATAGTCACCAAAAAAATACTGTAGTATATATAGACACTTCTAGGAAACAAAAGTGCAACTTATAATTCAGGAATATATCTCGAACCTAATGTTATTGAGTAACTCATCATTACAGCCAGGGGGCGAAGCTCTTTTACTTATGAAGTCTTTTAATTTTGTAATTTAGCTCTTTTTTAATTTAATTTTTTAATTTTTTATGTTAGTCCCTAAAAGAGAGTCTTTAGATAAAGATGTCAAAAATATTTTTTTAAGATATTTTTTAAAATTTAAAATTTAACACATATAATCAATTAAACTATGTTATTTCTATTAAAATTAGATCCAACAAATCAGTTTACCCAAAAAATTAATAAATTAAATTTTGAATTGATATTTTTTTTATAAAAAATGACTATAATATTTCTATTATAAAAAATAACTAAAATACTTCTATTATATATAATTTTGAAATCTCTAAATCCTAACCCTACGACGACAGAAAAGAAAAGAGCTACAATTTAGAATTCTCAAAATTAATATATAATAAGAGCATTTAGTAATTTTTTATAATAGGAGTATTGTAATTATTTTTTATAAAAATAATATTAATTTAGATCGATTTAAAATTTGATTCACTATTTTTTTATCAAATTAATTTATCTGACCTAATTTTGACAAAAATAATATGATTCAATCGATTACATATGATAAATTTTAATTATTAAAAAATTAAAAAAATATTTTAGATGTCTTTATTGAAGTAGTTCTTTCTAAAAGTTGAAACTCCGCTACAATATGCATTCTGTATAATGAAATGATCAATTATTTGTCATTATAATATTCCTTAGCTTACAATGAAACATGAATTTGGCTATAGTGGGAAACTTAAAATTTAGACCTTTAAAGACGAGGCCAAAGATGCTATATTAATAGTTAAGAATGAAATTGTATTCTAAATTTTTTTATTAAATACAAAATTTCTTCACAAGTGTTTAAAATTGCAAGTGAGTTGTGGTTGGGAATTTATTTAAGGATATATTTATTATTTGTTTAATTATTTTTAATATATAATTATATTATTTTTTTAAAATAAATAAGTGTAATCATATAAATATATTTACTTATAAACTATAATTCAAATGACATAATTTTTTATATTAATAATTTAATTATTATTTACTCCTATGAAACTATGTATTTATATACTGAAAGTGAATTTTGTTTACTATTATATTGGCTGTGGCATTTTATTCTACACATTTTTTCTCGTAAAGTTAATCCCATATTAATAAATAGGGTTAACTATCAAAATTTGGGATCGAAAAATTCAACCGCCGATGAAAAAAAATATTAAAAAAATATTATTAATAAAATAATTTTTAAAAAATTTTAAAAAATAATAAAAATAAATAATAAATATTATATTTTTTGAGAGAAAAAAAATCTTATGTGGTAACATAGAATGAAATCAAATGTTTAAGAATTATTGTGAAACTAGTGCTCTCTTTTAATATATATTATAATAAGTAATAAAAAAAATTCAATTGAAGTTTATTTATCCAATTTTATATAATTATTTTTTTTATTTTTTAAATAGTTAATTTTGTTTATTTTTTAGTTTATATTTAAATATTATAGTACAATGATAAAACTATTAGATAAAATACAATATGAATATTATTAATATTTTAATAATTAAAAATGATATCTAATTTTTTAATTTTATTTTTCATGAAACATGACAACATGTATTTTTAATTATATTATTACAACTAAATGATATTTAAAAAATGTAAATTGTTGAAAGGAAAAAGAATTAATATACAGGCCACAAGGACAATATATAACTCATGAATACAATTACATAAAAAAATAGAAAAACTAATGAATACAATCACCTAATATATACGTTTAGCAAATTAAAAAAATAAAAATAAAAACTATGGTTATCAACTAAATTCTAGTTGTGCAAAAAATTAGCAAGAATTGAGAGGGAGAAGGAAAAAAAGAAAGAGGTATGAGATTATGAGAGAGGAGATAAAAAAATGTGTGAAGTGAATGTTGATTTATATAATAAATATAAGAATGAGTGATGAGTATGAAAGAAGAAGAGAAGAAATTAGTTTTTAATTAAATTTATATCTATTAAGAAAAAGGGTTAAGTACTTTTTTCGTCCTTAAGGTCTGGGACGAAAATCAAATTCGTCATCGACCTTTTTTTGTTATTAAAATTATCTCCAACGCTCAAAAACGCTTTAAAATCATCCTCCCTCCATTAAACAAAATTTTCGGACACTTTTGCCCCTGAAGCATTTAACGCTTCGTTTTCTTCCCGTGAAAGGGCTTCAGTGTCTAATTTATGTTGCACACTTGGAAACTGATTTTTCACCTTCAATGATGCCCTAACAAAGGTTCGTCGTCACCTGAGAAGTAGCATTATAGCATTTGAATTGCGTTGGCAAGAGTGTGGGAGGAGGTCATTCCGCTGTAGTCATCTCGAATCAGGTATGTATGCACCATTGGTTTCGGTAGTTTCCAAAAACTGGTAGGGTTTGATTTATGGTTTTTTGTTTTTTCGTTTTAGGGATGGAAACATTTAACCTGAGTGTCTACAATAGGGGTCGATTTGGATATGACAATGGAATATTGAAGTATATAGGGGAAGAAAAGACATTGATCGAAGATGTTGAGAGTGCTGGTCTGTATTTGAGATATATGCTGAGGTGAGACAATTTGGGTATAGAAAAGAAAATATTTCAGCTTTGTAGTATAAGAATCCAAGTTCTGAGTGGTTAGAGAAGGATCTGAAGTTATTTACGGGTGACAGAGATGCACTTGATATGTATAGAATAGCAAAGCTGAGGAGTAATGTTGAGCTTTTTGTGGTGCATAAGGTTGAGGATGCTGAAGGTATTCTTGAAGTAGGGTATATTGATGTTGGAGGATAGGGTGAACAGGGCCAAACAAAAAAAAATACTAGGAATCAGTTGGTGGTTTTTGAGGGTAAATAGGGTCAACAGGTGGAAAGGGACAATGCGGAGCAGGTTAATGAAGGAGATAAATTGTACCCGGATGTAGAGGCTGAAAATGCATGGGTTGAATCGAACAGTGACGATGATAGCGGTGATGAGGAGTTTATTCCATCTGATCTTGAGGTTGACAGTGCAGATAATGTTTAGTTTACAGATAGTGAAAAGGAGTACGATGATGAGAGTGGGTTTGAGGAACTTAGAGGTGCTACGGATGGTGATCGGGTTGATAAAGGCAAAGGGGTTGTGAAAGGTGATTTCAGTAATGAGGAAGGCTTCAATAGTGATGAAGTGGATTTGGATTATGAAGTTGAAGGTGGTTCAGATAAGAAGGACAGATAGAATGATGATAATGATGAAGCTACTCAGTATCCGATTCATAAAGATGTTAAAGACATGATGAGTTATAAATGGGAGGTTGGAACTGTATATGCTTCAAGAGAGGAATTCAAAGACACTGTAATAACATATGCAGTGCAAACAAGAAGGGGAATTAGGTATGCCAAGCTTGACTTGGTTAGAGTGAGGGCTGTTTGTCAGCCGGGTTGTCCATTTTGGTTATATGCAGCAAAAATGAGTGAAGAAGAGACTTAGCAGCTTAGGTCAATGAACCTTAAGCATACTTGTGCCCAGTCACATAGAGTTGGGATAATACATACTGCTTGGCCGGGTAGAGTATTTAAGAAGAAAGTGGAACATAACCCAAAGATCAAGATAAAGGACCTGGTGAACAATGCACAAAGAAAGTGGAATCTGACTGTGACAACATCAATGGCAGCTAGGTCTAGACAAGCTGCATTTGTAACAGCCCAGACCACCCGTTAGTACGATATTGTCCGCTTTGGCACACAAGGCCTCACAATTTTGCCTTTGACGATAGGGATGCTAGCCGAAACCCCCCACACTCAATTGTCAAAACGCGTCATGCTAGGAAGAGGTATCCACACCCTTATAAGGCATGCTTCGTTCTCCTCCCCAACCGATGTGGGCCTTACAGCATTGGATGAGATACAAGGAACTTACCAGAAGTAATATAAGAGGATTACTGACTACTGTTCGGAGCTGCTACGGGCTAATCCAGGGTCATCAGTGACACTCAAGGTACAGAGGTCCTCTAATTTTGAGGTTGAGGAACAGCATGATGGGTTAAACAATTTATGCATATTTCAAAGGGTATATGTATGTCTAGCTTCTTGCAAAAAGAGCTTTCTGTCGTGTAGGAGGTTTATTGGGTTGGATGGTTGTTTTCTGAAGATACCTCAAGGAGGGCAGCTGTTGACTACGATAGGTTGGGATCCTAATGATCAAATACTTCCAATCGCGTATGCCGTTGTGGAGTCAGAGACTAAAGACATCTGGAAGTGATTTCTCGAGCTGCTAATTGATAATTTTGGTGCTGAGACAATTGGTAGACACCCTAATGTCAGTTCATATAGATAAAATTTGTTAACAGAACTCTTTAATATCAATTTCAGGCTAACAGATACATTTTCCTTTCCAATTTCTTGTCAAATTACAGATACAACAATTCACTTACATAATTAATCACCAACATCTTAAACTAAACTCATTAACACAGACTCTGCCCACTCACAGCAGCATATTCTCATTAACACAATACAACTCAGTTTACAAAACTCAGATTCATTCAAACAAATCCAAAAAGAGCCCTATATTCTCCCTTAATTTCATTAGGCATATTCAGTGGCATTACACAAGGTAGCCCCTGCTTCTGATTCAACTAGAACAAAAATAAACTAATCCATCCAACCGTGCCCAACACTGCAGCAACCTTGAACTTCTACTTAATGTCCCTCACTTTTGCTTTCAGGGCCGCAACTTTCCTCTTCATCCTTGCACTCTGCGGATCTTCACTCTCTGCTTCTGGGTCTGTCCATTAGAAGAACTCACACTCTTCTTTAATCTATAGCATCCCACCAGAGTCAGTACCCAGAAAAAAGAAAACATTGCCATCAATCACGAACAAAAATTTAAGAAACGAACCTCATAGTAGACAAAGCCCCAAAATCGTCACCCAGAGTTGTTCGTTGTTTCCGAAATTCTTAGCACGAGTCTCTCACCATGTCCATAGAGAAGCTCCCTCTTCTGCGCAGATGACCGACTACGAGATGACCGTGAGCTCTCAGCAGCCATGGCTCCACCCAGCTCTGCGAACCCTAGCAGCCGCTCGATTACGTTGGTTGGGGGTGAGATTTTGATTAAATGCTTCAACTACCAGTTATAGAAAAAAGAAAAAAATTTTAAAAAAAGAAAAAAAAATTTAGCTATTAAATGCTTCAACTACCAGTAACAATGTGTCCGAAAATTTTGTTTAATGGAGGGAATGATGATTTTAAAGCATTTCTGAGTGTTGGGGATGATTTTAATAACAAAAAAAAAGTCGGGGACGAATTTGAATTTCACCCCAAACCTTAAAAACGAAAAAAGTACTTAACCCTAAAAAAAATTAACATTAGCATTGAAAATAATAGTGTAACCTATATAAAAATAAAGGGTAAGAGAATATAAAAAATTAAGGTTAAAAATGAATATTATAATATTATATAAAGATAGGTTATTATGAGTAGATAAAAATACAATGAGAATTTTATGGCATAATGTAAAGATAAAAGTTGTTATTTGTGATCGTTATAGTTACCGTTATAATATCTTATTACATAAAAAAAATTAAAATATGTATTTAGATGTACATATATTTATATTATTCTTTGTTATTTGTGACTGTTAAAATGACTATTGTAATTATTATCGTTGTAATATATAATTATATAATATATAATTATGTTATTTTTAATTATATTTAAAAACCTATTTAGTTACATTTTAAAACTAATATTACAATTAATTACATTTAAAATAGATTGGTTATCCTAACTTTAGTAGAAACTTAAAAGAATTTATACGTTTATTTCTTATTTCTTGTAACATTTGATCATTTAGTGGGATCTTAAAAACAAATTAATTTTTTCTTGTACATTAAATTTTATTAGGTATAACGTTTCATAATTTTAATGGGAATTTAAAGTGAAATTTACATTGATTTTAGTGGACCTTTATTAGGTGTAACATTTCATAATTTTAATGAGATCTTAAGATAGAATTGACATTGATTTTATTTTTTGTAATATTTGATAAATTTAATAGGACGTTAAGGTGTAAAAAATAAATAATAAAACATATGAAAAAAGAGGAATAACAATGAATTTAGAAACCTATAGGACTAAGAATGAATCTAGAAATTATCTTTAGCTCTTTTTTAATATATGACTAATAGATAATAATATATACTAATTTTTTTTTCAAAAATATATGTTAAAAATAAAGTTGGACATACTAACATTTGGTAATATTTAAGTATATCCAAGCGTATCTAATTTTTTTTTTTTATTAAACAACAAACACGTGTGTTAAACAAATATCAATAAGTACCGTATCCGAAATGTATCCAACACATAAATGCGACAATCAACAAAGTGTCCATGGCGGAAGATTTTTCCAAAAAGCTTATATTCACAAAACATTCTCTCATTTTTTTAAATTGTTAAAGCATCCATGTATTAAGGTAGTGTTTTTTTATAGAGACTAAAATTAAAAATAGAGGATTAAAATTTAGTATTGTGTTTAATAGTTAGAAATTGAAATTAAAATTTCAGTTCAAGCTACAAAATTTTAGCCTTTTCATTATTTTCAAAAATTAAAAAAATAAGTGACTAAAATTTTTAAAAATAATTATTGAAATTTTAACAATATTTTTTATAACTAATAAATATTTTTATTATCTTTATATTAAATTTGAACCAAATAAAATACTAAAATATAACTCTGTTATATACATTTTACACAAGATATAATAGAAAGACTTAATTTAATCTTAAGTTCCTATCTATTAATCTTAATTTCTCTTCAAAAAATTTACTAAAAGTTCCAAATATACTTTTTTCCCATACTAGAAAGCTCCATAAAACAGACCCTAAAAGTTGTTTGTGCCTTTCCCGTTACTAGATTCTGCGGTCCGGTGTACAAAAAAGAAGATTCTATTTAACTTTTTTGCTCAAAATATTAACCAGCAAATCATGAAACAAACTAGAAAATTATAATTAATAATGGTCCCTACAATTTTCACATATGATAAAAGTGAGGATTCTTATTAGTGTTAGGTTTTTAACATTCGGAATTCGGATGATAAGCAACATATATGTGAAGGTTATGAAAAATCCAATATAAGAAATTTTTACACCTAGTAAAAAATACTGAAAATAATTTTTGTTGTAGACTACAGCTTTGTTTTGTTTTGTTTTTTTGTTTTTTATGTAATGAGGTTGAATGTTACCTCTACCTTTTTGGTGTCAATAATAAAAAATTAAGACAACCATATAAGCTGAAAATTTTCATGCAAGAAAATCCATTATGGTACAGAATAATTCCAGTTCCAACTGGTCAAAAACTGGTCTTCCATAAACATTTTATTGCTCCATATTCAAGTTTACATGTCAATATATATGTGTATGTTTTGGAAAATTAAAACAAACATCATGATTAATTTGTTTCGTCAAAAGCGTAAAGTTGCAGCAACTGTAAAATAAGCATAAACAAGATCGAATCCAGTTATTCTTACAAACTATTTTCACCGTGACATTATATTTATATAAAAAATAATCATGTCGGTGAACAGTGATATAACACATTATTTGCAATTATCACAAGAGTTTCACTGCCTCCTTGGAGTTTGAGGAAGCACACTTACATATTAGTGGCAGCAGAGCAAAACACAGAGGACAGAGTACACATTCCATAAGATAAAAAGCCTTGAACCATGGATTGTAGGAGAAGCAAACATGTAACAAGGCATTTGTGTTTGACTCTGTGTGTGTTATCATCATGGTCATTGGTTCAAGAAGCCTTAGGTGGTGGAAACAATAATAAGTGTTGGTTCCCTGCAATATACAACTTTGGGGACTCAAACTCAGACACTGGAGCCGTATCTGCAGCATTTACTAGTGTTCAACCTCCCAATGGTGAAACCTTCTTTGGCACTCTCTCAGGAAGAGCCTCCGATGGCCGTCTCATCATCGATTTCATAAGTAAGCCCGAACCACTTCTCATCCCTTCTCAGATTTCATCTTCATAAGTCTTGGGTCAGCTTTACTTTTCTATAATGTGTGTTTCCTTTTTTAAGTCATTAATCCTTAATTTGTGGGTTGCTAGTTTTATTTAATCAACATAAATCGTAAGAGACTCGATAGATTTAACATCTCAATCCATAATCCCTGCAATTAATGTTCGATCTCTCCCTAACCGCTTTAGTCTCAAAGTAATCTCTAGGATTGGCTGCTTGTACTAAAATAGTTTTTGAAATCTCAGTTGCATCAATTGTATTCTGAAATTAGCAGAAGTACACTATATTAGAATCTCAATTCTTTTTCAGTAAATAACTCATCACACCATTAAAAACTAATATGGTACATTTTTGCTAGTCTCAGAGACATAATTGCTGCAATTAGGATCTTGAGAACTATTTTGGTGCACGCGTGATTGGACTTTGTAGATGTTGGAAATGTTAAGCATTCCTTTTTGTCATAAATATTTATTTATTTTGGGTATGAATATATGCAGCTGAAGAATTGAAGCTTCCATACGTAAGTGCATATTTGAACTCGGTTGGGTCAAATTATAGGCATGGGGCAAACTTTGCAACAGGAGGTTCTTCAATTCTTCCGGGTGGTTATAGTCCTTTCCATCTTGGCCTTCAAGTTTCTCAGTTCATACAGTTCAAGTCACATACCAACATTCTCTTCAATCAGCTCTCTGACAACGGTTTCATTTTCTCATCCCTATGCCATTTTTCGTTTCATGTTTTATGTCACAATGCCAGTGCCCCTATAAAGGAAATGAAATAAAAACTTTCTTTTTTTTTGAAAATGGTAGTAGTAGAATGGTGCTTCGTTATTATGATAGTGACACTTGTTTATTTATTTTCAATATTCCAGGGACAGATCCACCTTTGAAAAGTGGTCTTCCAAGGCCTGAGGAATTCTCCAAGGCAATATACACCATTGATATTGGACAAAATGACCTTGCCTTTGGAATTCAACATGGTTCAATGGAACAAGTTAGAAGGTCTATTCCTCATATCTTGAGCCAATACTCCCAATCAGCTCAAGTAAGGGAACCATAAATTTAAATATAATTTTATATCAACAAACTATATTAAATCTATATTATTAGATTATCTTCGTGTAAAGAACACTAACTTCAACTTAATGCATTCGAGTCATTATCGTTATAGCGATTTGGTTTTTTGAGGACTTAAAATTTTGCATTGATTATTATGTTTGTAGCAACTATACAATGAAGGGGCAAGAGTGTTCTGGATTCATAACACAGGTCCAATTGGATGCTTACCATACAGTTACATTTACTATGAGCCTAAGAAGGGTAACATTGATGCAAATGGATGTGTAAAACCTCACAATGAGCTTGCTTTGGAATTTAACAGGCAACTCAAGAACCAAGTATTTCAGCTAAGGAAAAAGCTCCCTCTAGCTAAATTCACATATGTTGATGTGTTCAAAGCAAAATACCAATTAATCAGCACTGCAAAGAGCCAAGGTTGTAAAAGAACACTTAATTTAGTAGTATATAGTGTTTCGATTATCTTCAAATTACTAACAAACCACCAAATTTGGCCTTGCAAGATCGACAATATGGTACCCAAAAGATATATATATATATATATATATATATATATATATATATATATATATATATATTTGGGTCAGATAAATTGGACAATCCCCAATCCTAGGTATCACAACACACCCACACTACACACTCACCCACACAACACTAAAGGGTTCCTTTTCAATATTTAGTGCATTCACCAACGTTCGAACCCGAGTACAGCGTATTAAGAGACACATGGATTACCATCTGAGCTGAAATATTTTGTTTAATCAATTTCCCTAAGCCGATTCGGCCCAATTGTCTATGAAGTATATCTTTTGGGTATCATGGGTTAATATTCTTCCTTTAAGAACTGAACTTTCAGCATTTCAAATTTTTAAGGGCTAAATTGACAGTTCACTATATGTTTAAAGTTTAACTTTTGTTCTTGCTTTTGTGGCAGGTTTTGTTCCTCCATTAGAGTTCTGTTGTGGTAGCTTCTATGGTTACCATATAAATTGTGGGAAGAAAGCTGTAGTGAATGGCACAGTTTATGGGAATCCATGCAAAAATCCTTCTCAACATGTTAGTTGGGATGGCATACATTACTCTCAAGCAGCAAATCAATGGATTGCTAAACGCATTCTCTATGGCTCCTTCTCTGATCCACCAATTCCAATTGGGCAGGCTTGTTTCTGAGAATCTGAGTTATACCCAACGGAATCTGGTTAACAATATTTGAGTCCTACATATTATGTGGATTTTCAAGTTGGTAGGCTAATAAAGAAGTTTCTAAGGTTTACGATTAGTTAAACTATTAAGGAGTTGTGCAAATGAGTACAAGCATATATCATAATTTATGTAAGAAAAAAGAAAAAGAAAAAGAAGAAAAAGCAAATGTAACTTTAATATTTGGTGGACTTTGCTAGGTAAACATTAGATAATGACTTTTTGTGAACAATGTGAACAATGGGCTCTAAAATTAGTCCAATAAAGTAAAAATACACTATACTCCCAAATTACTCACAAATTAGCCCAATAAAGTAAAAACGCACTACACTCCTAAATTACCCACCTAATCTTAATATTAGGTAAGATAACTATCCGCACACACATACTGAAATGAACATCCGATATATCCATTGTTCACATTATTTAGTATTTTCATTGTCTACCTATACTTTTCTATTTGAAAATATCAATTATTGTTAAGTCATTGTAATGGTTTAATTTGTTCAGTCAAATTTGCATAATTGAACAGTTGCATTTCATTTTTTATGTGTAGTTAATATTATTAAATCTATGTTACAGAATACTTTTAAGAATATTAGTTAAAGAAATTTTTAAAAATTTAAAAATATTTAGGATGATTGACACCACTAAATTAACTACTCTCTAATATTACGTAATTGTTTTAAAAGCAAAAATATTATATGAATGTCCGAATTTACATCGAAACTTCGATTTACATAATTTCAATATAAATTCAGATATCCATGTAGCACTTTTGCTTTTAGGACAATCACACTAATATTAGAAAGCAATTGAATTGATTTAGTGGTGTCAATTACCCAAATATTTAAAACCTTGATAAATGTTCTTGGAGAACTGGCTAATAAAACTCATTGAATAAATGTCAAAATCCCAACTACCGGTGAGCAGTTATGGTTTATACCCTAAGTAAATCCCATGAATCACTTGAAAAAATCACATCAAGTGTTTGATATATTATTATATTTGTTTTTGTTTGACCTATGATGTCACTTAGGAGTTAAGACAATCACTTTCCAGTTAGAACTTAGAAGTGTCATGTCATTTTCATGTAGTCATATTCATAAGATTAATGACTATGACATGAAAACAAATAAAAATATTATATGGTAGCAGCTCCAAACGCAGTAAGAAGCGACTGAATTTTCTAATACAGCATTAGGTATACCAGCATATAGAAAATTAAGTTCCACCATACATTTCTTTGCATAGAAAAATTGAATTTTCAACCATTTTATAAAGTCAGTTATACAAATAAGAATATATGAATACAGATAAATTTCCTGTGCACTATAGAAAATACAAATACAGAAGAAACTTCTGTGAAAATGCTTGAGCAATGAACAAATTTGGAACGTGGAGCATATTTCCACTTTGTTATTGTTCGGTTTCTTTGTTGGTCATATATGCCAGAAAAATGTCATTTGTACTCGTTTGTTTTATTTCTTATACTAAGCCGACACACATATTTCCACACTTCATTTGAGGGTGGAAGAATGTGTGCAAACTCAGTATATGAAATAAAAAAGGTTACAAATAACACATTTCTATCCGAGAACAATGATAAAAACAAAGCAAACCGCTAATTTCAATACCTTATATAATATATACAGCTTCATGCATGATTTATACCTTGATGAAATTTTCTTTTATGAGGTGTGAGTTTGCATCAAGAAGAGTTTCCAGTGACCTCCTTGTTTTCCTGTTCCGAGCCCTTCCTGCTTCTTTTAATAACTCTGCCAACCTACGCTTCTCATCATCCACATCAGGATTTGCTGTTCCAAGCTTCTCTTCTCTCATTCCAACTACATATTCCAAAATCTCAATGGCATCATCCACTCTGCAAAATCATTAGACATAAACAAGTATTAGTAATTAATAATTAAGGCCTGAAAATTATGTCCACATTCTTAAAACTATAATGTATTTGCATAAGGTTAAAACAAGTAAATTAAGAAATTGAGAAAATCATGAATATGTACCTGCCCATTGCATCATAGGTTCCTGCAAGATTGCTATAGACACCTAAGGTGTCTGGATGATATGGACCATACTCTTTTTCCAGTATTGTCCTAGCCTCTTCAAACAAATCCGCGGCTTCATTTATAGCATAACGCTGCACGCAAGCAAGCCCCATTTGGTTCAAAGCAATCCCAAACAAAGCTGATTTCTTCTCTCCGCTTGCGCGAAACTTGGCAATGGAACTCTTAAAGATGTTATAGGAATCAGCATAGTTCCCTAGCATGTAATACATTACCCCCATCTGTGCCTCAATCCCTGCAACAGTGCTTTGTTGTCCAGGTGCATTACCATATATCTTCAAAGCCTTCTTCAAAAGCTTCAACCCTTTCTCCAAATCATTCATTGATTGGTATATCGCCGCAACATCAATCAAACCACTAGCAATGTCTTCTGAGGGGATCCCTGGTTTGATCTTCCCATAGATTCTCAGCGCATTTTCGCAGTAAGATTTTGATTCCTTGAACTTTCCTATCTTGTTATACAGGTCGGCTAACCGGACATAAACTGAACCAACCGTTGGATGGTTCTCTCCTTTGGTTGATTTGAACACAGTAAGTGCCTTTTGATAAGAGAATACCGCCTCATCATAGCGCGCCAAAGAGAGATACGCGTCACCAATGCTGCAATCAATGGTGGCAACATCTACTTCATGGCCATTTGCTGACATAGCCATGCTTGCAAGAACATAGTGCTCAAGTGCAGCCTCATAGTCACCCTTTGAATCACAAATAAGCCCCATTAGTCTTCTATCGGCTGCTTCCTCAAGTGAATCTGGTGAACTGTTTCCCTTGTGAATTTCAAGAGCTGTCTGACAAATCTTCTCAGCCTCATCAAACTGCAATGCCTGAACATGCGCCTCGGCTACATACCGGCATGTCTCACCATATCTTGGATCAGTTTCCCCCAGGATTTGCCCTTGAATTTCTAGGCCTGCTGTGTAAAACAGCAGAGAATTCTCAATCTGACCCATTATTGCATAAGTATCACCCAATTGCATGCAACCTGCAAATTTTGCTAGTGCATGATCCTGGCCATCCTCCAAAACCGGAATTTCAATCGAACGCTCAAGAATTGGAATGGCCTCATTGTACTGTCCCATATTACAGTATATTGATGCCAAGACATGGAGGCACATAACCATTTCCAAACTTGGTTTTCCATCAATAGCACAAGTCTCAAATGATTTCAAGGCTCTAAGAGCCAAATCAAGAGCCTTCCTTGGATTCTCACCCGAAGCAATCAAATCCCTTGTTTGCTTAAGCAAGAAAGGTCCCAATTCTGGATTATCTAAACCAGCAGAAATAGGATCCTCAATCCCCTTCATTAAACCAAGACTCTTGTACCTCCTCATATGGTAAAGACCATTTGATTTTCTAGCACCCCTCTCCTTCCTGGACGGCCTCTCGTGCAATTTCTTGCTTCCTCGAGTCAATTTTTCTGATTCTTCAATGACCTTTGAGTTTGGTGAGAGGTTATTTTCCTTCTTTGTGGATTCATTACCACTAGCATTGCCATTGCCATTGGAATCCTCATTGTTCTCTCTGACAACCTTCTTTGTGATGTCCAAACCTGCAATGTCACCAACAAGATGGCAAAGCTCTGAATCAATCCTTGACTCTTCTCCATACGAGAAGAAACTAGCTCTGGACGGTGAGTGATCGGAGCTTCGCATCTCGCAGACATTGTGATACAATTGCTCAATGGAGGTGTCCACCACACCATCGATGGCCAAATCAATTGAGTCACTTTGAATGCTCCTTGGACTCAGTGTGCTCCTTGGAGATGCTTGTTGATTGTTGAAGTTTTCCTTGTGGGGTGTGTAACTCCCACTATGTTCTTCTTTTGCACTATTTACATGTAACTCATCCATTGCTAACCCAGGCATATGAAGAACAATTCAATCAGCACTCAACTTAATCTGCCATGAACAAAAATCAAATGAATAACAATGTTTTGATTTATATTCACTATCAGTATATGTCATCACAGTAGCAAAAGTAATTATATTTTACAACAACACTTTGATTGGATGACAGAGTATGCAATTTTATATTGTCCCTACATTAAAATTAAACTCAAATATATAGATAAATAAATTCTTCAAATTTTAGAATAGGAAAACAAGAAACAAAAATCTGAAGAAGAAATCAGAATAAGCTTTGCGACATATTACATTTACTTACATACATTGATTTTTTGAGAACTGAATAAAAAAAAAAAAAATCAAGAGCCAAGTACTAACTTCACAGATAGAGAGGCAGAAAGAGAGAAATGCTTCAAAATCAACCATTGATTACTTGTTATGGAATTTAGAATAAAACTAGAAAAATTGTGTAAGAAGAAAGGACAAAAAAACAGAAAAGGGAAAAAGAGAAATGAATCAAACTTTAGAATCAATCACAACACAGAAAAGGGAAAAAAAGAAGCCAACAGCAATTAAAATAAAATTAATTGATTGCGTGACATTGTTTCTTCTGAGATTCTCCACTAACATTACAACACAAGAACAAAAGCGCTTCTGAAATTCCATTCTCAGCATTGACAAACAAAACCCAATACACAAAAGCGACGATAAAGAGAAAACATATTGTAATGATCAATGAACATAGGGGTGTTAGTGTTACCTTTATTACTCTCTGAAGAAAAAAGAGGCAAAAGCTTATTTACAAGATGAAGAGAAATGGGGTCAATGTGGAATATACATAGCTGGTATGATTTGTAATGGTAAGCATTTATATATACACATGTGGGGGTATTGAAGAAGACGAAGAAGAGAGTATGTGGCAGTTACCGGGAGTTTTGGGAAGATTGGGAGGGTATAATTGGAATTGAAAGTGACATTATTGAGATTTTCTAGATAACATCATGTGTTGTGCTTGCAGAGCATGGAGTTGGAATGCTGAAGCAACACCAGGAAGTTGACCACTCTCCCACTCTTTCTTTCCCTCTTCATTCTTCAACGTCAACTGTTTCATTATTATTATTATCTTTTTCCTTTTTTCCATTTTGCTTTTTCCCAAGGTAAATTTCTTTAGAAACTTTGCATTATTCATTATATGAATTTTAGTGCCGGTACATTTAGTTAAGATAGTATATAAATAATAAAGATGCCTTTGGTATGCATTTTTATTTCAATATATATATATATATATATATATATATATATATATATATATATATATATATATATATATATATGTCCTAGCTTTTTAGTTTAAAAATACATAAGTTTTTAATAATTAAAAAAATTTATATATTATGTATATTAAAAGTACATGTTAAAATTACAAAATAAAAAAATTTTCATTGAAAATATAAAAAGAATAATATTATATATCTAAATCTTTTTTGTTAAGTAAGTTTAATCAAGTTGGTCTAACATTAATAAAATTAGTTATGAATAATACTACTCCAAATCTTATTGTTTAACTTGATTAAACTCAACTCATAAAAAAATTTGGTTGTGTAGTATTATTCATATAAAAAATTTAAATTTTCAATACATTTGTTTTATATTCATTAAGTGAAAACATTTAAAAAATTTTGCTGGTGGTAAAGCTTTTTATGTGCCCTTACCGTACATGTTTGCTAAATCCAATTAAAAATACAAAAATGTCTCTATTTTTTAAAATGTAAAATATTTAAGTTTTTTTATCTAAAATATATAAGAACAAATAAGTTTTTTAGAAAAATTTATTAAATGTTTGACTTTTTAAAAAGTGAGGGACGTTTTTTTAATTTTCAGTTAGTCAAAAATTTATTTGTTTTTAATATAAAAAATCAATGACTTATTTATCGTTTTTTTTATTTTATTTTTGTTATTTTTTATTTTTAAAATTTTGTAAAAAATAAAAGATGAAAATAAAATTGTTTTCTCTTTTTTTTTTTCATAAAATTCAAAAAACAAAAATACTAAAAATAAAGATAAAAAATAAAAACACAAACAAAATTCACCCTTAAGTAACTAACAATTTTTTCTTGTATTTATTTGGGTTAATTCTGATTAATTTTTTTCCTATGTTAGCCTTCTAATATTTACCTAAAAGATGCCTTAGTTTTTTATATAGACATCCAAATCTTGTATTAACAAACAATTAGTAAAAATAATTAATTTTTAAATTTATTATGTAAAAATTTATCTAAAAATATTTATTATGTGATCGTATAAAATTTTTATTAGTTTATTAAAATTAAATGTATATCGTAAATAATTTAGTTCAAGAAAAAGATAGTACATTGGAAAATAAAATTCTTTTTCAATAATTATTGTTGACTGTATATTTTGCGAATTCCAAATAATACTTACTTGTAGTGATTAATTATTGGTAAGTACTTAATAATTAGCTGATTATGTTAGTTGAGAAGTGAGAACACAAATTTGATGACCCACATTCTTGCACCCCAAAACAAATATGATGATGAGTGGCATTACTTTGGGCAACATCGCCGTTAAAAGCTTTGATAATGTACAAAGAAAATATACAAGCTCATAAATTTGTTTAAAAAGATCATAATTCTTGTGTCAGATTTGCTTTTGGGGAATTTTTTAACATTTACTTATTGGTTCTTAGATGGTCCTTTTCCCCCCTTAATTTATAACTTCAAATTTGTACTAGAAACTACTAAGCCTCCTTGATATTTTAACGCAATAATGTTTATAAAATTACACGGAAAAAATTAAGAGTAATATAAAATAGATAATTAATTTGTGTTATAAAAGTATATTTTAAAAATATAATAATAAAAATTTTTTAATATTTTTGATATATTTAATGCATTAAAATTTAAAAATAATTTTTATAATATTTTTTATGATATATTTAGAACACAAGTTGACAAATTTTTATAAATATAAATAGTTTTGACAATATTTTAATGAGACTTGTTACATATACAAGTATTTTTGACTTACAAGCTATACAAATTGGTCTAAGTCCAAGAAAAAAACATGCCTTACAACACGTTCATTATGCCGCACTCTTCTTCTTCTTCCTCAATCAAAACACAAACCGTCAAAATTCAAGCGACATTCGAAACAAACTACGGTTCTGCAAAGAGTAGAAGAAATCAAGAAGAAAAGATACAAATCTTCGTAAAAAATCACCAGAAAAAACAAAAAAACATTATTTAAGGTACTGTTTTACTGTTTTTCTAAATTGTCTCTGCCATGTACCTTATCCTTAACCAGCAAAATATTAAAAGATTTTAAGAAGAAATATACGGTGAGATGTATTTCTTAAAGAAAAAGTCTATGGGCCAGCAATTTTATTGCATTTTGGCCAACATGTAACCAGCAAAGAAAGGTGAGCTATTGGATAAAATCTCACACCATCAAATCATCATTGATGGCTAGTTGATGGCTACCAATTACAAATGTTGCTGGCCCCCTAGCATTGCTCTTTCTTAAATCCTTTGGGTGTATTTCTGTAATCATTTGGTTTATTTCTATAACTGTTTGGGTGCATTTCTATAATTTTTTGAGTGTATTTCTGAAATTTCATTATTTTCAAAACAATTTTAATCCTTAATTTCAAAAACTATGAAAATCGAAAAAATCAAAGGCAAAAAGAGAATGTATAAAAGAAATCGAACAAATTTAACAAAAAACTCAAAATAAAAAAAAAATTAAATCTTTTAAAAAATAAAAATTATATATTCACGCATTAATTATTTTAGATTAATTTAAAAATCTATTAAAAAGACACCTTGACACATAATATAAGCTATACGTTTAGAAAGTTTTCTTCTCTTCAAACTTGTAAAAGCAAATCACTTTTAAATTAGAAAACTTGTTGCAGTTGAAACGTAGGACCATAGGGGGATGGCGGGTTTAACGGCTTTTCGACGCGAAAAGATCAGTTGGCATGTTAACATGCATGCCGGTGACTTTGGATTTCATAAATGCCCACACGGAAACCGCCACGTGGCAAAAGTTGAAGGATACACTGGACGCAATGATTGGTAAATGGTGAGGATTTTGTATGAATGCGGTATCCACATGGACCACATCCAGCTGCATTGAGGCTGGTAACTTGTTAGCACCATTGATGGACCCCTCATACCAAGCCGTGGCTGCGGGCCGGGGCCCGGGCCCACCTCACAACCCCAAAAGTTGTTTATATTCCCATATTGATCATGATTTAACATGTATGGATTTTCTAGGGAATATATTTTTGCTTCTTTCATACGTGCATTTAGAAAAGGTTTTAAGATAATATTGCTCATAATATATAGAGAATATGATAAATTTATTATTAATAAAAAAATTTAAATTTTTTAATAAATATAAAATAAATATATTAAAATTTTAATTTTGTATATTTTTATTAAAAAGATTTTATTTATAATTTTAATATGTACTCTTATAATACAAGATAAATAAATTCTTTAAATAAAAAAAAAGAGAAAATTATTGGGAAGAGTCTCGTGGAAAAGATCAAGACAAGTCAAATAGAATTTTGGATTGAGTGATAGATAGGCAAAGGAGGTTTGTTATGGTTATTTGTGGGGATATTTTCAAGGTGATATATGATGTACATTATTGTTTTTGATGAAATGGTGGGATTAAGACTCACAAAATATAAATAAGTGTTTATCTTAATTTGGATTTAAGAATTAGTCAACGCTTCATCAAATAATTAAAAAAAATTGAGAGAATTTATTATAGTGAATTTATACATACCTTCTTGTTGTCCATAATATGATGTCTTTTTGAATTGTAGGAGTTATTGCTTTTTTTTGTAATAATTTAGAGAGAAAAAACATTTAAGATTTATTAGAATTTAAACTTGTGTTTTAGTTAAATTGGGTGAAAATTCAATGGCAGTCGACTTTACGTGAAGTTGATAATTGAGAGCGGTTAGATGATTTGACTGATTTGATTAAATTTTCATCTAATAACTTTCAGTTATTAACTTCACGTAAAGTCGACTGCATCTAAATCTTCACCGTTAAATTTTATCTTTACAAATGATGATTCTTTTATCTCTACATATCAAGCAGAGTTAGTTGAATTTCTGAAGATAGGATCTGGTGAATTGATAGATATTATACAAAAAAAAAAATTACATAAATAAATAAAAGATTACTCTCATATAATCACATAAAAAGTATATTAATTCAGAAATAATATATATAGTCATATCAATTTTGATTAAATATTTTTTTTGCCTTTGTTTATTATCAAATTATATAAGTTAATAACTTTTGTAATTTCTATTGTTTTTAGTTTTTAGTATGAATTCAAATTTAATCACATTAATCCCATATATAGTGGAGCAGTTACATATTTATTAGAAAAAATTCACTTTTTTTAAAGATATTAAGATGATACTTTTTTATTTGTAAAATATATATTTTTATCTCTTATAACTTTTAAAAATATTATTTTTAATCTATTTAATTTTTTTTATGTTAACCAACATTAGTTCTACCCATTTTTCAAGAAAAAATAAATTGTTTTTGACAAAAATACTTTTAACAATTTTTTTTGTGATTAAATTTTGTTTACCAAAATATTCTTTAACAAATTATTTTTTACTGATTAAATTATATTTTTTTTAAATATTTTTTAAAAAAATTTAATGATCAAATTATTTTTTTAAGATATTCTTTAATAATATTTTAATTATTAAGGAACTTGCTTTGTAAAGATGTAAAGGAATAAAATGTTAATTTTTAAGATTTGGGATTTATCCATCTTGACTTGTTTTTAAGTTTTGATAAAGTTGTTAATAATTTTAATGGTTCTATGAAATAAATTATTTATTAATATTAATTATTATACATATTAATAATGGTAATTTTTTTAATTTAATGTTAAAATAATATACATTGATATAAAAAAATTAATAGTAAAATAAAAAAATAATTATTAATGAAAATTTTGGTGAAATTATAATTTAGTAATTAAAAAATTATTAAAGGGTATTTTAAAAAAAATAATTAATCATTAAAAAAATTTTAAAAAATATTTTGATAAAAATATAATTTAATTAATAAAAAAATAATTTGTTAACAGGTATTTTGATAAATAAAATTTAATCACAAAAAAATAAAAAATTTTGCTAAAAGATGTTTTTATAAAAATTAATTTATTTTTCTTAAAAAAGGATAAAGTTAACATTAGTGAATTCAAAACAAATTTAAATGGATTAACGAAAAAGTTTTTTAAAAATTATAAAAAAGATAAAGGTACATTTTATAAATAAAAAAAATAAAAAATATTATTTTAGAATCTCTTAAAAAAAAAGTAGAATTTTTTCTATTTATTAATATCATATACTAATACAAATTTTTGTAATAGTTAGTATAGACGCCGTCCACGCTCATTATCACCAAATCTAACCCAACATACCTAATTTTAAAATTAAACATATACATATTTAATGAATTAATTATGAATATTTTTCTCAAATTTAAATAGAAATATTCACGGTCAAATAATTTTTAAACTAAGTCTGACTTAGTTATATCCATGTACATACACACTCTTCTTCGTAAAGTAAATTTTATATGCATCATTATTTTTTCTTCATTTGCATTGTGTCTTCTTTTTTTCCTTTTTTTTTTACTTTTTCTTTTTTTTTCTCTTTTTTTCTACCTCTTCTTTTTCTTTTTTTTTTGTTATTTTTTTGTTTTCTGTTTACTTCTTTCTCTACAAAGAATAATAGTTAGAAGTGAAGAAAAAGAATTTAATGATTCAATACTATTCAAATTTTTATTATGGACAAAGTATCTACTATCAATACAAAGATTTAATGGAATAAAAATTGATATAGCAACTAAGAAAAGAAAATATATGTATACATATATATAAATTTTGTCATAAATACTGTGTTACGGTTAAAAATTTTTGATGTTATTTTTATTTTTGATAAGTTTTAATTGATTAAAAAAATTTTTGTATCACAATTAAAAAATTTTAGTATTATTTTTGTTTTTAATGTCTTCTAATTAATTAATTAAAAAAATTTTGAGTTATGATTAATAAATTTTTATGTCACGATTATAAATTTTAAGTGCTATTTTTTTTTCTTCTAACTTCCAGTTGATTAAAAAAAATTTTATTTCATTGTTAAGGACTTTTTGTTTCACAATTAAACAAATTTGGTATTATTTTTTATTTTATGTTTTTTTATCTTTCTCCTTCTCTTTATCTTTTTATTTTTCTTATTTCGTCATTTTATAATTTTTTTGTTTCATCTTACAAAAAAAATAAAAAATAAAAAAATACTGTAATAATATTAAGAGAAAAAAAAAGAAAATAAGAAACACTAAAAAATAGCAGTAATAAAAATCGAAAGAGAAAGAAAAAATAAATAAAAAAGTACATAATTTATCATTTTATGTGTGTTATTTTTTTAATTTAAAATAATTTAATTAGACTTGATTATTTAAAATGTTTGAATATATAACGTACTAAATTTAAATATGTCAATGTTTATTGTAATGATAAGTATTTGATTATATAGATAATTGTTTTTATTTTTTTATAGCCTCGATGGATATGACCTATATATATAAGATGAAAGAAAAAAAAATCACAATATACAATTAAATAAAGGTGAGTTTTACTATGTAGATAGATGGTGGTTGACTTTTATAGGTGTAGAATTGTAGTGGCAAATATAGATGAAGACATCTGTCCCAAGAGGAGACAGAATCTGAATTTTGGCAAGAAATTTGCAGAAGAAATTTAGTGGTATTCAGGTGAGGAGTAGAGGAGATTAATACTTTGATTTGATAATTATATTTTATTATGATTATTAAGTTAAAGTTGATTACTGTTGTCCTGTATCTTGGACTTTTCACATATTTAAAAAGATGTTTTCATGTTTAAGTCTGAAAATATTACTCTTATTCAATACCCAAAAACAAAAATATCACTGCTACTATTCAATACCCAAAAAAAAATACCCTAACTATTACTACTATGTATGCCATTTTCTTATTCATACATTACCCTCATAGTCATCCATATACAAAAAAATTAATATTAAAATAAATAATATATAATTCTAATAATAATAATAATAATAATAATAATAATAATAATAATAATAATAATAATTAAAAATAATTTTGAATACCATTTAATTAAATCTGCATGTGTTATATAAAACAATTTATAGTTAATTTTAGTTATATTAATTTAATGAATCATTTTAAATCAAAATAAGAATTTTATAATAATAAATCAAATAATAAAGTTTGATTTCTTTTATATTTATTTGAATTAAAAAAAAAAAACTCAAGTATACAAGAATAGTAAAAAAATTAATTCTTCTCTTATATAGAATTGCACATTTTTTATATTATTAAATATTATTTAAACACATTATTATAAACAAATATAAGCAAAAGAAATAAAAATAAAAAATATATAATTGTGAATAAATAATAAAATATATATGCTTAAAATATTATTTTAATAAAATTATTTATATGATTTAAATCACAAATATTAATTATTTTTTTATAAAGTTATAATTTATAAATAAGTTATTAAAAATATCAATATACTATACTCAACAAAAAATTTAAAGACCAAAAAGTTATTAAAAATTTGTTATAAAAAAAATAATATTTGTTGCTATGAACATAAACAAAAAAAATTCTAATGATAAATTGATAATTGTAGTATATATGTTTGCACCCTAAAAATGTTGTTATAGAATATATTTGGATAAAAAAATTGTATATAAAAAATAAAAAATCCTTTTAAGCATATCTCAAATTATAAGACATTTATATAAATATTCATCATATATTTAATAACAAAAAATATATAATATTAGAATTTATGGCCTTATATTTTGAAAAACTACTTTAAAAAAAAACAAAGAACTGAGACTAAGAGCATGCCTCAAACAAAAGAGAAAAAAAATCAAAGACTTGTAATTACTTTACATATATTTTTTTGTAAACTAAGGCTTTTTTTATTGTTAAAAAGAGATAAAAATTATGTTAATCCAATAAATATAGGTTCATTATTAAGCATTTACTAATTTATTGTATTAAAATTAATTATCAACACAATAATCTCTCATCACATGAATGAATAATATAAAATAAATTGTCTATTTTATAGCTATATGTTTTAAAATATTCAAAAAATATCTCTTTATATAACACTTGTCATAACCACAAATAACCACTACAATTTTATATCTATAGAAATCAACAGCCATCTACATAATAGAATTCACCTTAAATAAATGAGGGGGTAAAAAACATTCTAAAACCTAGTCTCTGCCCAAACCGTCAATATCCCTTCCATTAACACGTAGTAACACATTGCAAATCTATTCATTTATTGGATGACTGGATGGTGAACAGAATAAATAAAATCCGGAAGTGAAACCAATAACATCACAACACCTTTTTCCCATTGTAAACTTTATACTTTATATTAAAGATAGTAGTCACATTGTAAACAGAGAATGCCTTCTGCTATTAATTAGCTATGCTCTATTATTATTAATCATTATTTAATATATATGTTTTCTGTTATATGCTGTTTAATAGGCTTTATGGTCTTCATAAATATGAAATTGATTAGGAATATCAAGTTCTAAACTGATATTAAAGTCTATCTTAATTATGTATTGTTATGTTATTGGAATATTCATTTTATTGATGTCTATTTAGTTTTTTTTTTATAAAATATAAGTGTATTAAAGATTTTGAATTTAAATCTTTTAAATTTTGAATATTTATTTAAGAGAATAAAGTATAATTTCTATTTTTAAATATTTTTTTCTTATATTTTCTTTTAATCACCTATGAAATAAATAATGAAAGATAATATTTTACCTTCTAAAATAAAATTTAAAATTTAGAGAATTTAAATCTATAAATCTTATAATAAATATTGAGAATATAGCTTTATATATAATAATCAGGACATTCTTGACTTTATATATGTTAATTATAGAATATATAATTAAAGGTTTTTTATGGCCTAGAGAAGGGAGTTTTAATTTATGACCTCTTTTAAAATTTATATTTTTTAATTTTAATCTGGGTTAATCTCAGTGTTGCTGTTATGTCTGTAATATTGATTAAAAATGAGACAATTTTATTTTGTTTCTTAATGATTAAACAGAAATAGAGCAACATGTTATTTTTTAGTATACTGAGATGTTGTAACTTCTGCTGGATTGATTATGCAGGAGACAATTTCATTTTGTCTCTTATCGAATAAAATTAGAAACAGAATAGAGAAGAGAAAATGGCATAGCCATATATCTCGATTTAACCAATGTATGCAGTGTGACCTACATCCAGTTTTCACCACAACTGTGGTGGAATTTTCACTATCTTTCACAAAGATTACGATCCCTAGTTTCCTATGATTCTACCAAATCTGAGACAAGCCAAACTTCTACCCAAGTTTGATTTTGTTAGATTCACTTCCTAAACTTTCAACCACTAAGTGCTCACCTAATTTAGTAAGAAAAATCTCTCATGATTATGAATACAATACATAAATACAACATAAAGAGTTTAAAATAATTTTATGACTTTTCTCCAAGAATATTTTCTTTATCTTTTCTCTCAATAGTTTTTTACCTCATATAATGCCTTTTTTATTGATAAAAAATAAAAAAAAGATAAAAATTGAAGAATAGAATATCCAATGTAAAGTCATGAAGGAGAAGAAGGGATAGTTTGAAAGCTATGAAGACTCAAATAGTGTACTCACTCTCCTTGTTTCAATTTTTAGTCGTTTATCCTTTTAAAAGAAGAGTAAAACTTCTAAAATTTGAGTTTGATTGAACATCTTTGACTTATTTTTCTTTTCCAAAATTTATATCAGAGAAGAGATGGGATAGTAGTAGTGATTTGAGTTGGCATGCATGATGCATCCTTACCTTACTACTTCTCTTTCTTCCTTTTTCTTTTAGTTTCAAGGATAAGAGCCATTCATCTATTCTTTAGTTACAAATTTTGTTTTTGACCTTTGGTTTGTAACAGTGATACATCATCTCTTTTTTTTTTATCTTACCTAAATAGTGCATGCACGAGGAAAACAATTTCAACAAGTTACAATGAAAGTAAAAAGATGAAAATGTTGTTTTAATTTTTTGATTTTTTTCTGATTCAACCGTTGATTTAATTTTTTCTTTCTGCATTAGTTAGTCTCTGACTTTTCTTCTTCTTTTTTCTTTGTTACTTAAATTTAGTAATCACCTTTTTTCTTTTGATTGAACCCTAAATTGAACATCCATTTTTTCTTGAATAAGTTCTTTTTCTTCCTTAACTTAGGGATTCATCACGTGGGTTATTTTTCTGAAGAGAGAGGAAATTGTTTACTTACTTGGCTACGGATCAAAGAAGAGATTGTTGCATTCCTCTTTGTTTTGTAATCAGTAACAATCGTCATGGGTCTCAAGAGAATAAAATAGCTATTTTTAGTCTTAGGCCTATTATACTATTAAGTTTGTTTTGAGCATTTTTTTTTCACAATGAACACACACATCACATAAATATTTTTGGACTTTCAATCCAAGATTATAATGTTAATCAACATCAAATTATTATTATTATTTTTTTCAAATTCAATAATCTCTCCTTTAATGACAAACATTATAAAATAAAATAAATTAAAAAAAGTAAAAGAAGTTTAATAATTCTTCCCTTTGATAATTCAAGTTTTAAGTTGATCTCCCCCTTTTTTTCAGTTGGCTTCTCCTGAATATATGCTTTCCTAACCTGAAATTATTTTTGGAATAGCAATCTACGTAGAACTATAATAAATGATTATTAACTTCAATCTAACCAAAACCAGCATTCAAAAGTAATTTAACAAAGAGTATAGTGCTAAATGAACAACACTAATTATCAATTAAACAGTCTAATTCATTCATCAATTAGATAGCCTAATTCTTCATTCAATTTATTTTTACATATTCACTCCTTTTTTGGTTATTAAGGAGGTGAGATATGTCCTACACAAAAATTATTAGGTACAAAGAAATGTAATAATTTAAAGTTAAAATTCTTCGAGTCACAATTACAATCATTCACTTAAAGTAAAGAGTATCAAAAGATCATAACATAAATAGTAGAAGCAATTCTAAATATTAGTAGTGTAACACTTTTATTATTAGAATGTCACACTTTCGCCTGCACACTCTAATAACGAAGATATTACGACGACTTCTATATACTTAATAATAAAATATGAACTTTTAACTCAAAACTGTTTCGCTATTTTCTTTAAAAAAACAAAAATTCTTTTTCTTTTCTTTTTACAAACATGCATATAATTCAATCACAATCTTCGTATATATATATATAGAAAAAACAAAAGTGCTTTTTCTTTTCTTTTTACAAACATGCATATAATTCAATCACAATCTTATATTTATATATATATATATATATATACCAAACATATATATCATTACAAATCATAACTCTTATTCTTCTTACAAAAATATATAACAAGGCGAGAAAAAAATTATAACTAAGACATATCCAATACAATCAGATGCACAGAAGAAATACCTTAAACTCCTCGTCTATCCTGAAAAGAGAAATCTGTAGAAGATGAGAACCTAACCACACGGTTTCATAAGAGAAGTTTTAGAACTGTTATAAGAGAATACGTATAAAGAAGAGTATGAATTTCAACCACAACAATTATCGTTCATCTTATGAATCTATTCAAACATCAACATATAAATAATCCAAAAATTCAACTTCATATCTTTATTTATAAAAAGTTTCAATCTCAATAAATCACGTAACATTTTAATACATATTAAAGGATCAATCAATCCAAACTTACTAATCACGGTCTCAGGTTCAAGCATAACCAATCACGACCTCTGACCCAACATATCCAACTAACACTCGGTCTCAAAATAGAATTAATCACATGCACAAACAATGCAAGGCAAACACAATTAAAGAGCAGTTATAGTAAGTACCACAATTAACAGTTAGAGAAAATTTATCAGATAGGCAAATCAAAACACTTAAGCACACCCAAACAATGGCAAACAAATGTAGTATGATGCATGCCTGTCCTACTAGCCATGAGCTCACGTGTTGGTTAAAGTGCCAGAACTTGACTTAAATCCAGATAGCATCTCCCGGATTAGTCTTTCTGTCACGTATTCCCAGGAAGAATAATTCCGTAGGAGAGTGTCCTACCACCTTCTCTTGGA
This sequence comes from Arachis hypogaea, assembly GCF_003086295.3. Taxonomy (NCBI): domain Eukaryota; kingdom Viridiplantae; phylum Streptophyta; class Magnoliopsida; order Fabales; family Fabaceae; genus Arachis; species Arachis hypogaea. The sequence continues at coordinate 105,450,376 of NC_092040.1, forward strand.
GGTATACTAAAAAAAAAATATTCTGTGGGAGAGTGCCCTACCACCTTGCAACTAGAGAGAGACGTGGGAAAAATATTTTGAGGGAGAATGTCCTCCCACCTTCTCTACTTTCAACATAAAACTACAAGAGGATGTAGAAAAAATATTTCGAATGAGAGTGTCCTACTAACTTTTTCACTCTCAACTAACAATCAAAAGAGGATGTAGGAAAAAATATTTCGAGGGAGAGTACCCTACCATCTTCCCCACTCTTGTACAACAACCGCATCCTTAGGAGAAATAATTTCAAAGGAGAGTGCCCTACCACCTTCTCCTGGAGGTATTCTCATTCACAAACATGCAAGCGGGACAAGATCACCGTCCTTATCATTTCAGTAATAACAATCCTTTAAAATTTTAATCTGGAGCAAGTGGAACTAAGTGACAATTCTTGCATCTTACCCATATGTTTCAAAAATCAAATCTTTATTTCATTTCCATCGTAATCATACTTAGACATAACCAAGCTCAACATCAAAACTGCAATTATATAATAATTATATTTCAATCAGACCTCATCATTAATATAATCATAATTATCACTAATCAATCTTAATATTCTTCTCATTCACTTTCATATGTCATTCTTTAATTAATCACTTTAGGGGCAAACTAAACCCAACTTTCAAGCTTCTTAGATTCAACTTAAAATACTTTCAAGATCCTCAACCTTTACCTTATAATTATTAAAATTCACAAATCAATTTTCTAAATTAACAAAACTATAAATATTCAAGTTTTCTTTAACCGAGTTATCAAACTAACTCCAATAATCCATTTCTTCAAATCTATTTGAAACTCCCAAGAACATAATTCTTAAATTAAAATTAATTAAACAAAACTCACTTTTGATTTAACTAAAAATCACTTTTACCCAAAAACTTAGCGCATTCAAAATTAAGCCATTTTTAAATTATCAAATCATTTTAAAATATCAAATCATTTTCAAATATCAAATCATTTTTCATTGAAGTCGAACTACTTTTTATTTCAATCAAAATTAGCTTCCTTTCAAATATTTTTCTATTAAAATCAAAGAAAAATTACTTGTTCATTTCAAACTTTACAAGACCCTCCAACCATTTTCATTCAACGTTTAATATTAACCAAAACCACTTTTTTGTACATTTTTACAAACATTTCAGTAACACCTCTTCTAAAACTCAGACTTTACCACTCTTACGAGTTCTATCAATTACTGCAATCATTGACCATTTTCTCAACAACAATCAAAACAACAAGATTCTCAATTCATTCAATTTAGTAGCCAAAGTAATGTTATTAATATAACCAAAATTTACAGCAAACACTCAGTCTCAAATATCAGAAAACAACCACAATCCAACCATCATCATAATAATTCCAAATCAGGCACAAACTCAACTCTATTCATCAATTACTCATCACGTTTTAATTTCACAATCAATACAGTATTATCAGGCAACCACTTCAGCAACAAACAACTAAAAATTTTTAATCGATCAATAAACTAACCATTATATTCATTCAAAGTAACTCAATTCAATTCATAAGACTTACAAAATCATAAAAACACATTTTTCGCATTAATATCGACTTGTAAAACTTCTTGAAAGTAAAATGAGATCTAGAAAAAAATTCTACCTCGATCGCGACTTAACTATGGGATAAACTCCCTTTTATACTTATTTTCACAACAGTCGCAGCTGCAACCGCAACTCTATTTTACTTCCGCAGCAAAAGCAGCAGCTTCAATCACGACATGTAATAACAGGAACTCAACTCTATGGCAATAACGCCGCAAAACCCTCAGCATTATATAATAAGGCAACAATTATAAGGGCTTGGAAACAAAAATAACTCACTGTATAAAAAGAAATGAAGACTATGGGACAGCAGCACCTCGACAGTGCTTTCGGTGACCACAGCCACAGTGATGAATTCTAAATAGAGCCAGAAGAAGCGGTGGCAAGTTCCCAGCAGTTTCGACGGCCAGAACGATGGACTTGACGGCGGGGATCTTGTCTGACACCAACAACGACAATGTAACTCCGGCAGTGACTGAGAAATGGCTCAACGACGGCAATGGAGGCACAATGGCGACTGGGTAGTGACAACGGCGGCAAGTTGCACGGACGACAATGGTGACACGTGAAGACAGCTCCACGGACGGTGGCAGCAGCTCCTCCCTCCATGTCTCCTTCTCTCTCGTGTGGGCTCCTCGGCGACACTTTCCAACGACCGTGAATGGTAGCAGCGGTGACTCTCTCTCTCTCTCTCTCTCTCTCTCTCATATTTTCAACTGTGCTCTCTCTTTCTCTTCTTTAACGACGACGTCGACAGCGCCTCCCAATCCTGCCGATGTCGTCCTCTTCCTCTCCTCCCTCTCCTCTCTCCTTCTCCATCTTAGCATGTGTGTGTATGTGTGTTGTCCCTGTGTGTGGTGTTTTGGGAGAAGATGGGATAGTTGCTAGGGTTTTAGAAGGGAGTGTAAGTGAGTGGTATGCTAGGGTTAAAGTGAGTGTAAATTAGGATTTTTTTAGGAACGAATAATAAAATTAAAGTATAGAAAAATAATTGAAAACTAAATATAGTTCTAATATAATTACTCTTGAGAATACTACTTATTTTCACTTACAAAATTATTTTTTAAATAAATACTCTAATTCAAAATTAGAGGTAATCAAATAGATTTTTCTTTTATTCATAAAATAAAGTTCATAATCTAACTATTCAAATCATAGCATATAAAGTTTTCATTATTTTTCAATTACTAAAACTTTAAATTATAAAAATAAAAAATATCCGATTACTATGAAAATTATGAGTGCTAATTGATTTAAAACTCAAAACCTAATAACTATCTTTAATTACCTTTTTATAAGATAATTTTTTAAAAATATAAATCATAAATAAATATCAATAATTTCAATTAACTCTTAAAAAAATTCGAGGTCTTACAGGTAGAAGAGACAATGGACTAGACATCAAATTTCTCTTCCTCAGTTTTCAAGATTTTGTCTTCTTCTTAATCAGATTGCATTGGTTCCTCTTTTAAGAAATCAATATACTTTAGAAGTATTTCAATTTGAGTTGATAATATGTTTGGTCAAATTCACAAATTTTTGTACCACGTCTTTCACAATTCCATTGACCAAGTACTTGTTAGAGGAGGATGTACCAACAGCTGAGGGTGGAGGAAGACTTTAATCTTCTTCTTCTTTCATGATAGTGTCCTTTCCAGTTCTAGTCCCATTTTTCTTAGATTGTTTTACTGCACTGCCACATTTCAGATAAGATGTTCTATTCTTTTGTTTCTCGTCAGTTAGATCAACATCAAAATATTTGAAAAAATAGGTTAAAAACATGCCATATATTAAGGAAACATTTTTGTCACCGCAGATACAATCATACATGTGACGTATCATCAAGTATGTAAAAGAGATTTATGCTTTGTTGAGAATGGCATATAGAACTAAGGTGTCACTGAGAGTAACCCTTTGATAGGAACGACTTTGAGACAAGAGAATATGAGTGATGATATGGTACAATTAGGCTCTAACAGAACCTAGAGACCGGTGGTTTGGAATGACACCATCTATGAAAAAAATATTCTGACATATATTGGCCAAAACATCTTTGTGTAAAATGTCAAGATCATTATCCCATCTATCAGAAGTGTAGGTATTTACACTTATGTCATAATAATCTAGGGTTTCACTGATTAAATATTTGTTTAAATAAATTTCATGGTCTTTTACATATAAATGAACAATTTTTTCATGATAGTACATGTTAACATAGAACTCTCGAACTAACTTAGGGTAAACTGGTTTTCAAATTTTAAAAAAAAAATTTCAGTCCAGATAAACAATATTTTCAACAAAGTTCAAACTCTTTTTTAACCAATGCATCTAAATAAGCTAGATGTGTATAACATAAGGAACAATTAGATACTACAACCCTGTGAAATTCGAAGTTTATGCTTGAAGAGAACTGAACTGGGTCAAAGTTAGAGTGAGAGAGGTTACCAAAATAAGACTTAAAATTAACAGAATCAAGGCTATCAGGTTCCTTTACAAAATAAAGAAAAGGGTCACGGTTATCTTTGGTCAAGCGATTTGGGGATACTTTGGGAGCAGAACATCCTTGTGGACGAGAAGAGGATCGAGGAGGAGGAGATGTCGATGGTTTCTCTGCTACCATTGGTTTCTTTTTCTTGCCCATATTTGCCTTAGAGGTACCAACGTCTGAAGGCGTTGTTGCCAGACGGTGGGCAGTGGTCTTTGTTTGTGCCATTGTCTCGTGAACAGACGAGGAGTGTGATGAAGAATGAGAGTGAATGTGGATATAGATGTGTGCTTGATTTTTTGGATGAGGATTTATGTGAACGGTTTGCTAAAGAACCTTTGCGGATAAATTCCTTCTTTCTCGTTATAATGAACAGTAATAAATGCAATTTTTTAGAATGACAAAAGTTCGGTGAGGAAGATGAGCGGGTTCCAATAAGTGACTACAATGAATTCTTAATTTGAAAACACAAAATCATCTTTCAAAAGGATTTGAAAAGGTGTTTAAAATTTTTGAATTTAGATCCTCTAAATTTTGAATTTGTACTTTAGAGGATAAAGTGTGATCTTCTACCTTTGAATGATTTCTCTCTCATATTTATTTTTGGTTCCACCTATAAAATAAATGGTGAGAGATCACACTTTACTCTCTAAAGTAAAATTTAAATTTTAGAGAATCCAAATCCAAATTTTTTTATAAATATATGGAAGTAAGCATGTGAAAAGACAAGTCAAAAATATCTTTGAGAATCTGAACATGATTTGACTTGATAGAAAACATAAAAATAAATATTATAGATTTACGATCAAAGATATGATGAGGCTCATTTCATAGAATAGAACTTCCTTTTAGATTCAATGGTGGGTTATAAGGAAACACAAAAAAATTTGACTACACTGAGATGCTGTGACTTTTGCTGGATTGATTATGCAGGAGACAATTTCGTTTTGTTTCTTATTGAAAAAAATTAGAAACAAAACAGAGAAGAGAAAATGATACAGCGATATATCCTGATTCAACCATCATGTGCAATGTGGCCTACATCGAGTCTCCATCACAACTGTGGCAAAATTTTTATTATCTTTCACAAAGATTACAATCACCAATTTTCTAGGATTCTATCCAATCATATCTAGGACAAACCAAACTTCTACCCAAATTTAATTTGACTAGGTTCACTTTCTAAATATTTAACCACTAAGTGCTCACCCAACTTAACAAGAAAATTCTCTTAGGATCATAAATACAAAATAAAAATGCAGACAAAAGAGTTTAAAATAATTTTATGGCTTTTTTTCAAAAATACTTTATTTGCCTTCTCTCTCAATGAATTTTTCTATTAACTCACATAATGCCTTATTCCATTGATAAAAAAATAAAGAAAGATAAAATTTAAGAACAAAATATTTAATATAAAGCTATGAAGGAGAAGAAGAGATAGCTTAAAAGTTATAAAGATTCAAACAGTGTGCTCACTCTCTTTGTTTCAATTTTTGGCCGTTTACTCTTTTTAAAGAAGAGTAAAGCTTCCAAAATTTGAGCTTGTTTGAACACCTTTGATTTGTTCTTCTTTTCCAAAATTTAGATCAGAGATGCCGAAAAGAGATGAGACAGTAGCAGTGATTTGAGTTAGCATGCATCCTTATCTTACTGCTTTTCTTTCTTCCTTTTTTGTTTTTTGGTTTCAAGGATCTGAGCCATTTATTCATTCTTTAACTCCAAATTTTGTTTTTGATATTTGATTTGTAGCAGTAATACACAACCTCCGTTTTCTTTATCTTACCCGAATGATCGATGCATGCAGGAGGAAGGCAACTTCAACAAGTTATAATAAAAGCACAAAAATAAAAATGTTATTATGATTTTCTTATGATTCAACCGTTGATTTGATTTTTATTTTTTTGCATTAATCTCTGACTTTTCTTTCTCTTTTTTCTTTGTTATTTGAATTTGATAATCACCTTTTTTTATTGAACCTAAACTAAGCATCTTTTGTGCTTAATTAAGTTCTTTTTCTTCTTTAACTTAAGGATTAATCACGTGGGTTAATTTTTTGAAGATAGAAGAGAATGTTTGGTTGCTTGATTACAGGCCAGAGAAAAGGTTGTTGCTTTCCTCCTTGTTTTGTGAGCAACAACATTGTCATGGAGCTTAAGAGAATGAAATGTCTGCTTTTGGTTTTGAACCTGTTATATTATTGGCTTATTTTGATCAATATTTTTTTTTGCACAATGAACACATCATAAATATCTTGGGTATTTGGATTCTCTAAATTTTGAAATTCACTTTAAAAGGTAAAGTATGATTTATTATCATTTATTTCATAGATGTGACTAAAAAAATATAAAAGAAAAAACATTCGATGGTGAGAGATTTAACATTATACTCTAAAATAAAAATCTAAAATATAGAGGATCCAAATTCCATCTTTTGGGCTTTCAATCCAAAATTATAATGTTAATAATTGTTAAATTATTATTGTTATTCTTTCCCAACCTCAACATACATAATTAAATCTATTCAATTTTAATAAAATTTTGAAGAATTTTGTTAACAAAAGCCCTAAGGATATTAGTGATACTATACGATCAAGTTATTTTCACAAATAAATTCAACTAAATTAGTATAGTAATTTATCAACAAAATAAAAAACTACTATACATGTCTGAGTGAATTCATGCTTCTTTTTTTTTAAAAAAAAATGATTAAACTTAGTTATAAAAATAATTTATTTACCTATTATTTTTCGATATAAGTGATATTTTGTATTAAGAACAATTTGCCCTAAAAGAAAAAAAAATCATAATTGAATTCATTCCAAAAAGCAATTATCATTATGTTCTTAACATTTTTAAGAAATTCTTAACTAATTCTTTTGGACTAGCAATTTCTTTGTTTCCACTAGAAATTTAAAAAAAAAAAAAAAGAAACCCTAGTTTGTTCATCACTCTACAGCAAGTAAAGCCGTAAAGGTGACTTTGTGATTGGTGATATTGGAAATTGTGATTATGTTATGCTTAACTACATGTTAAGCAATCATGCTTTCCATCCTAATCAGTAGTGTGGTTTCGCGTGAGAACTATACTAATATACTGTATATACTACTTAGAGCTCTCCAATGCCAAAATCAAATCAAATAAAGATGCTTATTAACAATGATCAATTTGAATACAAAAAGTTATATTGACCAATAATATACATTTGATTAATGTTATGCGTCCAAGGCATCAAATAAATAAAGGTTATTTCATTTCCAAATCTAAGAATGCAAAGCAATTTACTACTTGTGCATTGTTCTCCATTATAGAAAGTAAGAGAATAATTTCTTGTTTCAGTTAGGTTAATTACTTAAGGAGATTAAAAGAGGAGAAAAAGAAAAAGATTCTATACAGATTAGAGTCAAAGAAATCAAATGAAGACAAAATCAAATCATTAGTGTTGTTGGGTAAACAAGAACTATTGTGATATGGACTTGATTACTTCATTATGGACAGTATTTTATTTTATTTTATTTTTTATTTATAAATTTCATAGCTACTTACGAAATTGGTGCAGCCCGTGTGAGTATGACTAATTAATTCGGTGGTAACGACTATTTTTTTTTACGATATCTCTTAATTCGATGAATTAATGATTATCGTTTAATTTTATTATAAATTTAAATTTTATTTATAAAATTATATGTCAATTATTGATTAATAAATTATTATATATATAAAATAAGATTTAAATCTCTAATATTTGTCTATACAGAAGAACGAATGAATTAAGTAATTAACTACTTGACCATCCCAAACTAACAGGAAAAAATGATTAATTAATTAGGACATAAAAAAATATATAAAACCATGTCAATTAATTAAGAATGTGGAACTTTAATTTAATTAATTAGGACATAAAAAATATATATATAACCATGTCAATTAATTAAGAATGTGGAACTTTAATTATGTGGCCCCGTTGGGTTTATGGCACTAATTATAAGAATAATGTTAGTAACTGAAGTTAATTAGAGAAACTATAAACGCACCACACCATATAGGCATATAGACATGAAAGGAATCTTAGGTTTATTTTTTAAATTTAATGTCTTCTTTTGCGCAGTTGTGATCTTAAAGAAAATTAAGAAGCAGACACAATCTTTAATCTGGTGATGCATAAGTTTGATAGCTAGGGAAGTAGACAATCCACCAATTCCATGATAGGGAATCTTAAAAATGATATACCAACAGACAACTTCATTTTTAATGGATATTTACCTAAAACTTATCTTGAATTTAATGGGATGTCTCATCCATAACCACTATCAATTGAACATTAATTCTCTATATACAATTATACATTCTAGTTCGCTGCTCTTATTATTTATTTATTTATTTTTTTTTGTTTAAACAGAAATCAATTGGTAATAAAATCCTAGCTAGTAAGTATAAATATTTAAAAAAAAAAAAAAACAAAGAGTGAGACGTTTTTCTTTTGTCAAAATTGTCTTTGGATAAGCTTTAAGATTCATCAAGAATATTTTCACTCTTTTCACTTAATCATTGTATTTTAATCTTAAGGAATTCTATTAGTAATTCTGATGATAAATAACTTTTAGCTTCATAATATTAATATCCTTTTTTTATAATTATTTATTATTATTATTTTTGGAAGTCCAAAATATGAACACACACTAAATGTGGAGAAAAACAAAAAGAAACAGTAGAACACAATCACACAATAAAATCATTCCTGGAGGTGCATTAATTAATTATTTATTCTGTTAAGTAATTTATCATATATATAAAATTATTTAATAATTATTTTATAATGTATCATTCTTATATAAAAATATATATTATTTATTATCTGAATAATCACTCTTAAAGAATCATATTCATGAGAATTTTTAAAAACTTGGAAAAAGACAAAAAAAAAGAAGCGAAAATGTTACCGCTTATAATAGGACCGAATAGCTTATAATTATATGTTAATCTAATACAATTATTATGTTTTGTATTATAGAGACCGTGAAACCGTTTGCTTCGTCCTTTCCAGATGTATTATACTATTATTTCCTAATATATGAAAGCTGGCTTTCAAATATCATATACATTTTTGCACTAAAAATCAAATATCTCAAAACCTTTTTAGCTGATTCTCTTATTTTATTTACCACCCCTTATATTATTCGCTTGTCACATTTTTAAAATGCGATTCGTGAAAAAATCCGTTTCTGTCAAATTTCGTTGCTTTGCTATGCGAGCATTGTTAGAATATAATTAAAATCAATTAATATTATTATTATATAAATATAGACGATATTAATTAGTTTAAATTGATGTTAATGATTTTCTAACAAGCATTATGCCAACTGTTATTCCTTGTGGCAAAATTTTGGATAAAAAGTTCTATGATGCTGTAGATAAAATTTTCAGCGGTATTTTTTAGAAATAAAATTTTTTTATATTTTTTTAAAAATTATTTTAAAATTTTAATTTTTTAAATATGATTTTGTTGTTGAGAGCAAGTTCGCCGCATCACGGCGAACTCTATAAAAATTATAGAGTTCACTTAATCTCTAGCTGAACTTCCTTTAATTTTTTTTAATTCCACGTTTTTAATCCATTATCATCATCTCCAAATAGTATATAAATTTACAAACAGTAAGAGTACATAAAAATACACAAACAACAAACGCTTCTTCAAGGATTTTTTTTAATTATAAATTAAAAAAATAAGTTATATTTAACAATAACAACTATTATCATCGTCTCTAGAAATACGCAGGTACACCGAAATAAGCCATATTTAACAAGGATTTTTTAAATTATAAGTCGTATTTTATTTTGAAAAAAATTATTTATATTTTTTAAATTTTTTTAAAATAAAATACGACTTATAATTAAAAAAATTCTTGTTAAATATAATTTATTCTGGTCATGTTTGTTGTCTGTATATTTTTGTATACTTCTATATACTGTTTGTATATTATTTGGAGATGATGATAATGAATTAAAAATGTAGGATGGAAAAAAATTAAAGAGAGTTTGTCGGGATTAGGCGAATTCTATAATTTTTATAGAATTTACCGGGGTGCCATAAACTTGTTCTAAAAAAAATAGTATTTAGAGAATTAAACTTTAAAAATAGTTTTTGGAGAAATATGATTTTTTTTCTGAAAAAAATCAAAAGGAGTTAATATGGTTACAGTGTTAAATAGATGTGTTTTTTTTTTTGTGGAATGCAAACTTTTACAAAATATAAAGTTCCTTTAATAAAGCCTGCAATAATGCAGTCTGCTTTTGTTTTTTTATATTATACGAGTAATCATAAACTTAATAACATAATTTTTTTATTAGTAATAATCAAATTATTATATTAAATTATTTTCATAATCTAATAAACAAAATAAATACCTTATGTTATTATAATAAAGAAATAATTTTAAAATACTAATAAGGAAACAGAATTTATGATCACTTAAATAAATTGTAATGTATTTTTTTGATTGATTGTTATTCACTTTAAATTATATACTTTTAAATTTATATTTTAACAGATATTTTTTGTAAAGAGTATTTGAGTTTTTCAATTTAAAATATTGATTCATTTTTTCAACTACCTAAAATTTTCAAAATAAAAAACATTAAATAAATAATAAACAATTATATTGTTCAACAAATTTGCTTGTGAATTTTGCATTATCTTTATTGTACTTTCTTAAAATGTGAAAAATAAATTAATTAGAATTAACTCATTTTTACAATTATAACAAAGAAACACAAGCATTAAAAAGACTATTAATGTGTTATTTAACTTAAGCAACAGATAATATAAAAAAAGAGTTTAATAATTTGACTATTATTATTATTATTATTATTATTATTATTATTATTATTATTATTTGAAGCATTTTTTTTACGAATAATACCAAATTTGCCTTTACTGTCTAAAAATTCATTTTTTAACTACTTTTTTCTAAATTAATTATAGCTTACACATCTTTAATTCTAAAAAGCAGACAAATTATATGTTACTAATTATGATGTACGGACACTAATATAAACATAAAATACGACACAAAATATATAGACACATAAATTTAAAATTCTTTTAAAATACGAGTATATTATATAAATTGTAATAATATTTTAATATTTTATTGATATTAAAATATAAATTAAGTTTTTTAATTATTTTTAATATTTTTTGATTATATAAAGTATTTAAAATATTTTTTGTTTAATTTTAATAATTAATAATATATATTATTTCTAAATTCATTTCAAAAATATATGTTAAAAATAAGACTAGATATATTGAGAGGTGATGATATTTAAATGTATCTAAATGTATCAAAAAAATTTTTATTTTTATAAACATATAGTTGAAAGTAAAAAACACGTGTATCAGACATATGGAATATCGTATCTAAATATATTTAATATCCGGATACAACATCAAAATATCTGTATTTCATAAATTATTAATGACATACGAAACTCAGAGAGCTGTAAAAGTAAAAGCAACACATGTTCCTCCTAATTATCTGTACGTAGCTAATTTAGAACATTTTTAATAAGTTGTAATATAACATTTTAGAAAAACCAAGGTGGTATCTAGTAGTTAACAATCATATAAAATTATTCCTCCTCTTGAAATAGTAACTCTTCTCTGGTACTAGTTTTAATTAAGTTCGGGAGATGTAGTCAGTGATAACAATCAGGGCGGAATAAATATTTTTAATATCTATACCTATTTTGAATATTAATTACCTATTTTATTATCATTATTATTCATCAGTTTCATTATTTTGGGATGGCCTTCACTTGCTATTCAACCTCCATTATGAATTTGGAGTCAATACTAACAAAGCAATCAACACTTATTTAAGTAAGTAACTGCCTTTTTAAATTTCTCATCTACTTTTAGAAGAGAAATCCCAACAACTCTAAGATAAAGGGACGGTTATTCACCGTCAGAAGTGGAACTATTTCAACGGTGGTTATTAGATCTCTCTATAAATACACTGTGTCACTCAGGTAAACCTAAGTTCCAATACACTCTAAACATGCTTACTCCCTTGCTAACTTAGGCATCGGAGTGTCTTTGCAGGTACCACCCCCCATTCTTTCACATACATAACTCGGACGGTATTTTCAGACGTAAAGTAAGTCGAAGACCACCTTCCTCTAGGGTTTGGGTTTCTCATTCGAGCTCAACCCTTCAGTTCTAAGTAAGCCCCAAAACATTGGCACCGTTGCCTGGGACCTTGAAAGATCAACTAACAATGGCAGACGACCAACAAGAAGATGGACACACCGCATCGGAGTCTGAGCAAGAACACCAAGACACGGTCAACAATGACAGGATAATAATACCCTTACAAGGAACGAGGGGACAGCATGGCGAAGGTCCCTCCAACACCCAGGGATAAAAAAGGATTTTTTTGAGGTTCATCAACCTGGAAAAGATGGGCAACCTCACTCCGCTGACTTAATGGGGTTACTGCATAGCCACCAAAGTCGACTCGAGCAACCAGAGCAAGAGCTAGAACGACAGCATGAGGTGGAGCGAAGCCTAAGGAGAGATATCGAACGAAGAAGAGAGCTAGAAGAAAAGCTCTCAAGGCTGAAATCCAACCTCCGAAATAAAAATTTTCATAGAGATCGAGAAGACACCCCGCTAAGAGTAGAGGACCCATTCATCGAAGATATCATGAGGGCTAACGTTCCCATAAACTTTAAGAGCCCTGATATGGACTTGTATGATGGGACGACTGATCTGAAGCACCACCTCAGTAATTTCAAAAGTCGAATGTATTTAGCTGATGTGTTGGATGCCATTCGCTGTAAGGTTTTTCCGACGACCCTAACAAAGGCGGCCATGAAGTGGTTTGACGGCCTTCCCCCAAGGTCGGTAGCCTGCTTCGATGATCTCGCGCGCCAGTTCCTCGCGCGATTTTGAATTCAAAAAGACAAGGTCAAACATGCTCCTAGCATGTTAGGAGTAAAACAGGAAGTCGGAGAACCCCTGAGAGACTACATGGAGGGGTTTAACAAAGCATGTTTGGAAATCCAAGATTTACCTACTGAAGCACTAATAATGGGTCTCGTTAATGGACTTCGAGAAGGACCCTTCTCCTAGTCCATCTCAAAAAGACACCCGACTTCCTTGAGTGATGTACAGGAACAAGTTGAAAAGTATATCAATATGGAAGAAAATGGCAGGTTACGAGAACCTAACTGGCGACTAGGGCATCCCAACCAATCAAAAGAAAAAGAGAGAGAACCTAAGAAAAAGGAAGAAATCGGGTCTGAAAGGCCCAGAAGATATCATTCCTACACTCCCCTACGAATTTCCTTGGTCAATGTTTACAGGAAAATTTTTCATACTGAAAAGCTACCTCTCCTGCGACCAATCAAGAACAAAAAGGGAGGGGGAGCCGCAATGAATACTGTGAGTACCATGAGTTGTATGGACATTCCACAAATGATTGCTACGACCTGAAAAATGTGATAGAAAAACTGGCCAGAGAAGGTCAGTTAAACAGATATCTCATGGAGAGGTCGGACAATCATGGGAAGAGAAAAAGAGACGATGAAGGTCACGGACAAAGAAGTCCGCCCCTACAAACCCACGAACGACATATTCACATGATATCGGGAAGCTTTGCAGGAGGAGGGGTGACTAAATCATCTCGAAAAAGACATCTGAAAGAAGTTTACCAAGTCAGAAATGAAGGACCCGACCTCCCAACCATTTCCTTCACCAAAGAAGACGGACAAGGTATTGTACCTGGGCACGACGATCCAGTAGTGATCACCATGATTCTCGCCAATGCTCATCTACACAGAATTTTGGTGGACCAAGGAAGTTTGGCAGACATCCTGTTTAAACCAGCATTTGATAAGTTGGGGATTGGACGAGAAGGAGCTAAGAGGCTACCCTGACACCCTCTTCAGGTTAGGAGACACTCCCATTGAGCCACTGGGCTTCATCTCCCTTCACACTACTTTTGGAAAAGGGACAAAATCCAAGACTTTGAGCATCGACTTCATTGTCGTCGATGTAGCTTATGCATACAACGCCTTAATAGGTAGAACAAACCTAAATCGGCTTGGAGCGGTGGTTTCTACCACCCCACCTTTGCATGAAGTTCCTAACATAATAAGGGATTGCCACCAACAGAGGAGATCAGTAGTTGGCGAAAAAGTGTTATAACGAAAGCCTTAACATGAGAGGTAAAGGCAAAAAAGTCAATACCATTGAACTCGGAGGAGTCCGAGTTAAAGAAGGGCTACGACCATAGCCTGAAGGAAGATCAAAGAAGTACAGATCGGGCAAGAGGTCGGAAAGAATACCAACATAAAAGTCATTTTAATGGAAGGGTTGAAGCAGAAGCTGACACAGCTCCTACAACAAAATTCCGATCTCTTCACCTGGAAGACTTCCGACATGCCTGGGATGGATCCGAAACTCATGTCATACAGATTGGCTATTCATTCAAGATCCTGATCTGTTCAACAAAGAAGGCGGAAGCTAGGACCTGAGTGGGTTCAAGTGGTCGAAGAGCAAATACAAGCCCTACTGAAAGCAGGCTTTATTAGAGAAGTCAAGTACCTGACATGGTTGGCAAACATGGTGCTAGTTAAGAAACAGAATGGCAAATGGAGGATGTGTGACTACACGGACCTTAACAAGGTGTGTCCAAAAGACCCCTATCCTCTACCAAAGATTGATACCCTAGTGGATTCCAACTCAGGGTACCAATACTTGTCATTCATAGACGCCTACTCAGGGTATAACCAAATCCCGATGTACAAGCCAGAACAAGAGAAGACATAATTCATCACGCCAAGAGAAAATTATTGCTACGTGGTCATACAGTTTGGATTAAAAAATGCAGGAGTCACTTATCAAAGGCTGATGAACAAGGTGTTTGCACCTCACTTAGGAGAGTTAATGGAGGTGTATGTAGACGACATGCTGGTGAAAACCAAGGATGACAACAGCCTCCTGGACGACCTCTCGAAAGTCTTCGACACCATAAGTGCACACGGGATGAGATTAAATCCCGACAAGTGCACCTTTACAGTAGAGGCGGAAAAATTTCTAGGATTCATACTAACACAAAGGGGGATTGAAGCTAATCCCAATAAGTGTAGAGCGGTCTTGGAAATGAAGAGCTCGACCTGCTTAAAGGAAGTCCATCAGTTGAATGGCCGACTTGCAGCTTTATCCATGTTCTTGGCAGGATCAGCATTAAGATCCTTGCCACTTTTTTTCCTACTAAGAAAAGGATGTCA